>NC_092808.1:109348519-109672278 GCF_040954645.1 Diabrotica undecimpunctata | reverse complement strand
AGTGATAAGAATTTAGAACAAATTTTGTGGAAGTTTTGAAAAAAAATCTGTTGCTTCTTTTATAAATAAAAACAGAACATTTCTACCTATTATGCCAAAATGTGTGATGAAGGTTTGCATAAATATAGGCATTTTCTCAGTCAAACTAACCTAAAATGTATATAAAAAATACAAGATACATAAAAACCATAGTGATAGGTCAAGAATGAAAGAAAAAAAAAGCAAATTAATTAAATGTCGTAAAATGTTAAGTAATTCTGTTAATTTTATTGTAGTAGCATCCTCACAGTGATAAGCCTGTAAAGATGCAACAACTTCAATGTATGGAATATTTATTTTCATTTTCTTTTTCTTTTGACTACAAACTCAAAATATCCATATGTAAAAAATTATCTAACTATAGGGCATTAAGACAATGCAACGAAGTGAGAACGATTATATAGCACTATGAGCAGTCTTGTCTCTACATTTTTGTCGAAAGAATGTTTCTTTTTTAGATGGTCTAGAGAAATATTTCAACGATGTGATTACAAGATTTTAAAGCAGGTTTATATCTTAGATTAAATCAACGATATCTTAATTTTCATTTTCATTTCTTTAATTTAAAATTCATCAAAATAACATAATAAATTGTTAATAACCTAAATAAAACAATTTATTCTAAAAAATAACAATTTTATAATTTTAATTAAAACTAGGTATTTTAAATAAAATTTTCAAGAAGTCCACCACGTTCAGCTAAGAAGCAGCCCAACCTATTGTATAATTGCCTTCGGTTGTTTGACAACATTTCGGGTGTTATGTTTTGAAATGCCTGAATGATTTTTTGACGTAATTTCGTCGGTTTTGACGTAATTGTGACGTAATTCGTCTAAATTTCCGGTACCTTCATACTCATATCGGTAAAGTTGTTACTTTACATTACCCCATACGAAAAAGTACAAAGGTGCAAGATCAGGAGAGCAAGGTGGCATTTTTATGGTGTCATTTAAACTAATAGCTTTATGTGGAAACGTAATGTTTAAAAATTCTAATACCTCCCGTGCATCGTGATCTGAACAGCCGTCTGAGTGCAATCAAATTTCATCCATCATGAGGTATTTACAATGACACAAAGTATCCACAATAAAAAAGGGCCAATTACTTTGTCATCTAAAATACCAGCCCAAACGTTGACTTTTTGACGGTATTGTGTTTTGTAAGAAACACTTACGTGCCTATTTTCTATAAATTACCTTATGGTAACAGATGGATTGTGATGGTCAGTTAAGGAAAAGAAGAATTATCTGAAACAAGATTTTTTCATGACATCTTCTTCACAATTAGTGCGTTGCATCATGTCCTCACAAAACACCATCCGTCGTTCATAATCATTAGGGAAAACTTCCGAGTTTTTTGCAATTTGTAGCAACGGTACTTGATTCTTTTTGAAATATTAAAAAAAAATAATTTCATCTGGACTTCATATGGCAGTTTTACGCTGTTCTCGTTCTTCATTAATTGCACGAGCTGGTTGATTTTCATCTTCATTACTATCTGTGCATTTTCTACAATTCTTGACACAACCAGTTTTTTCACATTTAAAAATAATGTTGTGCATTGTAGATTTTGATGGTACAGGGCCTATTGATTATGTCATAGGCACTACTTCTGAACACTGCCATTTAATAGTTTGAATAAAATTGAGATTGAAAATTTGAAATAAGATAAATTTAAATAAAATTGGAAGACGCTGAAAGATCCTGTTGCAGCAATTTTAAATTTTAGTAATATCTATTTTAACAAATATGTATGAAATTTTAAATGCAGTGCTAGTATTTAAAAATTCTACATCTGTTGTAAATTTATGGTCAATAGCTTCAACATTACATGCATTTTAATCACAAGTTTATTCAATACAACTCTGCCAGCGTTAATCTCTTGATATACCGCATTTCACCTCTGCTAATCTCCTCCAAGGCATCCTTCTAAGTAGTATAAAACCTGAAAATAGATCCATCCCGGCCCAACGGACTCTGAGTCAGGCCACAGGAACTAATTAGGGGCCACCGGACTTGCGGTTCGACATCAGAGTAGGCCGTGCCGGTCTATCCGAACCGACGACCTGTTACGGCAGGTTACACGACTACATGCTTTGACGCTGTACACGCTGTCATCGGACCAACTGCACAAGTTTCTAATCACTGTTCTTGACACATCGCTTACAAAGGGAGTAGAATTACGGGCAATCATTTTGTAACTACGTAAGATGTTGGCTTAAACTAAACTAAACACGTGGACATTCTTGTTTTTACCCGAAGTTATAAAATAAGTTAATAAAGCAAGCAGTAAGTTAAATTTGTTTTAAGAATTTTAGGAAGGTTTACACTTTTTTCAATTTAGTTTTATCCAATATAGCATGGGGCCATCACGATAAATCTTAATTGGATTATATTGTGAAAATTAAGTCTTTGATTAGAAATTTATTAATAAATAAATAGTTCCAGAATTACATCTTAAGCTTTTATTTCTAACTAATAGTTTGTGTAAAATTTTTAATAATCCCCAGTTAAAACATAACATTCACAACATGGCATTTAGTCCATGTTGTCAGACCGCTCACGTAGAAAAAATGTTTGAGCCTTAACAAATTCAAAAAATTCTTTTTTTTTTCCAAAAACATGTTTTTACGTTTTTTCTTTGATAAAATATTATCTATAAATATAATAAATTTGTATGTGAACAGAAAAATATACCTACAAGACCATAAAAATGTATTACATGGCCCAAGAATGTTTTATAACGGTTTCCCACAAGGCTCGATTCTAAGACCTTTATTATTTAATGGAAATAATTTAACAAATGGATTAACAAATGGAAAATAATTCAATATGCAGACGAGATATGTTTATATACCAGCGATAAATCCTATGAAAATTGTATGTTAAATCGAAAACTTAGCTTTAGTAGCTTTAGTAACATAGATAAGTGGGTAAACCAGATGGATTTTAATATATTACTAGAAAAATTCCTTGATTTTTTGTTTCACTAGACGTAGACAAAAAGTCACAGGCAAAAGCCTGACATATTTCCCCATTAGCCGAAGAGTATAAGTATCTAGGTATGATCTTAGAGAAAATACTCTTGTGTTCCAGCTATATAAAGTATGTAAAACAAGAGTTCGAGCGTGGAATTAACCTTCTGCGTTTCGTTTCCAAAAGAAGATGGGGTGCAGATCAATATAATCTCTTTAATATTTTATAGATCCTACATACGATTTATTCTGGGTTATGTTTGTATTTTTTACGGTTCAAAACGCAAAGCAAATCATTTAACATTTGACAGAATATAATTTAAATCAATAAAAAATTGTCTAGGAGCTATAAGTCTTCACCAAACCAATAAATTCTAGCAGAAGCGAAAAAACCACCTTTACACATAAGTGGGCAAATGTTAGCCAACAAACGTCTAATAACATACAGATCGTTTAATATAACTATCGTTCAAAAAATAGATTTACTTTTGACAAAAAATTTAACGAAATGTTACTAGAGAATAAAAAATTCTCCTCCTATTGCAGAATCTTTAACTAATTCGAATTCATTTTAATTTTATATATTACTACGCAAATTAGGAGAAGATTTAACAATAATTTATACAGATGGATCAAAAACTGATGAAAGTGCTGGTTTCGCATTTTTTATTTCAAACAGCAATTATGTTGAGAAATATCGAATTCCTAAATTTGTTTTATTTTTACAGCCGAGGCAGCTGCTATACAAAAAGCACTAACTAAGTGTGTCATTAATTATTGTGAGAACATCGTAATAGTATCAGATTTTTAGACAGAGTTTCAAGCTATTTGAAGACTTCAAGAAACTATTATTTTTCTATCCATACATGCTTACCGTAAAATATTCCTCATTTTAATTTTAACTGAAATAAAGTACATTTCTCGTTGATAATTTGGCTAAAACTTAACATGGCCTCTTTCTATAGCATCTGCATAAAGTTGGAATTTATAAAACTCCCTTTTGTCCCTGTAATAATAAATCTATCGGAGATTTGAATCACTTAATTTTCGATTGTGTTACTCATAGGGAACAGACTCAAAGGCTATAGTTGGGTTTAATTGATTTCAATATTAACCTACAGTTAACAGTTAACATCAGCAATCTTATTCTGACAAATCTATATATAATATTTTAATCAAGTTTATAAACGAGTTTTTGTGGCAAAAAGATTTTTTGTATAATGTGATCTATTTCTCTTCATACACACAGAAATATTATTTCATCTCTTATTCTCTTTCACTTTCAAAGTCCTCATTTGGATGAATTAGAATGGGTTGTATATTATATCTTTGCATGGACGTATAGAACTGTTCAACTTTTACAATATGTTGTTCCGACTTTTTCCAGATTTCTACTGACATATTATTTGTAACAGTTTTAATTTTCTGCTTGATAGTGACACCTGGGGTAGGAGAACTATTTAGCGCCCTCACTTTTATTTTGACTTGATGTCACATATGCTTAATAGGGTTAAATGCAAAATGGTACGGAGGAACACGTAACCATGTGTGCCCCATTTGCTTTGCGAAGTTATCACACATATTGCTGTTTAATGTTAAAATAATGTATTTAACAATTCTAGTAGTTTTTCTGAATTTGAATGCAGTAGTGCAGAACATTTTAGAGCGGCAGTCAACAGAGTCCGCATAGCCATGATGATTTCCAACCTTCGATAGAAGATGAAACTTAAAGAAGAAGAAGTAGTTTTTATTTGCTGTAACTAGTTTTAAAATAAATATCATTTTTTAAGAAATACTCACGAACTTCAGTTTTAGTACTTGATCTGTTTGGCGCTTTTTATAGCTAAAGACTTTGGTAATATGCATTAATATATCAAACTACATATATCAAAAATTAAGTCTAATATCTTAGCCTCGACCAAGGAAGTTCTTGGTGAAAGAAATATAAATAAAAATAAATCGTTCCCAAGGCGACGAACTTCATGTTTATGTAGAGAATTGAAGAAAAAATATCCAGAAAAGAAAAAGGATTACCTGAAATACAATGTCAACCAAAACACAAGAGGCATACCATACGACAAACTAATTAGAAACGAAACACATACACTTGTAAGAAAAATAAAAGATGATCACTGGTAACGCTTTTCTAAAGAAATGGAACATGGTTTTTAAGGTCTGCAAAAGAAAATATGGCGCTTCATAAGAGGACAAAGAACGGTGGTAAAGAAACTAATAGAACCAAAACACATAGAAAAGGATAAGTGGATTGACTACCTTAAAACGCTCAAAGGAAGAAAATCAGAAATTACCACACCATTATAAACACCAGAAATTACCACAAGTGAAGAACTTAATATAAATGTAAAGGAAGTTTAGAAAATATTTGAAACCAGAAGAACAAAAAAGCAGCAGGTAAAGGCTGGATATCAAACAAACTACTAAAATATTGTGGATCAGCAATGACAGAAAAATTAACAACGTTAATTAATAAAATTATAAAGCACAATAAAATACCCGAACAATGGAGAACGAGCGAACTAATTCTACTATTCAAAAAAGGAGATAAAAAACAGCCAGAAAACAACAGTTAAATATTACGCTAAAACTTACAACTAAAATTTTACAAGTGCTAATAAATCATAAGATAAGTTTAGCAGATGAAAAATAGGGTTTTTGTATCGTAGTGGAAGATCGTGTACAGATTCAATATTCGTTATAAAGCAAATTACTGAAAAATCACTAGAGTATAATAGACCAACATTGCTGTGTCCGTTGACTTAAAGAAAGCGTTTGACAGAGTAAGACTTAAAGAGTAAGAGAAGTTCCCCTAAATATTATAAAAAGTATCAAAAATATCTACCAAAACAACAAAATGGAAGTCATAATAGATGGACAACTTACACAAACTATAGAAATAGGCAGCAGAATAATAGAATGGGATTCATTAGCCCCATGGTCTTCAATTTAATCATGGATGAAATCATTAAAAGCGTTAACACAGGAAGGTGATGCAGAATAGGAAACAAAAAAATAAAAAACTCTGTTACGCAGACGACGCAATATTAATAGCCCACGATGAAGATAGTCTGCAGATACTGATCCACAGAATTAACCCTTAACTACAGACATTCCATTATTCCAACGTAAAAACAGAGACGCGGTATTTTTTACCGGTCATTATAAAATGGAGTCATATATAAAATTAATAAAAAAAATGCATTATGAACATTTCTGTAATGTTTAGATAATATGGAGGAACTGGTGAAATTACTGATTTTAATAATAAAATACAAGATTTTTAAAGAATAATCTATTAAACGATAATTTTGGTATTATTTTTGGTTTATTGAAACAAACAGCCATAAATGCTACATATGAACTAAAATTTAGATTTTTTTAAACAAATAAACCTAATATGGAATCATAAAAGAAACATAAAATAGCATTTATGAAAATTTAAACATCCATGAGAAAAAATCCGCAAGAGGTAAAATTGTGAAAAAAATTAAGTGGCACATTCCTTGCTAACTCTTGCCGTGCATTGCAAACATATCGGCGTCTTGCGCATTATGCAAATATGAGTGATTTTTCTTTCTTTAGGGATTCCGTATCATGGTCAGTTCGTATATACCTTGCATCTGAGTCCACATCACATGCGACAGAATCATTTTCCTTATTACATTTTTGCAAAATTTCCTCAAAATTTTTAACACCAAATTTAACCATCTTTGAAGATCCAGGATGACTTCCAGAGTCCATTTCTTTACTCTTTTTTTAAAAACATAAAAAGTATTATAAACAGTTTACATTTTACCCACATAAAACTAATTAAAAACACTTAAAAAAACAGACCTTCGGTAAATCTTACCGGTTAAGATTTTTGATGTGCGCTATTATACAAACTTCCCGAGAGGTACTGAGACGCATGAAATTTTAAGTGGTGAGGTTACCACGAAATCTGCGTTTTGGGACCTCCTACCGGTAAGAAATACCGGATCTCTGTAGTTAAGGGTTAACATAAGTGAGGATAAGATAAGAGGTAAGAATTTAATATGACATTCCCATTTCAGGAAAATAAAAACAAAAACAATAGTAGTCAACAAAGAACCAACCAGATGTAAAATATAAAATGATGTATCAGTATTGAACAAAGTACTGGAAATTATACTGTCTAGCTATAGAGATTTGGACAAAGAAGTAAGAGACCAAGAACAAAAAGCAAATAGACTGGCAGGATGTCTTAACAACATATGGCGAAACAGACACGTTAACACTGAGATGAAATCAAGAATTTATAAAGCCAGTGTAAGACCAATAATGACATATGCCTCAGAAACACGACCCAACACAGCCACAATACAAAGGCTACTGCAAACGGCAGATGTGAGAGTACTGAGAAGAATTACAGGAAATATGCTGAGAGATTGAAAGAGAAGTGAAGACATTAGAAGAAAATGTAATGTACAGTGCATAAATGAATGGACACAAAATAGAAAAAAAGAATGGAATAACCACATAAGCAGAATGGAGGAGATCCTTGTCGTCAAAATAGCAAGAAATAAGTCACCAATCGACAGAAGAAGTATCGGACGACCGCGCAGAAGATGGAGTGACAACCTTACATAGAGGTACTAATCCGCCAATGTTCTTATAAAGAGGAAGAAGAAGGCTAACGAGAATAAATTCGTTAAAGATTTAAATTTGAGGTGAAAATCCCAGTCTAAATGGTTAAATTATATTGTAACAACAATAACTCAAGACAATAACGGATCACAAGAAATAAACAACAGGATCCAGGCCGCCAACAGATGTCTTTTTGCCCTCCAAAACCTTAAAAAATCGAAACAACTAACAAGACATTCAAAGATACAGGTCTATAAAACAATCATACGACCCGTTGTGATGTATGGAAGCGAAACGTGGACGATAACAAAGGCAAACGAAGAGAGACTATGTGTTTGGGAAAGAAAAATCCCAAGGAAGATCTTTGACCCTGTGCTGGATGAAGCATCAGGACAATATAGGACAAGAACTAACAAAGAGCTCAAAGAACTTTACCCAGACGCCAACATTATAAAAGAAATAAAGTCCAGAAGACTTGAATGAGCAGGACACCTCAAAAGACATTCTGACGAACTAACAGTAAGACTGGTGTGGGAGGAATTCCCAACTGGAAGGAGACCACGGACCACGTGGACGTCCTCGTCTCCGGTGGCAAGATAATATAGCATGAGACCTAAGCACTATGGAGGTGGAGAATTGGATGGAGGTTGCTCAAGACAGAAAACAGTGGAGGCATGTTGTCGAGTCGGCAAAAATCCACGAAGGGTTGTAACGCCACGGAGTAAGTAAGTAAATTATATTTAAATTTCAAAGAGGTCTTATTATAAAAAAACAATAAATTAATTGCGGCGTTAATATGAAATCACCAGATCAAGGATTATTAAAATAAATATAATCGAAAATTTAAACTGAAACACAGTATTTACGTAAACCTGCAATATTTATGTAAGCTTTGAAATAAAGGATTATTTATTCAGTGACCTTAGTACAATTGATATACTCCCTTAAAAGCTACATGGAAAGGAAGCCCGCGGTTCGCTGTTCTGCCCTGTCGACTGAAAACAAAAGTCGGGAGGAAAGTTAGCTATGGCTTTTTCTCGATGCTCGGTGCCTCCTGCGATCCCGTAATGTGACAAATATGCTGGGGGTCGCGAGAGCGGGACAAATTGGAATCATTTAACACGTTCAAGCACTAATTCCGCTTTTCTAAATTTATTTCGACGAATTAATAAAAGCATTTAGGGGACATTTTTAGAAAATTAATGCTAGGAAAAGAAATTTGGTAGAAATAGCGTATAAGAAAATATTACCGGAGAAATGTAATAGGGGCATAACTATTTGTAAATAGTCTATTCAAACCATTACATTTTGATAATAATTAGTGACATATATTTATTTAAAAAAAACATAGAACCTATGAAACATCAAGAAATGACTATTTCAATAAATGTAATAACATTTTTGTTAAAAGCAAACTGCAATTATTTTTAAAATCAGAGACTTTAGAAAGTAATTTTGTAATTTATTGGTTTTTATTTACAAATTGGTATTGTCTCAGATAATTTTTATTTGTTGACGTCATCTATGTGAACGTGGTGCATATTTTCTTTTTAATTCATTTGCCAAGAAATAAAAGTCAAAATTTACTTAAAATCCAGTAGTCAGAGGTTTGACGTGCGTCGAATAGTTTTTTAAACATTTCCAAAATATAAGTTTTCTTTTATTGTTACATTGCATGTTTACAATCTACTCTATACACAAAATAATAAGTAAATAGTCTGAAGGTAAATTAACGTGAGTTATGTACCGTCCAGTGACGGCTCTCTAAGTATTGTTGCGGTAGGTCTTCTGGCCATACCCTCTTTAATTTTCTTTCGGCAAGTGGTTGGGTGAAGTGGCAAGTTATTTATCAGTTCGTTGTTGTGATCAGTGGTGCGATTTTTATATGTCATTGAGTTATTCTTTATTATGTCCTTAAGTAATGAGATGTCCAGATCATTGTAAAGTGTTTGGTTAGATACATACCATGGAGCTTTAGTTATCATACGGAGTATTTTCGAATGGAATGTTTAAAGTATCTTCGTATTTGAAGGTTTACTACAGCCCCATAGTTCTATTCCATATGCCCAAACTGGTATAAGTATAGCTTTGTACAGAAGCAGTTAATTTTTAAGAGATAACTGAGACCTTTTATTTAATAGCCAGTTCTTTTTTATTAGTTTAAGATCGAGTTGTTTTCGTTTAGTTTTCCAGGTGCAATCCCAAGTATTTGACAACTGGTTTTATAGGAATGGGAATATTATTAATATAAACTTGTGGATATGTAGATTTTCTTGTTGTAAAAGTAATTTGTACTGATTTGCTAACATTAACACTGATCTTTCATTGATTAAGCCAGTTTTGTAATTGATTCAAATGATTTTGTACTTTTTGTTATGCTACATTAGGGTCGATGTCCACTGCCAAGATTCCCGTGTCATCGGCAAATGTAGCTAAGAAGGTATCATTGCTGATTGGAACGTCTGCTGTAAATATCAGATACAGAAATAGGCCCAAAACTGCTACCCTGAAGTACGCCAGATTGTATGATGTAGTAATTTGAGTAGCTGTCTTCAATTTTGACTTGGAAGTAACGGTCAGTAAGATATGATTTTAGTATAAAGTATAGTTGGTCTGTTAGGTGTAATTTCAGTTTGTAGAGCAGACCTTCATGCAATACTTTATCAAATGCCTGTTGTATATCTAGAAACACTCCAGCTCAAAACTTTTTCTCTTCGAGAGTTGTTTTATTTATATTTACTATTCTGTGGCATTGTTGGATGGTTGAGTGTTCACATCTAAATCCGAATTGGTGTTGTGGTATAATTTCGTTTATGGGAACAACTTGCTCGATTTTATGTAATAGTAGCCTTTCTAATACTTTCGACATTATTGGGAGTAGGCTTATAGGGCGATATGAATTTGCTTGCGTTGCGGGCTTACCAGATTTCGGAATCATAGTAACTTGAGCAAATTTCCATTGTATCGGAGAGTATCGAAGACGTAGCTTCTATAGTAATTCCCCTGTTATCAAATCATAGCCAGGAGGTTTCTTAGGATTTAGCATTTTTATTTGTTGTCGAACCTCTGTCGGAGTAAATGTTGTCAGAGGAAGAGATAGTTGACATGGAGTTTCGAGGTACATTCTTATATCACCACCTTCATCGTTATTAGTATCTGGTGCTGCGAATACAGTTGCAAGATGCTCTGCGAATACTGTTGTTTTTTCTGCGTTTGTGTGGGCCCAGGTCATATCTGTTTTTCTTAAAGGTGAATTTGTTATTGTCGGTCGTTTACAACTTTTTTGTAGCTTTCCTTATAGAGTGGTCTTCATGTGAGAGGTTCGAAGCATAAAACTGGAACGGGTCGTTTTTCTCTTCATGGAATGCTCTATTTCGTCTATGACTTATACTGTTAAGGTACGTTTTATTTAATGGATTTCTCGTTTGTTGCCATATGCATCGAGCTCTTCTTTTTTCTGCTATCAGTTCTCTTATATAAAGGGGAATATTATGGTTTTCTTGCACACTTCTTTGGTGCTGTGGTGTTGCTTCTCATCCTATGGTTTGTAAAACTGTTTTTTATCCTAATATTTAGTCTAATTTTTGTATTTACAGAATTTTGGAAAACATCTCAGTTTGTTTCTTTAGTTATGAGTTTGGGTGGTGGTGTTCTCCATATTATGTGTGCACTAAGGCATGATTAGGTACAGACGAGAAGAAATATAATCCCACAAAACATTATGCATGAAGATGACATTGAAACGGTTGGAAAGTTTACATACCTGGGAGTAGAAATATATGCCAATGGAGCAGAGGATGGAGAAATACGAAAAAGGATAACGCAGGCAAACAAAGCTTATTTTGCCCTCTCCCATATATTTCGGTCTAAAAGTGTCCACCGAAATACAAAGATGAGAATCTATAAAACTTTAATTCGGCCAATAGCATGTTATGGCAGCGAAGCATGGGTCCTGAAAGAAACATCCAAAAACAAACTCGACACATTCGAAAGAAAAGTACTGAGGAGAATACTAGGACCTGTGAGGGAAAACGGAATCTTCAGAATTCGATATAACAACGAGCTCTATCAACTGTATAAGGAAACACCCCTGTCAGACTTCATTAGAATACAAAGATTGCAATGGGCCGGACATGTGATACGAATGGGAGAGGATAGGCTACCAAAACGAGCACTGAACGCCAGAATGCAGGGAAAGAGACCAGTTGGAAAGCCAAGAAAGCGCTGGGAAGACACAGTAAGCAGCGACGCACAAGCACTTTTAGGAGTCCGTGTATGGAGAAGAGCAGCCACAGACAGACAAGGGTGGAGGCAAAAAATAAAGGAGGCCAAGGCTCATTTTGGGCTGTAGTGCCGTAGAAGAAGAAGGCATGATTATTCTCGAACCCCATGTGGTGTGTTTTACATTCCAATCTCCTGCTACTATGAATTTGGATCCAAGAGTTTATATGAAATCATGATACTCTTCGCTTGAAATTGGATATCTAGGTGGGCTGTAGACTGATGATACACTGAGGGAGGTGTTTGTTTCGATTTTAATGATTGCTGCTTAAATTTTTTCCGTAATATAAGGTTGGACTGCATAGTGTTTAATTTTTGATTTAATAATAACGACAGAACCTGCATGTGCTCCTCCGTCTGGATGATTTGCATAATACACAGTATAGTAAGGTATCTTAATAACAGTTCTTTGTGTGGCATGACTTTCAGATATTAATAGAATGTCTATAGTATACATTTTTAAAAACAGTGATATTTCTAATATATGGTTTGAAATGCCATTAGCATTCCACGATGCAATTCGTAGTGACTTGAAAGCTATTTTGTTATTTTGTGAATGACTGTAGTTAACATGCATGGTTAAAATCATGCTATTTTGGTTTAAGAGTTGAGAAAACATATTTTTGAATTCGTTTAGGAAATTTGATAGTTTATCTGCTAATTCATTGTTGTTATTTTTGTTATCTGCATTTATGTTTCCAATGGTAGCATCTCTATAACTGATTCTGTTGAAATTATGAGCATTATCTTTAGTATATTTACATTGAGGTTGTTGACAGGATTTTGAGTGGTGATTTGTTTTGATTTGTCATAGTATCTGACATTTAGTAGTTCACGATAAACAGAACATCCTCTCTGTAATTAGAAGGATGGTCTCTATTACAGTTAGTGCAAGTTGCTGGCGTGTTTTTTGGTGTCTTGTAGTCCTTTGTGTTGTATGATCCAGCGCATTTTACGAACTATATGATTTTGCACAGTACGATTTAGTGTGACCATATTCTTGACATGGTGTACATTTTGGTATATTTCTTTTAATTCTCGGTGGTTTAGCTTATTTTATAATGTTGTATATACTGTAGTTCAAATATTTCTTTGTTGTTCGTTTGAGGCTCGAGGTCCACAAAAAATAATGGTTATGGTTCACGGCTCAATCTGTGTCTGATATTTGTAACGTTTCTTACCTTATGACCCTTTTTCTGGATTTCCATTTGTATTTCATCCATCGGAAAAGAGTGATGTAGACCTCGAGTAACTGCTCTGTATGTTCTGTCTTCCTTAGGTTGGTATGTATGGTGGACGATATTTTCCTCTCGTACGTGATGTATTAGTTTTCTGTAGGATTCAGGTGTCTTTGGTAAAATTTTTATTGTGTTGTTTGTTAAGGCTTTCGTGAAGTAACTTTCTACTTTTACTGCTTGTAAATTGTCTATCATTTTACTATAGTCATTCACGCCATATATATAAATTGGAGGGGGTTTTGAGATTGGTGGATTTTTATTCGTATCATTTACGGAGTTTTCCTGTGGAAGTGGCTGAAACCTATTTGAGAGTGTAATTGGAGCTTCTTCTTCTCTTGAATCTTGACGTTTAAGCCTTTTTCTTTTGATCTTATTGTTTGCCATGGGTGTTTTATTATATATATATATATATATATATATATATATATATATATATATATATATATATATATATATATAGGGTAAAACAAAAATGCTACACTGTAAACATTTTATATTTTAAGATATAGAAAATCTTTTTATTTAATTTTTTTTTAATTAATTCTTTCCTCCAAAACGAAGTAAAGAAGGCAAATTGTTTATAGTTTTCCTACAAATTAACTAACACCTTTGTAACTGCTCTCAAATTAAAGTCGTGTAGTTTGATCCATTAGTTAATTTAAAAATTGTTCAAATTGTTTATTCCAGAGGTTATTTTTTTTTATAAAAGACTTTTTCTTTTAACAAACATAAAAAAAAGTTAAGAAAACATCCGTTTTATAACCAAAAATTGTTTTATTAAATTACTGTTATTTTTATTTTACAAACAATTAAAATAACTTATAAACCGTTACTCTTACACAAAATATTTTTTTATATCTGAAAAACTGATAATTTTTACACAAATTTGAAAGAATTAATAAGTTATTCTTAGCAACTGAATAAAAATGGAGAAGCTGGTTGCAATATGTTGCAAGATGAAGAATTTTAAGAGTGGCTAATGTGGAGTCAGTCCACATGCTAGTCAGAACGAAACTAAGAATGAAATTAACCAGAGATAAAAGCTAAAAAACTAACAAAAGGAACAAATACAGCATTAATGCTCTAAAACAAGCAGATATAAGAAATACATTTTCTGAGAAACTGGCAATTAACCGGACTATATCACTACAAACTGGAGAGTCAGCCGAAAAAATATGAAAGCATTTTAAAGGAGTAATGTTAAATACAGCGAAAGAAACAATCTAACTAAAAATAAAAAAGGGATAACCAAAGTTATTCTACAACTGATTGAAAAATGAAAAAAAAAACAAGGAAGAAATCCTATAAAAGAAAGGATCCGAAGAAGAGAGGTCACTAAAAGGAAATACAAGCCAAAAAATAAAGAAGTAAAAAAACAAGCCAAAAAAGATAGAAAGAAACTATATAAATGAGATATACACAATATACAATCATACGAAACCTAACTGGAAAAGCACAAAGAAATATATAAGAAGTTAAGGATAAACAAGAAAACAGAATAAGATCTGAGAAAAAAATAATACAAAAATGAAAGGAATACTTCGAGGAAACATATGCTAAACATGAAATAATACAAGTTATAGAATATAGAAGAATCACCAGAGCTAAAAGTGAATTTTGGAGAAATTACATTTTGAAAATACACTAAAATTTTTACAGAATGGAAAAGCCGCAGAAATTGACAATAGACCCGTAGACCAAATAAAAGTGGATACTGAGCAATCAATAAAAATGTTACGTAAACTTTTGAACAAAGTATGGACTGATGAAGAATTACCAAAGAAGTGGAAAAGAAATTAATAATAAAAATATCCAAAAAAAGAAGACCTGAGTATATGCAAAACTGGAGGTGCAATAACACTATTAAGCGCCGAATTTAAAGTGTTGACCAAAATCATATTGGAAAGAACTAGATAAAAAACTAAAAAGTAACCAAGCAGGCTTATGTTTCAAATGCTCCACCATTGATCACATTTGCATCTTTAAAATTATTTTGGAACAAACAATTTAATGACATAAAAGATATTGATGTGAATTTTATCGTCTTTGAAAAGTCCTTTGACCGTGCAAATAGGAGTATAGATGTGGAAAATCCTAGGATTATATGGGATGTCACTGAAAATCGTAAACTTTATTAAAATCTTTTAGGAATGATACAAAGCCAAACTGAAACACTCAGGTAAAGTAATAGAAGAAATAGCCATCAAAAGTGTAGTGAAATAGGGTTTATCCCCTACCCTATTTCTTATTACGATAATTGGGTAATGAGAAGAGTAAGTGACTATCGAACATGGCATCAAATGAAACCTAGTCCAACAGCTAAAAGATCTTTAATTTGCGGATGACATCTGCCAACTCACTGAACACCGAAGTCATATGCAAACAAAACTTGACAAGTTGGCACAGTACTCGGACACGATTTAACTCCGAATAAACACAGAGAAAACCAAACCGTTAAAATATAATAACCATATAAATAATAAAATAATGATAAACGTTAAGCAAGAAGAAGAGGTAGGTCACATATTTGGGATCAATTATGGAAACCAGAGGGGGTGTAAAAGGGATATACAGACCAGCATAATAAAGGCTCAACATACATTCAACGCTTAAAATAAAATCTGGCAAACAACTGAAATACTAGAAACAATAAAAATTCAAATCTGGAATAGTTGCATCAAAAGTATACTACTTTACGTAGCTGAAACATGGATACAGTACCAAACCACAACTAAAAAACTGTAAACTTTTGTAAATAGATCTTTAAGTAAAATCCTGAAAATATACTGGCCCAACAGAATAACTAATACAAACCTATGAAAAAGAACAAAGCAAATTAACATATCTACTTGAGGTCAAGGAAAAAAATAAAAATGGATTGGCCATACTTTGAGGAAATATGAAAGCAACATAACCAGATAAGCACTTGAATACCAGCCTAAGGGGAAAAGAAAGGGAGGAAGACCAGTTTTATATTGCTCTTACTATTCAAAACCGAAGCTGAGTTTCTTGACCTATTTCGAACCACTTCAACGCGAGAGAAGTTGAGTACTGACGAAATGTTTTCAAATATTTTTCCCGGTGTAATGTCATCATTTGAATTAGTTGAAACTAGCAGATCACTGGAAGTCTCGAATCTATCCGATTTTCTTCTTCTTCTTGTGGTGTATATCCGTTACGGATGTTGGCTACTAGCATGGCAATTCTAACTTTATTGACCGTAGCTCGAAATAGTCCTGAAGTGCTTTCAGGACTATTTCGAGCTAATTGAGTTATATAAATATAAATAATATAAATCCAATTTTAATAAGTGAAATAAAGGGATATTTGATGGTCCGGCTTTAGAAGAAACATTTTTAGTAGGTGCCTGATGAGAAAAGGCTTCTTGGGAATTAATTGCAATCTTTCTGGTAAGTGCCTGATAAGAAGGGCCTGGTTGGGAAATATTTTCAATCATTCTGATAGGTACCTGATGAGACGGATCTGATTGATAATTATTCGCCTACGACTAAACATCTACTAAAAATGCACAGTTTGGCATTATATGATGGTCTAATAGTACCAGTTAAATACCGGTGGCTCCAAATCTGAAAATACGATTGCTTATAGTTGCTGTTTTCGACAAGGCTTTATTTAATAGTCTGCCAAATATGGGTCTGTTTATTTTCCTTGTGGAATTAGCTTTCATAAAAATACGTTACATAAAAATAAAATAAAATACTTTAAATGACTTGAAAAAGCTCTGTCTAACGGTTGCAAATAATATGTTGTGTGACTAGGTAGGTGATCTGTTACCATTTACTATGAGTAATACTGTCAGTATTAGTAAATATATTATACTGTATATTATTATAGTAAAATACCTAGTGGTTTTCTGGAAATAAAATAATTTTGTAGCCAAAAAAGCAGATTTCACCGGCCACATAAGCTAACTTCTGCGACATATAGATTACAGACTCAGGGGGCATACCGTCTTTGTACTCAGGTCTTTAATTTTTACCTTTAAAAAAACGTTATTGCAACAAGCAATAGCGGATATTGTCTCTTCTTTTCCTTCTGATGAAACAGAAGAAACACTCTTGAGCCCTTTGCGGTCACAACATAGCCTGGTTTATTATTTAAAAATCCAGTCTCGTCAATATTATAAACATGACCAGGTTTATTCGTCTTCTTGTAGTGACAATCTGTTTCAGATATTGGCGACCATCATGCCAATCTGTATTTTGCAAACTGCGGCTCTGATAAGATATGTAGTTGTTGTGTTGAATCACGTACGTAGATTTTTCAGCCAGGAAATTTTTCGCCTTCCTGGTCCGCATTTTTCTTCTAGTTTTCCTTTAAGAGTTTCCAGGTTTATTGAGCAAGTTATTTTTTACTAAAATATCTTGAACCAAATCAAAGTACTTTGTGAAATTCTCCTTATTCATATTTTGTGCAGGAGCTTGGAAAGTACCATCGGATTTTCTTATTGAAAGCTTAAAATTGCGATTGCGAAAGTAAATACATCCAATCGATGCCGGTCAGCTGTGTTGTTGTTTTAACATTAACCGCACCTCTCATCTTGTATTCATAAAACTGTATTTTTGCAGTTTTTTGATATGTTAAACAATTTTCTTCCAATTTGCGATATCTAGCAGTGACGATGATATGAGTCAACTATGATATGTTTTTTTCTAGGCAATTATTAAAATTTATTCTTTTTGGTGTACTCCAAGGAACTTCAAAGAATCTTTATACCATTTCACAACTCATGCCGTCATTTTGAATTGCACTTAAAGCATTTATTAATGATTCTTCAGTCCACTTGTCATGTGTAGATGTTCCTTTTCTGTTATAAAATGTTGGCATTATAATCTGGAAAGAAAACATCAGTGTTATATCGCAATAGTTAGTATCAACTGGGTTCACCATCTCTCCTCTTGTATAGTTCACCATTTATCCCGTTTTCAATGGAAAGGTGGTGAATTTAGGGTATCTTGTTCTTCTTCACTGGCTTTAACACTCGGGGTGAGTCTTCGTTGCATCCACTATCGCCCTCCATCCTCTATGATCTTGCGCTTCTATTTCCCATTGTTGTGCAATAATTCTAGATAAATCGGCTCTAATATCATCCTTCCATCTTTTTCTCGGTCATTATACTGATCTTCTATCATCTGGTCTTTCAAAAAACACTGTCTTTAACACTCTGACATTCTGCACATCATGCACACACGTGACCTGCCCATCTTATTCGGTGTGCCTTGATATATCTAACTATGTTTTCAGTTCCATACAGAGTCATCAATTCAGCATTACGGCATCTTCTTCAATCCCCTGTGAATTCATCTCTTTGAGGGCCAAATATTATTATGAGAACAATATTTTGACTATAAACTAATAAACTATGCAAGTATAGAATAGAATATATATATATATATATATATATATATATATATATATATATATATATATATATATATATACTAATATATATATTATCTATATATAATATATTATAGATATTATATATATATGTATATATATATATATATATATATATATATATAATATACTAATAAACTATACATTGTGTCCGTAAAGTATGGAATAAATTCGATATTTCCTAAATGAAAAGCCGTTTTAAAAAAGTCTTAAACACGTCGATTTTTAAATTTAATGTTCTACATTTTACAATAAAATTTCATTATACAAGGTGATACACATTACAATGATGACGTAATGAGGTCTTTTTTTAAATATAATACCCTGCATTTTGGGACATTTTTAGATCGATAAAAATGAGCTGATTCTAAAAAAGTATAATACTGGAAGTCTACGGGATATAATTTGAAAGATTATGCCCTTAGAAAATTAATTTTAATTGATTTATAATATTAATAAATTATAAATCAATTATAATAAATAACTTGAAAGTAATCCAGTGATTAATGTATGACTTAATCTTAAATGTTTGAATTGTAGCCCTTGTTCTATTTGACAGTAACCCAAACGTTGTACAAATTCTTGTAGAACCTTTTTATGCTTTCTTGAGAAATATTGTTTATTTCTTTACGACTTCTTGTTTTTAAGTTTCCAATACTTGCAGGTTTCGTTTTATAAACAACATTCTTTAAATGGCGCCACATAAAATATTCCAAAGGATTGAGGTCTGGTGACCTCGCTGACCATTCAATATGTCCACGTCTTATAATCCACCTGTTCGGAAAAATTTCGTTTAGGTACCTTCGAACATCTTAAGCATAATGTGGAGGCGCACCATCTTGTTGAAGCCATAAACCTTAATCAAAACCTCCAAGATTAATTGTACTGGGGAATAAATTAACTAAAGTAGGTACAAGATATCCACTTATTTCTTACAATGCCAGCCCATACGTTTACCTTTTGCGGGTATTGTGTATGATGTTCCCGCATCCAGTTGGAGTTTTCTTTTGCCCAGTAACTACAATTCTGACGGTTAACCTCGCCATTTAATTTGAATGTAACCTCATCAGATAAAATCATCAGAAAAAATAATATTTTCAACCAAGACAGGGTTTCGGTGGCTGTTATCCATCATAATTTCGCAAAATTGTATTCATTTATCTGGATCGTCCTCGTTTAATTTCTGTACAACTGTGCATTTTACTTACTTTACTTACTTTTACTTACTTTTTGTACCGTTGTTTTGCAAACATCGAGATCACTACTAACCTTACGAACAGAAGTGTGCGCATCTTCCTCAAAAGCATGTAGAACATCTAATGTTGTAACATAATTTACAGAGGGACGAGCTGATTTGCGTGCATTTTCAACCGTACCAGTTTCTCGAAATTTCTTTTCTATCTTACTTACTGTTGAATGCGTGATGGATATTTCTAGATTTTTAATCAATAAATAAATTACACACTTTCATCTAAGTTTGCGATTTGTCTCCATACCCAATCATCATGAGTATTTCAATTCTTTGCTTTACACTCAAATTTATTTCTACTAAAAATTAATTCTAAGCAATAATACAGAACATTCACAAATTAATACAATTATTGTACTACTTAATTGTTATTGAAAGTTACTAAAAATAATTACAGTTTACCATAAATTAGAAGCAGGCTACTTTTTTGCAACTGATAATAAATAATTTATTTTCTAAGCGCATATCTTTCAAATTATATCCATTAGACCCGAGTATTATACTTTTTTGAAATCAGCTCATTGTTATCAACCTAAAAATGTTCTAAAATACAGGATATTACATTTAAAAGAAGAGCCGATGACGTCATCACAGTAATGTGTATCACCTTGTATAATGAAATTTTATTGTAAAATTTAGAACATTAAATTTAAAAATCGACATGTTTTAAATTTTTTTAAAAAGGCTTTTCATTTAGGAAATATCGAATCTATTCCATACTCTACGGACACACTGTATAATAGAACATATAAGCTATAGAATTTAATATAAATTTTAACTCCTTTGGAATATTACTAATAAACTACCAAATGTTAAAGCATTTTCAAGTTGTTCACGCCTCTATCTAATTCAAGTTTATTTTATGCATTTTTACAATCCGGCAACATAGTGGCGTAGGGAGATATATTATGCCATATGTGAAGATAAGGCGAGTCCCTTAAGGCACCCCAAAGACGACAGCACGCACTCAAATACGAGACGAGATCGGTGACACAGCATTCAGAGCGAGCGGACATAATACTTAATAAGCGTTTATATATTCATGTATTGTGTAATTCAAAATAAAATCAGTTTTGTTTTCGCACGGAGTTTTTCTTAAGTTCTTAAGTTTCGCAACGTTATTCTTAAGACAGTTACATAATTGGACAACTGGGGGTTTAAAATCTGTGAAGACCTGAGGCGAAGATTCTTGGCGCCAGAAGGCTAGCTGTTAGAATACAAATATTTTGGTAAGCATATCCATTTCACATTTCCTTTTATTTATCAGTCTTTGTATCTTTATTCTGCACATGTGATAATTCTGAGAACGTTAGGGTCGAATATTAAGCGATTTATAATCTGTTTCTGTTTACTGTTTAATTCATTATAAAATTATGGAGAATTTAAAGCGAAAAAGGGGCGGTTTTAAATGCAAACTCACAATATTTTCGAAATTTATATTAGCGTTAAATGATAAAATAACTAAGGGTGAAACGATTTCAGATTTAGAAGTATTACAGGCTATTGAAATGGTAAATAATATAGAACATTTACAGGGCGAATTCGATGAGGTTCAGGGGCAAATAGAAAATACGGTTCAATTTGAATTATTAGAGGATGAATATACGGAGCGCGAAGAATTCTATAACAAATATTATTCACAATTAGCGGTAGCGCGAAAAATCATTCGCGATAATCAACAAGTAGCTTGTATAGAAAGCGATAAAGCAAGTGAGCGCTCTAAGAATTCATATACAGGGCATTGTATTGAGCTTAAACCTATCGAGTTACCAAAATTTGATGGTAATTATAATAATTGGTTAGATTTTGCAGATCTTTTTGAATCTTTAGTTAACAGAAATGAGTACTTAGACAATATAAGGCGTTTTCATTATTTACGAAGTTCATTACAGGGCGGTGCGGCGCAGGTCATACGAACATTAGAGTTTACCGCCGAAAACTATGCAGTTGCGTGGAAATTAATTAGGGAAAGGTACGATAATAAGAGATTATTAATTTCCAATCATATTAATGCCTTATTTAATATAGAGCCACTACATAAAGAGTCATCTAATAGATTGCGGCAATTAGTTGACATTTTTTCGAAGCATTTATACGCGTTAAAGCAGCTAGGGCTACCTACTGATTCGTGGGACATACTTCTTATTCATATTATTTCTTGTAAGTTCGATACATCGACTTTACGCGCATGGGAGAATAGCAAAACACATAATGAAATTCCTAGTTTTGATGATTTTAAAACGTTTTTAAAATTAAGGGCGGACCTCTTAGAATCTCTTGAGGTAAATCAAGCTGAAAAACAAAATACACGGAATATTTCTCAGGCGGGCGCTTATTCACGGAATACGAAATATTCACATAATATTCGCGGTCTATATTCATCACAAGGAACTTTAAATAAATCGGATAATACACAGTGTTGCCCTATTTGCAAAAGGGAACACAACATTTATCAATGCGGCGAATTTTCAAAACTTTCATCTAGGGACAGGTTTGATAAAGTAAGACAGGTCAATCTTTGCACGAATTGTCTTAAACCTGGACATTTCTATAAGCGGTGTAGACAATCAACATGCAAGAAATGCGCGTCAAAACACCATACGTTATTGCATCCAGATAGATCAAGCGAACAGAACGCAGCTTTAGTTCATCAACCGGTAGAAAACGCGAGCGATATACGATCTGCAGATAATATACAAGGTATTTTAAACACTACCAATTTGTCAGTTTCGGCAGTTAGCGCTGCAGATCAAACTATACTGTCCACAGTATTAGTTAATATTTTTGACGGCCAAGGTAAGGCATACATAGTGCGAGCTTTGTTAGATTGCGGTTCACAAAGCTCATTCATAACCGAAAATTTATGCGATAAACTTAGATTAAAAACGACAAGCGCGAACATATCAGTCATGGGCATAAATAATATTGCATCTCCCGTTCGATTCAAATGCGAAATAAATATACAGTCGCGTAGCGATATAACTTTTCATAAAACTTTAAATTGTTTCGTAATACCAGAAATTACGGGGTGCGTGCCGGCATCTGAATTAAACATTAGCGATTTGCACATACCTAAACATTTAAAATTAGCGGATAATCATTTTCATAAACCACAAAAGGTCGAATTGTTGATAGGAAGTGATCTATTTTGGCAAATACTGGGCACAAACAGAATTAGTTTACATAACATAACTAAGTGTAATTTCACAAACACAATCGAAGTTACAGAACAGCTACGTAAGTTCTGGGAACTTGAAGAGGTTTTCAATGGAAAACCTGCACTCTCGGGCGAAGAAATTGCATGCGAAAAACATTTCGAAGATACGGTGAAACGCGACGCGACAGGCAAATTCATAGTATCATTGCCATTCAAGGAACCGATAAGTTCACTCGGTGATTCATTTCGTCAAGCAAAAAATAGAATTTTAAATCTCGAGCGTAAGTTGAATAAAGATGCCAATCTTAAAACTCTTTATAGCGAATTCATCCAGGAATATAAAGAGTTAGGACATATGAAAGGTTTATGCAGAATTACGGAAGCGGCAACAGACTTTAGGGTAAATACTACATTTTATTTTATGCCACATCATCCAGTTTTAAAAGAAAATTCTTTGACGACACGTTTGCGCGTTGTGTTCGATTGTAGTGCGCCAACTACAAACGGCATTTCATTAAATAGTATTCAAATGGCCGGACCAACCTTACAAAATGATTTACTCTCCATTTTATTGCGTTTTAGAACACACTTATATGTAGTTAGTGCGGATATAGAAAAAATGTACCGTCAGGTATTGGTTGCAGATGATCAAAAATCCTTACAATGTATCTTATGGCGAAATAATCCGGAAGAACCGATTGAAATATTTCAGTTACAAACAGTTACATACGGTATGAAATGCTCTTCTTACTTAGCGATTAAATGTCTAATGACATTGGCAGAGGAGCAAGAAGCTAAAAATCCTAACATTGCTAGCATTATTAAATCCGATTTTTATGTGGACGACCTTTTGACAGGTTTTGATTCAAAACAGAAAGCGCGCGAAGCATGTAAACAACTTTTTGAGGTCCTCAAAGGCGGAGGATTTACATTGCGTAAATTCTATTCAAATGATCCTGAAATATTGAGAGATATACCGGATAATTCAACTACGGGTTCCGTTATTCAATTCGGTGAAAACGAGAAGGCGAAAACTTTGGGATTATTGTACTCACCGCAATCAGATACTATGTTTTATAGCATAAGTTCATCTCTAGGCCATATAATCACAAAGCGAACTTTATTATCGGACATAGCTCAAATTTTTGATCCCTTGGGTCTATTAAGTGCGTGTACCATCATAGCGAAAATTATGTTACAACAACTATGGCTCGAGCGTCTTTCATGGGATGATCCCATACCGGAGCATTTAGCAAATAATTATTTACAGTTTAGGAATAAATTAGGAAGCTTAAACAATTTAAAAATACCTCGGCATGTTATATGTTCTAGTAAGGTCAAACTAGAACTTCATGGATTTTGCGACTCCTCAGAAAAGGCATACGGTGCTTGCATATTCATTAAATCTACCGATTCGTTAGGCAGGTCGTATTCATTCTTATTATGTGCAAAAAGCAAGGTTGCGCCCTTAAAGCCAGTTACCTTGCCGCGTTTAGAGCTCTGTGGAGCAGTAATTTTATCGCGTTTGACCAATAAGGTCAAAAATTCATTAAATGTGCAATTCGATACGTGTTACCTCTGGACAGATTCATCGATAGTACTTAGTTGGTTGAAAACAGCAGCCAATGCATTGAAGACGTTTGTTAGTAACCGCGTAGCAGAGATCCAGGAAACCACTTCGTTTGCGCAGTGGCGTCATGTGCCAGGCAAGGATAATCCTGCAGATCTAGTGTCCAGAGGCGTGGAACCAGATAAAATAATGGAGTGCAACTTATGGTGGCATGGACCGGAGTGGATCATGCAAGATTCAGATAAATGGCCAAATTTACAAGTTGTCCCCACTGAAACAAGCGAAACGAGGAAAAACATAAAGGTTTTTACGAATAAACTTGATGAAACACAGAATACGGAAGTATTTTCATTTGAGCGCTTCTCTAATATTTTACGTTTAAAAAGAACCGCTGCATATGTGTTCAGATTCATCCGCATGTGTAAAAATAAGGAAAGAACTTCTGAACCCCTTTCTTTGAATGAAATACATTCTGCATTTAATCGTATTCTAAAACTGTGTCAATCACATTCATTTTCTAATGAAATAAAGCATTTGAACCAAAAGGGATCTTTAGATAAAAACAGCAAACTCATAAATTTATCTCCATTTCTTGATGATCAGGGCATCATGAGAGTAGGCGGGCGTTTAAAGCATTCTGAGTTTACGTATGACAAAAAACATCCCATCATTTTAGCGGCAGATCATATAGTTACGTCGTTAATATTTAATCATTTTTACAAGGATCTTATGCATGCTGGTCCTCAGCTTTTACTTGCAACTATAAGAGAAACTTTCTGGCCGTTATCAGGAAGAAATTTAGCGCGACGTACCGTACACAAATGTGTAAAATGTTTTAGATTAAAATCTAAATTCATTCAGCCAATAATGGGTGACCTACCTGCCCAGCGTCTCGCAGGTGGCCCACCGTTTATTGTAACAGGTGTAGATTATGCGGGCCCTTTCTTAATTCGCGATAGAAAGGGTCGAGGTTGTAAACTAATAAAGAGTTACATGTGTCTTTTTATTTGTTTTTGTACGAAGGCCATACATTTAGAATTAGTTACAGAACTGTCTAAGGAATCATTTCTGTTGGCCTTTAAAAGATTTATTGCGCGAAGAGGCAAGCCTCAAAAGATGGTCTCCGACAATGGAACCAATTTTATAGCAGCTAGTTCGGAGTTAAAATTGTTAAGAAAATTTTTAGAGCAGCACACTCCCGCGATAAGAGAATCCTTGCTAAAGGATAATATTTCGTGGTCCTTCATACCTCCCTATTCTCCACATTTTGGCGGACTGTGGGAAAGCGGAGTAAGAACAGTTAAGCATCATTTGCATAGGGTTTTGGGAAACGCGCACTTAACGTTCGAGGAATTTTATTCGTTGCTTGTGCAGATTGAAGCTATAATAAATTCCCGACCGATTCATCCTTTATCCTGTGATCCAAATGATCTCTCCCCATTAACTCCTGCACATTTTCTCATCGGAAGACCACTTATTACCAATCCAGATCCAGATTTGCGTCATGTTCCAGTTAATCGGCTCTCAAAATTCCAGCATATTCAGCAGCTTTCTGAGCATATATGGGAACGATGGAACAAACAATACATCTCCGAACTACAAAGACGCACGAAATGGACTACTACTAACGGTGAAGTTGCGGAAAACACGTTAGTGCTCATAAAAGAGGACAATTTACCTCCATTAAGGTGGAAGTTAGGTCGCGTGATCGAACTTTTACGCGGCAGTGATGGTGTAGCCAGAGTTTTTAGGATAAAGACAGACAATGGTATCATAACTCGTTCTTTTTCCAAGGTGTGTCCGCTACCCGTTTCGGACTAAGTGTAGTTTTAAACATTTGAACATTTAGCGTTAGCAGACGATTTTGTTGGCAGTGTTTGCCAAGGCGGGGGCCATGTTCACGCCTCTATCTAATTCAAGTTTATTTTATGCATTTTTACAATCCGGCAACATAGTGGCGTAGGGAGATATATTATGCCATATGTGAAGATAAGGCGAGTCCCTTAAGGCACCCCAAAGACGACAGCACGCACTCAAATACGAGACGAGATCGGTGACACAGCATTCAGAGCGAGCGGACATAATACTTAATAAGCGTTTATATATTCATGTATTGTGTAATTCAAAATAAAATCAGTTTTGTTTTCGCACGGAGTTTGATTATTAACCAGCGGCACAAGCGAAGTGCATATCAAGCAAATCCACAAGTGTTGTTTTAATTACGATGTAGTCTATACTAAAGCGTCTTACTTAAACATTATACAAAAAAGAGCCATTCGCCGTGTCTAAACCCAATATAATAATATGTAAATACCGTTTATTTATTTTAAGAATATTTTATAGTTGAATTAAAAATCATTAATAATTCAAACTATAAATCTAATTTTAGATTTCATATACATATTATGTATTCACATAATTTTGCCACCAATTATAAACACACGGGTACTTGTGAATATAGAGAAAATACATACTCATTAAAAATAAATACGTCGATATTTTCAATTAGGGATGTTGTTGAAATCTTTTATATTTGCGAAAACCAACTGTAACAGGTCTTGAAGCATTCATCCTCTCATTAAATAAACATACTATGTAGCGGAGCGCAGCATTACGCTTCGTGTCGGTTCTAGAAAGCTTAGGAAACAACTTCGAATTATTGTACACGGCTAAACGTGACGCTTGTTTTCTTTTATTTTCGTTATAATGGTCAGATTCGTATTCGAAGGTAGAATTATAATTGCATTTATTTACGGGATTAGAATCTAACATTAGTGACGCAGGTATTAAAGAAAATGTTGATTTGTTTCTAAATATTCGTGCAAAACAATAAGAATATTGCAGTTGTACATTTACATTTTTAAGCAGTAGTCCATAGTCGATATTGACGGGCAATTTTTATTTATTTTTAAATGGAACCTAAATTCAGTCGATTTTATTAGTTGGTAATGGTGTTGTTTAGTAGCAAAATAACGGTAAAATTGCGATCTTTATTAATCTGCAAGATTTACTTTTATTATTGGATATCCCAACAATTACATTTAAATATGATAGTCCGGCACATGAGCAGCAAAAGAAATTGCAAAATACTAAGTGTCAGGATAAATCCGCATGAAGGATACATCAAGAATACAGTCTTCTTAATATATCCAAACATACCTAGGACAACGAACACAGACCACAAGGGAAAGATGCATTAATTATCATGAAAGACGCAGACATAAAAAAGAGGAAAATCAAAGAAGCAACCCTTATTCTACTTAACGTAGAAGAGTGTCTAGCAAAACCATCAGCAGAAGGTAACAGGCTTTGGCTGCCAATATTAAAGAAGAAGAAAAAAATTTATACTTACAGCAAAGGGCAACTGCACGAGTAGACAACGAAACCTCACAAGAATTCACGATAAAACGGGGAGTACGTCAGGGCTGCATTTTATCACCGACGTTGTTCAATACTTACTCGGATATGCTGTTCAGGAAAGCTATTGATAGTTTAAGAGAAGGTATAAAAATCAATGGTGAAATCATAAACAATTTAAGATATGCGGACGATACGGTTTTAATAATGCGAAGAATTTGCAAACAATAATAGACCGTGTAGTGGAAGCCTGTGACAGATACGGCATGAAATTAAACTGTAAGAAGACCAAAATTCTTAGTAGTAAGTAAAAACGACGTAATAATAACACCAATTCACAGCTAATAATAAACCCTTGAAAATAATCGACAAAATTACATACCGTGGATGCAGCCTAAATAAGGAATGGGACCACCCACAGGAATTAAGATGTCGTATATCATATAGAAAAGGCGAGAGCTATCTTCAATCGCCTCAGAACGATTTTATGTAATATGCACCTGAACATTGATATAAGAACACGAGTCTTGAGATACTATGTATTTTCTACCCTTTTATATGGAGTCGAAGCCTAGACCTTGACGGAGACAACATCCAAATGATTAGTAACCTTCGAAATGTGGTGCTACCGCCTCATGCTCAGAATTTCCTATATCCATCATGTTACAAACAACACCGTGATCCAACGTATAAATAAATATCTGGAAATTATGCGTATCGTGAAAATCAGAAAGATGACATACTTAGGGCATGTGATGCGCAATGACAAGTATCAACTAATTCAACTAATTTTACAAGGCAAGATAGAAGGCAAAAGCTCTCAAGGGCGCAGAAGGACATCGTCGTTGAGGAACATCAGACAGCGGGCAGGAATGACTACCATACATCTATTTAGAGCAGCTGTCAACAAAGTTGTATGGACCAACGTGATTGCCAACATCCACAGAGGATAGGCACCAAAAGAAGAAGAATTGAGAGAAGAAGTCAACAACAGGAATAAGCCAACGATAGTGGAGTAACAGGAGGTCAAAAAACATTACCTACAGTCTTATACAAATTACATATACAACACACAATACACAAAACACAAATCTACGTTTCACAATTTACGTTACATAATTACAATTAAGATGCAATTAACACAAACATATTATAACACAAAAAACACACAAAATAGTCAGAATTTGACAATTCTAGGGTATAAACACCTTCCTTGTATTTTTTAAACCACCTTTATGCTGCTGCCTACAAGATCTAGGGCAAATATGTCAATTTTGAAATAACGTAATCTAATAACAAATAACTTTGCTTATATATTTTCGTAGAATTTTTTATAATAATCTTTTTTGAGAACAATTTCTGGAGTGGGAGTAGAAGTCGAAACATTTGTTAGTTAACAATGTAATTTTCTTTACAATTAATATTTATGCCTTAATCTTTGATAATAAGTATTAACCTTCACAGTTTCGTGTCGATATCCGTAGAAGGCGGTTGTTTTAATATTTCTTTTTGGTGCGAATTTAAAAGTGATCGCAATTGTCTTATATGGTGAATTTGTTTATTTATCGCAAATTTACTGCTAATGAGGTCCATAATTTGCTATTCAAAAAAATCTAATTATGGAAGAAGCCGCTACGGGTGGCCATGAACCGCCCTACGAATTAAACACTTCTAAACAAACCAATATGGTTCAAGGACAAGGCTCCATTCTTTATACATATTGAATACAAAAATAAAAATATTGGTAGGTTATTTCCAATAAATGTAGACATTTTTTGTTAAATTATTCATCAATAAAAACGACGTAGTTAATATAAAAACTTCTCCTATCGGAGTTTGGATATCATAACGGCTATGGTCACTTTGTTGGCTGCTGCTCTGAAAAGTTGTAGTGAACCTCAGTTAAACCATTCTCTAAGGTTCCTCAGCCAGGAGATGCGTCTTCTTCCTATGCTTCTTCTTCCTTGGATCCTTCCTTGCATAATAATTCTCAGCAGCTCATATTTTTCTCCTCTGGTTATGTGACCCAAATACTTTAGTTTTCTTCATTTTATACTGTTCATAATATAAAAACAATTGGTATTAATAGGGTAAAAGTCATTTTTAAAACTTAGTCTATAGCAAATAATAGTTATTTATGTACCAAGGGTATTAAATAGATGTTTATGCCCAGAGGCCGACAATGTTACAAACCCGAGGGCCTCTGGTCTCTGGTTTCTGTATATATAGCTGTTTGCCCTGTCAATTTCCTGTTGGATTACCAAAAGATGTGTATTTAGTCTTTCGCGCTTACTACCATGTACTTTGTTTTGTTCGTATTGAGATCCAGCCTATATTCTTGACTAATATCTGATATGCGCTACATTATTGTTTGTAAACCATCTAGGCCACTTGCAAAACCTACTGCGTCGTCGGCATATCTAATGTTGTATAGACTCACTTCGTTAACTAAGACGCCTTCCTGTAGTCGTCCCATGCTTGCTCCAAGATACGCTCCGAGGACATGTTTAATAGCACAGGAGACAGAATGTATCCTTGTCTCACTCCTCTATCTATGAAGATTGTCTCTGTCAACTCGTCATCCATTTTAATGCTGGCAGTGTGGTTGTTATTATATATAATTCGCAAGTCCCTATCGTCCAAGCCCGCTTCTAACAAGAAGAATATGAGCTTGTCATGTTTTGCTCTATCAAATCCCTTTTGTAGTCGATAAAACAAATATATTCACCACAGTTGACATTTCTGCACTTCTGGATAAGAACTTGTATAGCGAATAGAGCTTCTCGGGTGCCTAAGGTATCACGGAATTAAAATTATGTTCATGACACTTGTTCTTCACATTTTTTAGATATTCTGTTATGTATCACTTTTAAAAATATTTTAAATAAGTGGCTCATTAGGCTAACTATTCTTTAGTCTTTGCATGTTTTTACATTTAATTTTTTTGGTCAAGTTAAGAAGCCAGACTTTAACCAGCTTTGGGGAATATTTCCAGTTATATATAATTTTTGTTAAATATAGTCGTTATCCATTTTATTTCTTGTTCGTCCATAAGTTTAAGGAATGCTGTATAAAATCAGACATCAGACCCAAGACTTTTACCGTCTTTAGTTTTTCTAATAGCTGCCGTGACTTCTCCAATGCTATTTAAGGGGCCGTGTTTGGAATTATATGTCTTCAATTGCAATATGTCTCTCTTCCATTCCTTAGTAGTGGATTACCTTGGTTGTCTGTCAAAAAACCAACTCTTCTAGGCTTGTATAAGCCTGCAGCTTCTTTAACTTTTTTGTGCATAATAAATAAGTCGTGCTTCTGTTGTAATAGCTGTATTTCCAAATATTGTTCTGTTAGCTGTGTGTTCTTGGCCATTCTGATTACTTGTTTGATCTCTTTGTCTATTCTTTTGTACACGTTTATGACAAATCAAAATATGAAAAAGGACAGTATTTTTTAAGTGTGTAAACAATTTTAATAATCAGCTGAGATCTTTCGGCTTAGAAAGCCATCTTCAGAGCTATAGTCAAATATTTAAATATCACTACTAGGAGATATCATTTGGTAACAAAATTACAGAAAAAATTGGTTGTTATTTTTATTTTTAATTGTTTTATTGTTTTGTTATTGATCAACTTTTCTTTATCAATGAAAAAACACAAAAGGGCTGCACACTAGGTGTCAGAACCCGACCATTTATTAGATTTGAAGCAGCAGATATAATTTCTCGGTAGATCTATACATACTTTCGATGGTGCAATGCTATAAATGTTTCAGATATGGCCACTCTTCAAAAAAATGTAAATCTAAGGACAGTAGATGTAAAAAATGTACAAACATATCCAATACAGTAAAAACTTGTCATGAAAATAATCATTGCATTGTTAAAGCAACGAGCACACCTCGTTGTTAATAAAATGTCCCATATAAGAGAAACAGAAGAAAATCAAAGCAATAATGTCAGTAGAAAACATAACCTTAAGACAAGCATAACAACTACATAACAATTCAAGTTACGCAAAAATAATAGCAAATAATAGATGTTTTATTCTAAATAACATTTTTAATTTTTTTAGCTTACCTACCTCGTCTAACAATGTCCCTAATTTTACATTAAATAAACCGGTAAGAAAAACTAATGACACAAACACAACTAATAAACGTAAAGCAACTTCACTACTTGTTTTACCCCATACCTCTGTCGCAACTTCTAGCAAAACACCCACACCTAAATCTAATTCTATAATATTCAATCATTACAGGGACGAATTTATTGACTATAAAGAGAATCTTATATTACTTGTCACTTCTCATATTAATCATCTAACATATACCAATAATCAATCTCAACCCATATAAAATTTAGAAAATAAGTTATTTTTAATAATTTAGAAGAAACAAGTACTAACACAGACAATATGATATGTAGGGACGAGTGACAATGAAAGCCTTTACTTGTATCATTAATTTTCAAATGCACAGTGAACCTACTCAATCTTCCCAATGGAATTGTAAATCGTTAATAAGTAATAGGGATAATCTCGTAAATTATAATTTTCATGTAGATATTATTATATTATCCGAAACTTGGTTGAAAAGCCAAATGGATTTTAAATTATAAGGGTATAATTTTGATCCAAAATGCCACGAAAGTGGTTATGGCGGTATAGGCATTTTTAAATTAAACATAATATATATTAACAATTTATAGATAACAATACAGATTAACAATAACTATAATTTTAATACCGGAATAGAAGTATGTGCAGTCTTACCTAATAAAATTAATATATCGTTTGTGTCTATATATAAACCATCTGACATCATATTTAAAAAGGCTGATTGGATATATTTATTTGAACAATTTAATTATAATAAAACAATTTTTTGTGGTGATTTTACTGGTCACCATTACATGGAGGGTCCGATCGCGGATGACCGTAATGGTAGGATATTAGTTAAAAGCATAGATTTTTGCGATTAGTTTCTTCAAATGACGGAACACCTACTAGAATCGCCCCAAGTGGGAATCATTCTGCCGTTGATTTGACTATTACCTCAGCTACATTAAGAATTCGTATAAACTGGTCAGTATATCCTGACACATTGGGACCATATAATTTTTCTATTAAAATAGAACTTAAAATTAACCCTTCTCCATTTCTAATCAAGACATCAACAAAATTACTTGTCCAATCCGCCGACTTGCTTCCAGTCGGCGATTACCGCGTCGACTGGAAGCTATTTCAAACATATTTAGATAAACAGTTATCTATATTTTTATCAACTGATAATTTTTCTAACGATGAGAAGACCAACCTACTCTTTCAGACTCTTTCAGTCTCTCTAGTTGCTTAAAAATCCATGCCCATAAAAAACCTTTTACTCCTTTAACTCCAAGGTCTTATTGGTGGGACGAGGAATGTACATATAAAATAAAAAAAAAATATATATAATAAAAAAAATGATCAAAAACCTTGAAAGTGTATCTAATGCATAATAACCATAATAATTATATAAACTATAAAAATGTAGCAACCCAAACCAGATGATAATTTAAAATAAAGAAAAAACGAGTTGTAAAGTTTCTTAAATTATCTGAACTAAAGCACTCCTTTTTCAACCATAAGATCAATTTCAAATAATTATCAGTTTAAAAAACTCAACTTTCAGAAGATCTTATTAAACAGATACTAGATTGCATCTTCATCTGTCCCTGGTTAGGCTGTTGGTAGGAATATATAAATTTTTTGTTTTAATACTAATAAAGATTCCATGTCAAAACCTTTTTCTTCCGAACTAGATTGTGCACTTACAAAAGGCAAAAATAAAATACGTTCTCTTAAAAATCTTTAATATCTGTTGGTTGAAAAAAAGAATGTTGCGATACTTCTTATATTATATAAAGTATTCTTAGATGCCCTTTAGTTAAATTCAAGTTTAACCCAGAACTTCCATCATCTTATAGACCCATCTCTTTATTATCTTGTGTGACAAAATCCTTTAAAAGTCTAATAAAATTTAGATTAGAAAATCCTATTGCACGTAGATCAGTTTTTCCCTACTCACAGTATGGATTTCGTAGAAGCCGATGTACCATTGATGCTCTCATGCATTTAGTTACGGATATTCAACTCTGTTTCTCAAATAACGAATTTATATTGTGTTTGTTTGTAGATTTAAAGGGTGCATTATGACCTAGTTCATTTGGATATATTATATTCAAAGATGGTGGCAGGTGATATTGATAAAAGATTATCTGTAAATTTTTATGTGAACAGAAAAATATACTTACGGGACCGTAGAAATTTATTACACCGAGAATATTATATAACGGTCTCCCGTAACGCTTAATTAATATGTAATGTTTATTGCTTAATTATTATTTAATGCCCCTTTTTTTATTGTTTATACTGCAGATCTGCATGGTTTTATGAATGACAAATGCAAAATATTTCAATATGAAGACGATATATATTTATATACCAGCAATAAATCCTATAAATATTGTATGATTCACAAGTGGTCTTCAGTTCAATACCCTCAAAACCAATGCAGTAACATACAACCTAATAACTTATATTTAAATGGAGAACAGCTTAAAAATGTAGACGAAATTAGATTTCTTTGTATGATCTTTGACCAAAAACTAACTTGGAAGAAACATTTAAAATATTTAAAAAAGACATGTCAGCCTGGAATAAATTTGTTACGATCACTCACAAACAAAAAATGGGGCGCTTACTCTTCTACATTACTACATATCTACAAGGCTTTAGTATATAGCAAAAAATCGTACATAAAAACAATAGATGTTATTCAAAATACAGGCCTCCGAATTTCCTTAGGTGCACACTACACAAGTCCAATACAAACTCTATACTGGGAAACTGGGGAGATTCCACTCGCATTTAGAAGACAATATCTAAGTCTTTCTTATGCCGCAGCAGTATCGTCTAATCAAGATAATCCTGTTATACACAACGTATTCGCTGACCACTTCAAAAGTTGTTTCCAAACTTCAAATCGAACTGATCACCCTTTCTATTACCGCCTACATACCTACTTGTTAACAATGGGTATCCATTTTCCAGACACCTACGATATCTTCTTAATTCAAACCCCTCCTCCTTGGATAATTCGACTTCCCTCTACTGACACCAGCTTATTGCGCCTAAACAAATCAGAAACGCCAGCAAGTCAAATTAATCAAGAAATTCTAAAAATATTAAGCAAATATGGTAGCTGTTTCAAAGTTTACACCGATGCCTCCAAAAAAGAAGACAAAACTGGGGCAGCAATCTACTCATCAGATTATACAGAAGCTTAAAAATTACCTTTATATACAACAACGTTCTCAGCTGAACTGTATGCGATACTAAAAGCAATAGTTCTGATAGTTAACAAAAATAAAAAAAAAAATATCATTATTACAGATTTTCTCAGCTCAATAATGGCATTAAACCAAGTCTACTGTAATCATCCACTACTCCTTCTCATTAAAAAGGAACTAAAACATGCAGAAATATGAACATTAAAGTTAATTTTATATGGGTACCGTCACATACTGGAATCGAAGAAAACGAGGTTGTAGATAAAATAGCAAAAAATGTGCCTACTAACCCAAACGCAGAAGAGAATACGAAAGTTTTTGACACCGATCTCAAAGCATCCTTTACAGAAAGGATTAATTCAATATGGCAGGATACATGAAAGAACTTCCCAATCAAGCTGTACGAAGTTGATAAGAATCATAAAAAATTCTCAAAATTTAACAATAGAAGACAACAAGTAACCTTCACTCGCCTCCGGATTGGCCATACTCGGTTAACACACGACTACCTACTAAAACGTACTGATAAACCTGTGTGTGACATGTGTAAAAGTGTCTTAACCGTAAAACATTGTTTATTGCAGTACCCCAAGTACGATGTGCAACGCAAAATGTGTAACATACCGGCAACATTAAAAAGTGCTCTTGGAAAAGACAGTAATACTAAAAATATTTTCGCCTTTCTCAAAGACTACAAGCTGATATCAAAAATCTAATATTTTACTGTGTATAGATCTAGGTATATTTCTATTTATGTATTGCTATAGTTAATATTTTATTGTTAAGTTCTAACTCTATATCACAATCCATACACGCTAATAACCCTGCGTGGTTGATGCGTCATATAAGGAAAAAAAAAGATTGTATGTTGAATACAAAACTTAACTTTAGGAACATAGACGAGTGAATAAAAAAATGGGTTTTAGTATATTACAAGAAAAATCTTCGATTATGTTTTATTAGCCGTAGACAAAAATTCATAGGCAAATGCCAGATAGGTAATTATGTTTTCCCTTTAGCAGAAAAGTTTAAGTATCTGGACATGATCCTAGACAAAAATTCTTTTGGTCCAGCCATCTAAAGTATGTAAAACAAAAGTCCAAGCGTGGAAATAATCTTATGCGTTTCGTTTACAAAAAAAGATGCAGACCAACACATCTCTTTAATGTTTTATAGAACCTACACACGATCCATTCTGGATTATGTTTTTAATTTTTTTTTATTCAAAATGAAAAACAAATCTTTTAACCCTTGCCAGAATACAATTTAAATCAATAAAAGTTTGTCTAGGAGCTGTGACGTCTTCATCAAACCAACCAGTTCTAGTAGAAGCCCAAAAACCACCTTTACACATACGTAGACAAACGTTAGCCAACAAACGTTTAATAACATACAAATCGTTTAATAAGTTTACTTTTAATAGAACATTTAACAAACTCTTACTGGAGAATAGAAAATTCTCCTGCTCTTGCAGAATCTTTTATTGACACGAATTCATACCAATCTTATACATTACAACTATACAACTATATTTAAATCCATACTAAGCAAATAAGGGAAAGATTTAACAATAATTTTTACAGATGGATCAAAAACTAATAAAGGTGCTGGTTTCGCATTTATTGTTTCCAACAACAAGTATGTTGAGAAATACCAAATTCCTAAATATTATTCTATTTTTACAGCTGAGGCTGCTGACATACACAAAGCTCTAACTTGGTGTGTTACTAAAATAAATATTGTGAGAACATCGTATTAGTATCACATTCCCAGACAGTATGATAAGCTATTCGTAGCCATCCATGAGATAGTTTTCAAAACTTCATTGTTCTTGATATCGAAAAATTATTAGATGAACTAAAATTCACAAAAGAAAACAGTTACTTTACTCTGGGTTAAAGGACACAGTAAAATAATATTCCACAAAATCAATTCGCTCTTCCACCATAACCACAACAATTTCCACTACAACCCCAATCAATTTAGTACAACCAAAGCAACCCATCTACTGTAGGGCAGACTTCAAACATAAAGCTAAAACTTGCAATTACACATTCAAAAAATATAGAGTCTAGCGAAGACGACGATCAAGAAACCTAAAATAAAAACTCATGGCAAGTAGTTGAAAACGTAAATTTTCAAAACAAAATAACGATCTTAATTCTCCAAGCTCACCACCAACAAAAATACAAAATCGTTACAGTGCATTATCAAACGCCGAGAGCTCTAAACAAAACGAAACACAAAAAACTTTAAAAATATGGTCGATAACTTTGCACAAATTGTGGAGGAAGAAACCATCTATACCAGAACTCTGCCAAACGACACTGTCAATATTACAACATATACAATAGATACATACCGTAAACTGATAAGACATTTACGAGAAGGAGAAATCGTTCACCACACTTACCAAATAAAAGAAGAACATGCCTAAAGAGTGGTAATAAGACATATTCATCACCCTATATCCACAACAGATATAACAAAGGAACTAGAAAAAGCCGGCCATAAAGTTCACAACAAAACTAACATTCGACACAGACAAACAAAGGAACCCTTATCTTTATTTTTCATAGACCTTGAACCCAACACTAACAACAAAGACATATTCAACCTAGAATTATTATGTTACACCACAATAGCCGTCGAGGCACCAAATAAGAAAAACTCAGTCATCCAATGCATACGATGTCAAGCATACGGCCATAGTAAAACATATCGCACTAAGCCGCATTATTGCGTCAAATGTGGAGGACATGATACAAAAGATTGTAAAAAAGCTAGAAGCACTCTAGCTTAGTGTGCACTATGCAAACAAGATCTTCCTGTTAACTATAAGGGATGTGTAGTCTATAGGGAACTAGTAGAAAAGAGGCATATGCAGAAAAGAGGAAATCAACAGCCTCAAAGAACAACATTCAACAGCCCACATGTACGTACTGAAACAAATCAGCGAAACACAACTTTACAAAACCGTCAAAGAACATATGCAAAGTCATTAACGAAAAAAATTCTTAAACATACTTAGAGTTGCCACATGGAACACTACTGGCCTGCAAAACTATAAGCAGGAAATAATTACTTTCTTAAACCTGAATAAAATTGATATTCCGCTTATTTCAGAAACCCTGTAGCATTTCTAAAATTTCTCAGTATATATTGAAATCCCGTCTTATTTGCAAGAGCAACGAAGAATATTTTTAGTGTATTTTATTTCCTTTTCGTACGTATTAAAATACCGAATTCATTCAATTCATGTTAGCGTCACCGAGGTCGAAAATAAACTATTTTAGAGTTTGTTTATTATTTCACAGATGGGTATTTCCTTGATTTGTTTATCACTTTCACTTCTGTTTGTGATTAGTGCGCCATCGCGAGGAGCCAACAAGTTTTCCGTACTTAATTACGTACTTAATTACGAAGTAGACACTTTTTTTAGGGTTATTTATATTTCGGGAGTATGAAACAATACTATAATAAAAAAAAAACAAAACTACTCCGATCGGAGTCAGTGGCACTGACGGCCAGTTTTGGTGTAATGTCGGCGAATGTGGCCAGCCGACTCCGATCGGAGTAGTCACTTAAATACACTAGCGTAAACGTTTTTATTAAAAACAATATTTTAGTTTTAATATTTAATTTTTATATTAAAATAAACACTAAACATCAAAAAATAAAATCATTTTACTTACAACGAAAAACACGAAAACAGAAGAAAAGAAATCCAAAAGTATCAATAAACATGGAACTAATAATGAAATTTTTATAAACTACAAAGAATCATGATATTTATCAAAACACTGAGGGCATAAACCCGGTTTGTCAATACATTCATTGCACTGGAATATAGTTTATTTTCTGCCTTTTCCATCTTTAGTGCACTGACGACACTGCTTTCGTTTTACCCTAAGTGTGTTCCCTTTGTTGTGAGTGAATTCAGTTATCTTCATAATAGAATGTTTTGGTCCTGCACGTCTAGGAGGCCTGGGAGCAATTACAACTCTTGATTTATTGGGAAGAAGAGCATTGATGATAGAAATCCGAAAATCATACAATGTCATTTTTTGATTTCCATAATTGATATTGTATAACTTCAAAGCATTTTGCGCGAACAGCTGTACGACGTGTATAAATAACTTTTTGTACCACCTAATGGTCTTTCTTTCACAAGGATAATACGCAAGAAGCTGATCTTGGTGGTCAATGCCTGCCATATTTTTGTTGTATTCAATTATTGACAACGGTTTTTGTTTTTCAACTCCTCTTCTGTTGGTAGTTATTTGAAGTTCATTGTCATATTGTGTAGTGATGTACATGACTTCCCGTTTGTCCTTCCATTTGCCTATATGCACACCTTGTCTGAATGCGAACACATTTTCTCCCACGTTGATTTTCTTTTTTGACAATTCTGGTGGATTTTATTTTAGGTTGGACCTAAAGGTACCTGTACAATATGTTTTTCTATCAAGAAGTTGTTTTGCCAAGGAAAAGCTATTGTAGAAGTTATCGTTGTACAGAGCATGACCGTTATCCAATATATCCTCCGTAAGTTCCAAAACTACCTTTGATGCATGTCCGGTACCACTGAGTTCAGCATCATTCGCCCCTGTGTATACATGGAACCGCAGAACAGTCCCATTCGGCTCTGTCAACATAAATATAGCTTGATCCCATACTTGTGCCACTTGTTTTTTTTGTATTGGCGGAATCCTAAGCGTCCTCTCCATAATACCATGCTTTCGTCTAGGGAAAGCTGTTTCCCGGGACAATAAATGTTTTTAATTTTATTATTGAAATAATCAATGACATATCTGATCCGCTTCAGAACATCTCTGTTAGGTTTATTCGTATCTTCATTTTTGGAGTAGAAATGTAAACACCTCAAAATCAAGAGGAAGCGATTTCTACTCATTTGGTCTCGAAAGAAAGGAAAGTTCAACAGTCTATCGGTAGTTTTCCAATAATCTTGTAATCGCGATAATGGGACCATTCCCATAGCAAATAGAAGTCCAATGAATGTTTTAAATTCGTCAACGGTTAAATCTTTCCATGCGGTAATGCGAGCTTTTTCCAACGAATTTTCACATAAGACGTTAACAGCATTTTAATTCGTTTCTTGAATAATAAAATTCATAAAATTCTCGTCCAACAGTAAAAAGAAGAAATCAATTGGGTTGTTTCCCGGTTTTGCTACTAACAATTCCTGCTTTTTTGTGAAATCGAAAGTTTTCATTTCATTTGGACTTTGAGAATTGCTTGCCCAACCGGTATTTGGACCTAAAGTGGGTACAGTTATTTGGGCAAGGTTAGTACCTTGTAAGTTGTTATCTGGTGGCTGCTGTGCCTGCTCGACTTCTTCATCGTCGTCACTATCAGATACTAAACCTTCAGATGGTTCATATTCTGATTCACTTGATAAGAAAAGTTCATAATCACTTGTATTCACTGCATATTCAAGTTCTTCTTGAGTTAACGGTTTTGTGTTCCTTGCACGCCACTGAGAGTACTCGCGTTTGCTTCGCGATGGCCCAGCCTCGTCTTCTCCACTCATTTTCGTAATACAAAAAGTGTAAAACTCCTACAAACAACACTTGTAATACCACGATTTTAGGCAGGTATTACAGAACATCACAATGTTGAAATCAAAAACCAAGCCGATAAATTACGTCTTGGAATACCTTTCAGCTATGCCAGACCGAGAGACATGCATTAACAATCGAAGCCAATAATCTACTGACGCGTCGTAAAGCCACGTAAAGTGAAGTGATGACCGGGTAAACCGAAAAGCTGACGACGTAGCAATACTAGCTATAAATGAAGATCCCATATAAGCCTCACAAATCCTGCAACATAATCTTAACATACTTAATGATTGCTATACGAAATGAAGAATAAAGTAAATAAAACAAAATCAACTCAAATAACATTTACCAACCGTCACAACATGCTGTGCAAAGCCAACGTCGCTGAATATTATTTAAAGATTCCCGTCTAAAGTGCTAAGATCGATAGCGGATGCACCACGGTACAATAATACGGTAATACGTAAGCAATCAAACACTTCACTATGGCTCAAAGATTCTCTTTATCAGAGAAGAAATTCATCAAACCACGGAGTCACAAAATGAACGTACCATTCACCATGAAAATAAGCTAGTAAGAGAATTATTTAACAATGGTTTAGCCACAAGAAGACTAGATAGAACCTGGCCTTGAGACCTACTTTAAAACTACACCAAGTTAGAACAAGGTGAGAGACATCATTTGATGTCTTTTCTTCACGTCCAAAACCTGTTACACATTTACTTAATACTCTGTAATGATGTAGATTGTAAATAAACATAATTATAAAAAAAATTAAAGTAAAGAGAAAAAGGAATAAGACTTTCTTACAAGTAATTTATTCTACCAAGGATGACAGGTTTTGCATACTACAGTTTGCTAAGAATCCTCGGGTCAACCGTAGATTAGTTTGCCTTTGATTTGAGAATGCATAGAGCAGTGACTAGTGACTTTAGTATGGAGCCAATACGAAATTATTACTTGTAAATAGAAAAAAGTTCGATTTCGAATTGCAGGTCGTTCTTTTCCAATAATCTCCCATGTTAGTATTTGAATATGACCAACATGTAACATTAATGCTATAAATTTACGTAACTCTTTGGGTGGTAAATATTCTCAGTTATTTATTGTAGATTCCTGTTGCCATCTCCTCTATAAAAAGGTACATACTACACATTCATCGGTTTTGTCATAAACTTGTTGTAAAAATTAATCAGTTAGTAAAAGTATAAAATAGTTTAAGGGTATATCACTAGGCAAAGGCACGAGTAACACTTAATTTTTTGTGGAGGCAATATTCTCCATCGGTATTGGGTTATTTTCCCATTCAAAAGTTACTATGTTATTGTCAAGTGCCTCTACTACATCATAGAAAAAAATGTAATCTAGAAATAAACCAAAGACAGAGAACAATCCTAACCTTTTTAAAATCCTAAAAAATAGCGATAATTGCTTTACCTACATATATCTAATATATTTGTTTAAGGAAGAAATAAACAAAATACCCAAAATCACCAAAACATATAACTCTAACCCAATTATTATTTGCGGAAAATTATAACATTTATTAAGTTTAAGACAATCATGACGACATATCATTTAGATTATAAGTTATGAAGTCTTCTCTCAGCAGGATACAATTATTTCTTGTAGTACAAGCAAAAAATCACAGTCATCACGTAAATTAATTTAGATCATTATAGTTTTTTGAGTACATAGGAGAATAATTGCGATTGGCTCTTTCTAAGAATAGCGGGAAGTTATTACGGAAGTTATACCTATACATATTAAAAGTTATTATATATACTTATTAAAAAAAATAATTATTTACTTCTGAAACTTCTTTCTTTATATTATAAATAATAGTTTTAAAATAATATTTAAAAAAAAACTATTAAATAATAACTTCATCGCGAGAGTTTTCCCAGACTAAACACCAAACTTGTACAATATAGGCAACATCTTATCTTTATTTAATGGGCGGATGAATACTTCAAGAGCTATTATAGTTTGTGTTACAAGCATTTCGAGTTATAAGGGATGTCAGAGACACCCCCAATTGAATTTATCGACATCTTTCTCGCTAAGAAATCCATCCCTACATTGATCGTCGCCGTTGGGATCAGGATGCGAACGAGGATGTGAGGACATGTGTGTGTGTGTGTGAGTGATCAACTAAATTCGTTGCTGTCGATAGGCTCAACAGAAGCGTCTACTCAAGATGATCATGATTATTATAGAAAAACGGATAATTTTATTTGTCTCAATTTTGTTTTGACATCTTATTTTTATTTAGTCCAGTCAATCGTTTATTTTTTTATTATCGTAATAAAGTTTAGCAATGCGTTGTTTTGGCTTTTTTCCTATATACCTTTAAGATCAACATTAAATTTTCCATAAACTTCTACGATCTTGTTATTATATATATATATATATATATATATATATATATATATATATATATATATATATATATATATATATATATATATTATTTATCGTCATATAGGCGTCAACACGACACGTCAGAATACATCAGATATGCCATGCATATATTTGTGTTGTAAAACATTGGTTATACTGATATTTTCATGTTTTTAAACTAGCCAAATAGTACTTATAATATAATGGAGCACCTACAAGAAGACATGGATTGGTTAGATGAAGAAGAGGAAATGGTAGCTGTTACTGCGGCATTGTTTGTGCTACGATATAAATCCAGAGAGTACTGGGAATACTATTTGAAATAACGTAATAGATATTTCTATGACACCTGTTAATGCATAACACCTGTTAAATGTGTTCTTAGATTTACGTAACATATTTGTTATTACAATCCAAAAATAAAAAATCCGAGTAATATACATTGTCCGCTCTGTTTTCATGAAATCTTAATACTTTGTTCGTATTTTGGGAGTAAGTACTATTTTTAAAGATATAAAATGTATCGCTACTTTAGTTGAAAAATAACTTTTCAAACTAGGCCGTACACCACTGAGTAGAAAAGTCGTAAATGTTTACTACCCGATTTATGCCAAAGACACCATCTTGACGCGATATTAGTTTCATATTGAAGGATAAAATCAAAATCGTTAGAAGTTTTTAATGTATTTTTAATGTAAAACACATTAAAACACATTTGGAAAAAAAACTTTTTTTTTATTAAATTTAATGAATATCTTCAGCCAGAATCAGAAAAAAAATCTATAAAATTACACGTTTATAATATACTTTAAGGCATTATTTATTTTACTGAATTTCACATCATGTAATATACTTCCCATCGTAACTAGCTTAATACTAATATCCATATAATAGTTCTTTAATAAGCAAAAGAAAATAAAATCATCTTCCTAACGTTTTTGTCTAGTTAAAACTTTTTGTACAGAAAAATACAATATACCTTAAAAAAATTCTTCTTACTATGATCTCTTCTAACGTAGGTTGGCGATTACTTCTCCAAACGCTTCCCTATCTTTTGCAACGTAAAATATCTGTTCAACACTGAGGTTAGTCCAATCTCAGATATTACTTAGTCAAGATTTCTTTCCAAGACTTTTCTTCCTTGCATGTGACCCATATACGATCCTTTTCTTATTTTAATGATGTTCATAATCTTTCTACCATGTCCAATTTGTATTAATACTTCTTTGTTTGAGATTTTTGCTGTCCAATAAATTTTTAGAATACGTCTATATAGCCACATTTCGAATGCCTCTAATCTTTTTACAGATTGGGCTTTCAGAGTCCAAGCTTCTACTCCATATAGCAGTTGCGACCATACATAACAATGATAAACTCACATATTTTTTAAATTCTTTTCGAGCTATTTCAATTCTGACGTTTATCTGCTATTCTCGATCTAAATGTGAGTTTATCATTGCTCCGAGGTATTTACACTTGTCGACCCTCTCAAACGGTTTACCGTCCAATGTCAGATGTATGTTGTCAACAGTGCTTTTTAAGATCACCATGTATTTGGTTATATCTATATTCATTGTTAGTCCCATCTTTTTGCTTTTTCTGTTAATGATTTCTGTAAGAATTTGTAAATCTTCTATATTTTCTGCCACCATTGCGGTATCGTCTGCAAATCTCATGTTATTAATAATGCTTTTCACTTTCAGTTCTTTCCCATAGTAGCTCCTGAAATATTAGGTGAGAGTACACAATAAATAATTGTGGCGACAGCCCACATCCCTGTCTGACTCCTCTTTTAATTTCTACTTGGTTTGTCTCACTATCTTTTACTCTCACGACCGCTGTTTGATTGTAGTATATATTTTTGATAAAGATCTACGAATAATTACAAATCTATACTGGCATCAAGTGGCAAGAATAAAGTTTGAACAAGAACTGTCGGATGAAATAAATATAAAAAGAGGAGTGAGACAAGGCTGTATATTGTCGCGTTTACTTTTTCACTTATATTCGGAGGAAATATTTAAGGAAGCCTTAATGGAAACAACCGAAGGTATTATTGTGAATGGAGTAACCGTCAACAATATTAGATATGCCGACGATACCTTAGTGCATGCTAATTGCGGTGAAGACCTTCAAAATCTAATGAACAAAATAAAACAGACTTGTAATCAGTATGGATTAAAACTCAACGTAAAGAAAACTAAATATATGATAGTTAGCAAACAAAATTATATACAGGATGACGGTATAAAAGTCGGAGATGCCATACTGGACAGAGTAGAGAAACTCGTGTATCTCGGCAGTAATATCAATGAGAGCTGGGATCCAACCGCAGAAATTAAAAGCCGAATAGAACAAGCCCGAGCTGCCTTTGTAAAAATGAGAAACGTACTTTGCAGTCACGATCTTAGCATTGACCTTAGAGTTCGAATGACATCTTGTTACATCTTTTCTGTCCTGCTGTATGGAGTGGAAGCGTGGACTCTAACTGAGGCTATCCTTAAACGCTTGACAGCCTTTGAGATGTGGGTATACAGACGACTACTGAAAATAAGCTGGGTCGATAGAGTTAGAAATGAGGAGGTCCTTAGACGGCTGAACCAAACAACACAACTGGTCAATATAATAAAGAAACGCCAGCTGGAATACTTAGGTCACATTATGAGACACCCTGAAAAATATGATCTTTTACATCTGATCATTCAGGGAAAGATCCAAGGTAATCGTGGTCCTGGTAGAAGAAGAACATCATGGCTGAAAAATCTAAGGCAATGGTATGGAAAATCCACTACATCGTTATTTAGAGCTGCTGCCAATAAAGTCACGATAGCGAAAATGGTAGCCAACATGATATCCAACGATCGATAACGGTCATGGAACTAGAAGAAGAAGAATATATTTTTGATTAAATTCTTGGGATTAAAATATTCTTGGGATCTAGGTGTATATGTTATAAGGTATGTATGAGCTCACCATGCTGAAGTCTGTCAAAGGCTTTTTGAAAATCTAGGTTTTTGAATATTTAAATGAATACGTTTTTATTATATTTCCTGTATTTTTGTAATAGTACCGTTATTGCGCACAATGCCTCTCTTGTTTCCATTCCACCTCTAAATCCAATATGTGTGTTTTCTAATTGTTCTTTATATTTTTTATATATACGCTGTTGAATAACTTTGAGTAGTATTTTTAAAGTATAACTCATAAGGCGAATTAATCGGTATTCATCGTAAGATTTAGGATTATTTTTTTGGGTAAGGTAAATATTTTGTATAATATGTATACTAAAACTAAACAGCGTTATCGGTGGTAGTTTGGAATTTGTAGTGGTAAGTTGTAACGTTATAAACGTCACATCTCTATTAATTTATATTTTAATAATTATTTCATTTTAATTTCTTTATTAATTTATTAATTTCTATATCTTCAGTTTAATTTTTACTATTTTTTTGTTTATAAAAATAGTTGGCGCCCCTGTTTTTCTCTTCTTCCTCTGTCTTTATTTTCTCTCTTTCTGTCCCATAGAATAAATATTTGCCCTCTCACTTTTGTTCGGCAGACTATTCTGTTCTGTGTTGACTGACAAGCTAGTTTCATGATATCTATACCAACATTCTATGACATCTGTGCTAACTTCATTCAGTCTCCCACTTTCTGTCAAAACAACTTTTCTGTAGTGGGATTATTTTTTGCCTCTTTTTGAAATTTATAAAAGAAGGCAAAAATTATTATAAGACTCATTTTTATGGTCTACAACTTCTCTTGGGGTAAGTACTTTCATTGTGATATTTATTCTATAATCCTGACCACATTTCCAATATTTGTAACCTTATTTTCTTTCGAAAGCACATTTTCTTTTGATATATGCATTAGGACTCTTTAACAGAATTTAACTAAGTAGTAACATTCATATTTCATTTTATCCTTGCCATATGCTATTTGTTTAAGTGTAATTTTGTAAGATGGCAAGGAAGTTAAACCTTTCTTTTTGATGTGTTTCTAATGCATGTTGTTTCTTATCCTTTTAGTTTATTGGAGATATCAAAACTTTAACTGGATATTTTATTGGGTTTGTTGGACACATCAAAACTTTATTGGAGATATAAAACTTATTGGTTTACTGGACAATTTATTTGGTCTATTGGTTTTATTGGCATATTTGGAGTTCAATAATTGGTCCGGACATACAGCCACGTGTGACTGCAGCTCTCCAGAAGCCACAACTTCTAATTGGAGGATCCAACAGCTAGAACACACAAGCCGCCCATCGAAGCAATAAGTAACACTTATAACTGTTAAGCTTTGGCAGGGTTAATTATTGTTTTTTTTTATTGATTTAAATAAATATGATTGGTTAAAATTTGTCTTATTTGCTATCAGCTGAGAACTCAGGTTCAATCCCTAGTTTAAGACAAGACGAACTCACCCTTGAGATACTGAGCTAGGCAAGGTATAGACGATAAGCTCCCATGGTTGATTGAGATATTATTTTTACAATAGTATTTCAATTCTCTTTGGTAGTCTTATCGTTACAAAGTGGTATAATATGTTATACCACAGAATACACCAACCCAACATTACTGTCTATTCAGTTTATATATCGAAATAAATATTATTTAATAATAAATAATAATAACGTGCAACGTACATTTATTTATGTTTTGATAACATCCGATTTATAATAGTATACATATTATACAAGATAGATTTTTTCTACTGGAATTTCATCAGCACCTGACGCTTTACCATTTTTTGAGTTTTTATTTGCCTGTTTCACCTCTTATATTAGAATTTGTAAATTTTCGTCAGTTGGTTGTGTTTCATTTATTTCTTTCCTATTATCTGTAAATATGTTCTTGATGTATTTCTCCCAAATTTGTTGTTTTGTTTTCTTCTGAAAATTGGAGATCTCCATTGAAGTTTCTTACAACTTGTGGTATTTCTCTTCCGTATATTACCCGTAATTTCTTTTAGTTTCTTATCTAGGTTATGTGTGTTGTGTTTCATATTAATATATTTATTTTTTTCCAATTTTCACCTATCCAGTGGTCTTCACCTTCCTTGATTTGCGTTTCTACTAGTTTCTTCATTTGCTTGTATTTTTGTTTATTTGTATTTCTGTATTTTAGTTTTTCTTCTATAAGCTTTATAATATCTAGTGTTATCCCTTTTATTTTGGCACTTGGTTTTTTTCTACCCACAAACGTTTCGCCAGCGTTAAGTACTGCCACCTTCATTTCGTTCCAGGCACTATTAATATCTTTTTATTCTGTGCATGCTGGTACAATTGCTTTATTTATTTGTTGTTAACATTTTTTAGCACCAAGCTTTGACAAATCTAGTCTTAATTTTACTTTTTTTCGATTGTTTTCTTAATTTATGGCAAAAATTAAATTGTGGTGGGAGTCTGCATCAGCACTAGGATGATTAAGATTAAGATTTAAGACACTTTTGTCAATAAGTTAATTACTTAATAGTAAAAAAATTTAAAGTAGAATTTATATAAGTTAAAAAAACAGAGAGATTTAGAATACCATCTACAGCAGTATAGCATACACCTTTTACTTTACCACGAAAGCTTCACAATACTAATTCAAATTAGAATAACAGCTAAAAATAATGTAAAATGTGTCAAGGGAAGCAAGCGTTGTTGCGTTCTGCACATACGATGACCTCAATATAACAGATGGGTCATCAGAAAGAGAGAGAAGATATTCTGTTCAATCCAGAACTCGCTGGTTTCCTCCTTTCGGATTGAGTATGTAAATTAATAGAAAAATAAAAGCCAAAGGACTATATAAACTCTATTTGAAATAAATTAAAGGCAAAGACAAATATACATACGTTAAAATATAATAAAACTATAAAGAGCCACAAATTATTGCGACGTAACAAATATGTTACAATCAATATTTATTTGTAGCCAAAAATAAATTTACATAAGTACATTTACATAAAGTGTACAGGCGACAATCACTCAAAAGACTAAAATCTCAGAACTGGTAAAATAAAAACATCGATACACATAAATAATCGGTGGTAAAATGAATCAGCCTTGTTAATAAAGACACACAAAATGCAATCCAAAACAATTGAATGAAATATATAATAACGTAGTACAAATATTAATAAACTCAAAAATATACTCGGTAATTCAAAAGTATACTCGGTAATAAAATACACATTAAATTAATAATAAAATTAATGCAATTAATAAACTCATAACGTAAAAGCTGTGATATACATACAAAACAAAATAATGAAATTATTACAATATAAAAAATATACAAATCTACGTAAAGGTAATAAAATGTTCTCAATAAAGTTCAATCGCGATCGCGGCACAACTGATAAAAAGTTCCAAGCAAATATGACATCTATATACCAACTAAACGTACTTGATATATGCAGCAATGTAATTTTGGCAACAAATAGTATAAGGTGTACTTTACCCCATGAAATGATAGCACCACTGCTATCGCAAAATCGTCTTCAGCGACGCACAGAAACCACACAAAATTAATAATGCACATTCCACACTAGCGTCTTTGTTGGTCACAGGACCGATTCCGAGTCCCAGGTACTCTTAACCCAAACGCCCATACATAATGTGTGTGGTTTGAGAGATAAAACTCGACTCTGATTTTGTAGATGCGTCGCTTATATCAAATACACATCTCTGTTATTTTGCAGATGGCTCGTCTTGTAAATTAGTAGTTTTTAACACAGATGCACCCTTGTTCATGGAATCTTGATATACGGGGAGAATCAAAACTAACACAAAAAGTCTTAATATTTAATAAATGTTTATACACAGTTGCGAAACTGCAACAAACGTAACGGTGTATAAAATTGTGTTTAAATATTATTTTATATGTAATGGTCTGAAGCTGTTTTCATGTAAGTAGGCCACAATTTGAAAATACCATGGACCGATCACATTTCGAACAAAATGGTTTTGCACAGAATGGGAAGAGAGAGAGAGAGAGAGAGAGAACTTTGACTACCATTAAAAGGAGAAAGTCAGCATAGTTGGGGCACAAACTTAGAAATGAAAACTACAAGTTGTTGCAGCAGATTGTGAAGCGTAAAATCGAAGGCAAAAATTGGTCCCGGTAGACAATAAATATTCTGGCTGAAAAACATTCGCGACTGGACCGGGTTGAACACGCAGACGCTTTTAAAAAAGCAGCAGATAGAGATGAATTTGCAATTGATATAACCAACCTTCATTAGTGGAGTCGGCACTACAAGACTAAGAAGAAGGCCGCAATTTAAGTTTAAAATAAGTTTATTTTTAAACATATTATCTTTAATAAGTCTCGCCCTACATTTTAAAAATTAAAAAATAATTAATACTTACTAAAAAACTTAATAGTAAACTTTAGAACAATATGTAAGATTCTAGTGTTTGTATTTTGAAAATTCACTATTCAGTGCAAAACAGTACAGTTTCCTCGATATCCCTGTGCTTCTACTAATGTAACTAATGTAACCCATAATAGCCATACTGAAGATAACTCAACAGAAAAAGCTGTTTTACACGATACTGAAAATGAAGATTCATGCAGAGTAGCCGCTGGTCCTCTAAAACATGTTACAGTTCAAATTGTCGATTCTCCAACTACCTTTAGATGTTTACGTTTAGAACCATAATACTTATGTACTGTAGTGGCAAACAAGCAAGCAATTTAATTGAAGCCAGTCTGATAGACTTGTTTACGTAAATTACGTTCGAGTGTAATAATAAAATTCACTGGAGAGAGGTGTATAAATTCGTGTATAAACAGGAACCACTCCACCGCTCTCCAATGCTCCAGACCATCCATTTCCCCCTTATAGCACTCTGATGCGCAATAGGGGCACAACTATCAGCCAAATGATCTTCATGTGGGAATCCTGGGTAATAAAACTCCAACATGGTTCCCTAACTGATTCAAATTCAGACTAGCATTAAGCGTTTTATTTTTGTTATGCTATAGATACTGTAGTGGTTCCAGAATACAAAGCCTTTGTGGTTGTAATTCTGTACAATCAGCTAGGGTTTTATCTCACAAAATAATATTTAACTTAAACATGCCACAAGAAAATTAAATTTTGAAAAATATTTCTTGGATGTTTTTTACACTTTATGTCCAACATTATTATCATATTCTACCAATATTTTCGACATTCCCTCGGAGAAATCACTCTTGTGTGGTAATGATATATAGTATTTGTTATAACCTATCACAACTTAATAAATTGAGTTGTTGTGCTGTAGTAGCAGTACATCAATTAAAAAATATATTAGAGCAGCATTTACCTGCTCCTTTGCTACAAGAATTCTATAGAAGACAAAAAATCAAATATAATAAAGTTTTTTTCCAAATTAGAAATAACAATATCAAAAAATTTAACAAAATAAAAGTAGATCAATTTTCAAAAATAACATTCCAAGAAAAATGGTTCAAAAATCTAACTTACATCACTTTTCCTTATAATGTCAAAAAACTTTTGTCTTTGGGTCCAAAATTTTGCCTATTCCCTAGTGCTAGAGATTTTAAAATGTCTTCTCTTCTCTCAGATATTGAGTTTCTTATTTCTGGTCTAGAAACCCAAGAGAAGGACATCTTGAGATCTCAAAGCACTAATGTTATCACTAACTTTCTACACAAAACAAGTAAAGAATGACACTTTTTGAACACAATATACAATGAGTGCAAACAATTTTTAAAATCACATCCAGAAATTTACATTGTTAGAAGTGACAAGGGAAATGTAACAGTGGCAATGTATAAGAATGATTACATTGAAAAAAGCAATAGTTTACTAAATGACACAAAAAGTTACATCAAACTTAAGAACAGTCTAGTGTGCACCCTCCAACAAAAGGCGAACAAGCTGGTTTCGGATTTAGCTTCTTCCAAATCCATAACAACAGAAGTTGCAAAATCTTTAAAAATTTACAATGCAGTTGCACCCAGGTTTTATACACTTCCTAAAGTTCACAAACCCACTCTTTTAATGAGGCCTATTGTCTCTTCCATTGATGCTCCTAATTGTAAACTTGCTAAACACCTTACAGATATCCTCACAATTTTCTACAACGAATCCAATGAATTCTATATTAGAGATTCTTTCACTTTCACATTTAGTAACTTCATTAATAATGTTAAAGTTCCGAATAATTATATACTAATTAGTTTAGATGTTGTGTCACTATTTACAAACCTACCACTAGATGCTATTCTCAACAGCATCAAAAATAACTGGAACAGCATCTCTCTGCATACCAAGATCAGTTTAGATGATTTCATAAAAATTTTAACATTTATTTTTGACTCTAACATCTTTTTGTTTAATGGTAATTTTTTTTAAACAAATTTTTCGCACTCCAATGGGCAGCAAAATATCCCCCATACTATGTAACTTTGTATTGGATGAACTTATAAGAACATATAAGGAAAAGATACCTTTTCACATACCTTTTATCAAACGATATGTAGATGATTTGATCTTATCGGTCCCTGAAAACAAAGTAACTGATGTTCTAAACACTTTTAACGCCCAGTGTGAACACTTAAAGTTTACGGTTGAGAGAGAAGCTGATAATATGATTCCGTTTTTAGACATGCTTATGCATCGTGGCAGTGATGGCATGCTAAGGACGGAGTGGTATCGTAAATCTTGTTTTAGTAACCGTTTCATAAACTTTTATTCTCAACATCCATCTAAGATGAAAACAAATTTGGTTTTGGCCCTTAAAACTAGGGTTATCAACTTATCACACATCGAGTTCAGGGACAAGGGACTAAAAAAGTTGAGATCTATACTACAAGAGAACTCCTATCCTACAGGGCTTTTGAAAAAACTCATTTTTGGTTCTCCTTTTCCTTTGCAATTTTCTGACAACCAAAATTTTCATAATAATGAGGTGAATGAGGTCCGACAACTGACACAGACATTGACACAGAACACATCAGAGCTACCACAATCTAAAATAACGTATGGTTGCCTGCCCTATATTCCAGTTCTCACACCTAAGCTATTGAACATTTTCAAAAATGTTAGTGGCTTAAAAATTGCAACTAAAAATGTGAAAACGGTATCGAAGTTGTACACAAAGACAAAGGATCCTTTCACAATACAGGAGTCATGGAATGTTGTTTATTCTATACCGTGTGCCAATTGTAAAAACGTGTATATCGGAGAATCATCTCGTAATTTTCACAATAGAATAATATCACATCGCAGCGACATAAAAACCAAAAAGATAAACGCATCTGTGCTCACAGAACATGCATTAACTTTAAAACATGAATTTAATTTCGAAGATTCCTGTATTTTGCCAAAGGAAAAAAACCATTCAAAACGTGTTTTCTTGGAAATGTGTTTCATAAAATCTAATACGTCTTGTATAAATAAAAAGTCAAACATAGATAAATTGAGCAATATTTATTGTTACTTACTGACAAAACATCAAAAATAAAATAAAGATTTACTTTTACATATACACACCATAACATGCATAATCCACCTGCATACAAAACATGTTACATACTATCAAGACAGGTTTAATATACTACTTCCATTAATATTAAAGCAAGAACTCCTAATTACCTTTTAATCACACTATTTTTGTTTTTTTTTCTGTTCTGTATGGATCAGTCAAAACACACCATTAAAAGATGTCACTAACAAAATTTTAACTTTCCAACTAAATTTTAAAATGTATTTTGTCCATTATTTTACATGTTATATTTTATATGTGTGTTTTTAATGTTGAGTGTCGTAGCTTTATACATATAATCTCAAAGACTAGTAAGTTGTAATGACAATTTGGGATATGTTGTAAATACTTACACTTTCTTCTAATTACAGTGTCTTGAAGAAGATATAAAAGAATTCCGAAAGCTCGACCAAAAGTCAAAAGAGTGTTTCTATAACATCCCGGCCAAACCTACTGAATGCAGCCCTAATAAACTGTGTTGTTTGTATATATATATATATATATATATATATATATATATATATATATATATATATATATATATATATACATATATATATATATATATATATATATATAAATATATATATATATATATATATATATATATATATATATGTATGTATATACATAGAAATGCGTATATTTATGGCGATCCTTACTTAGGAAACGTGATAATAGTTTGCAATTAATATTGCCTGTAACAAATACCTTTACTCCTCAAGTACTTCTCCTAAGTGGCCATTAAACATTCTCGAACAGTTTAACACAATATAGATACATTTATTGTGCTGTTGGGGAATTAGAGAAGTTTGCCCAAAGTTTGTAAAATATGAGTGGAATCTATTAGTATCTATATTTAGATTTTTCTGTTGTGTTTAAAAACAAGGAATTTTAAATAAATATAGGTAATTAAATAAAATGAAAAAAAAAACTGTACCTCTCGTACTAATCTAATCGTATTTTTTGTGTAATTATATCATTATTTGTTCGTTTTCTACTCTGTCTCGCAGAGTATCTACTAATATTATTACTCTATGTTTAACCCTTAACACGTTGCGTGCGGATGTCTGATCCTAAGACTTATGCTCTGGCCTGAAACTTATTTTTCAATAAAACTTCTAAAAAATAATTAATAAATGTTTATTAGTAATTATTATTACTAAATTATATTGAAATACTGAAAATTTTTTGCATGGCTTACATGTATGCCACCAGGTATACGATAAAGGTACTTGCACCAGGAACGAATGGCGCACGTGTATGTCGCAGGGCGAAGATTTAAAATATATGTTCTTATACTCGTATACATACAAAAAAGGCTAATATATTATAAGTAAAATATTTTTAGGTCTTGTGAAAATTTGCAAAACATATCCCAACACATAAGCCTGGTTTTCCTGACACATAAGGCAATGGTATAATGATAGAACTCTTTTTTTATTTCGGGAGCATAATCGGCATCATTTTCGTAATGTCCGTCCTCTTTCATCTCTTTCTTGAATTCTGTTTGAGGGTTGGGAGCCCTTGAAAGTTGCCGATGTAGTGGTGGTATAAGTTTGTCGATTATTTCCATACGAAAATCATAAAAAGTAAAATTATTGTTCCCTGAATATTTTCTAAATAGGTAATATGAATTGTACAAAAGCATTTGCCAAATATGAATACCGATTTTTTTGTACCATCTCATAGTTTTACGGCTACAAGGGTAATAGGACATTAGTTGGTCGAAACGATCGATTCCACTCATATACCTAGGTATTATATTCTATAATGGGACGAGGCTTAACTAACAGTTTTCTTTTTTTGTTCTAGATTTCTTTCAACTCATTTTTAAATTCGGTAGACATATAATAGACAATTCTTTTGTCTTTCCATGCTCCTACCATTACGTCTTTTGAGTATCTTGCTATAGTTTCTCCTATCTTGAGAGATACCGAAACTACATCTTGTGGCAGATCTTTTCTATATTTTCGTATAGTACCTGTACAGTACGTATTATTTTAAAGCAAAATTTCTGCTAAATTTGTACTTTTATAAAAATTATGAAGAAAGAATGTCCCACGTTTAATTTTTTTGTCATTAGATGCATGACAACTTTTTCAGATGACCTGATCCTCCCAGTTTATCCAGTTGACCCATGTATATAACAATTTTTAAAGCTAAGCTATCAGGTTCAGCCAAAATATCAAACTTAACCCCATATTTGTGTCGCTTATTTTTTATGTATTGTCGGAACACAAGTCTGCCACGCCACAGAACCATGGACTCATCCAAAGAAAAGTTTTTTTTAGGGTAATAGATTTTATTCATTTTTTCGTTAAAATAATCAACAATGGGTCGAATTTTATATAGCCGATCATTTACAGGAATTTCTGTTGGGGGAGAGAAATGCAAGTACCTTAAGATGGCTAGAAAACGATCTCTACTCATATATTGTCCAAAACACAAACTAAATAATCTATGAGTTCTCCAATAATCTGGTAATCTTGAACACTTTATTGTTTCGGTGTGAAACAGCAAACCAATAAAACAACGCAATTCTTCAGCAGTCACAGGTTTCCATGAAGATATGCGAGTTTTTTGATAACCACTTTTTAATGTAAATTCGCTTTCCGCATATATATTAGTTTGATTAACTATAACTTGCACTAATTCATCATCAAACAGTAGGCAGAAGAAATCAAATGCATTTTTATGGTCAACCATGTCCACAAGAAAGTTCTGTGCTCTCGTAAATGGAATGGACTTCATGGAACATTGAGTTTCATTCCAGACTCTAACTTTATTTGTTATTTTAGGAGTAATGGTTTACTTGGTCATTGATAGGTGGTTCTGTTACCTCCTCAATATTAGCGATATGTGGTTCTACTACCTCCTCAATATTAGTGATATTATCATCTAAAAATAATAAGAGATACATTTTCGAAAATTAAAAAATCTTAATTTTTCATCGGGTTTTTTCGAGATTTCCGGCGGGGTGAAAAAAAGTAAGTTTTTACTGTGAATTTCAATTGTACTCAATTTTTCCAAGGTTTCCCATATTTCCCGGCCAGTAAAAACTATGTAGTTACTTATATTTCGACGAGCTACCTCAGATTAAAAAAAGAGGCTTCTAGCTACAATGGAAGACGAGATAATGTAAATTTTTCCTACGTGTTTCAATTTGAAGTTCCGATCTCGAAAAAAAAAAACGGAGCTGAAACAGTTATCCCCTCCACTTTCCTATGTCGTTCTTTCGAAAGTACCATCGTTTCGAAGGGCTGTATGTTGTGTTGTTCGTGCAAAATTGGACGAATTTTATAGCTATAAGTTTCAATATAAAGTTTAGATTTTTATTCAAAATTTGTACAAATTTTACTTCTTAATGTTTATAAACAATGGAGATATGATTTTAAAAAATATAGAAGTTATTACAATTGTTTATAAGTAAAAAACATACCCCTTTATCAAACGTTTATTTTGTAAATAATTTCGATGAAAACGCAATAAGCATTTCACATCTGAGATAGTTTAAGTCCTAAAGAATCCTATGAAATTTGCTAAATGTGTCTAGCGTCAATAATAGAGCAAGTTGAATACTTTAAATATTTAGCCTCAGGGATAAATAAATTAAATAACTTTTAAGCTATTTGACCGATCGGGAGGAAATTTCGCACAAATTTAAACGACGGTAATTCCTCGATGTTCAAACGTATTAATAACATTTTATTTTGTTAATAAAAAAACTAATAAAGTGCACTTAGTGTAAACTTAGTGCACAAAAAACTGCTTTAGTAAAATTACACAAAACGAATTTAGAAACAAACGTTGATAATAAAATTTCCTACGTATCCTTTCGTGAAATGTTTGTGTCAAATTTTAATATATCATTCGGATATCTACGAAAATATACTTGCAGCACGTGTGACTCCTTAAAAGCCGACATATCATCGATAAATACATTATTAAATTATTCTTCAGACCTTGAAACTAGGAAAATAGCAAATACTGATATGTAAACTAAGACACGTGAAAGGGGTCTACATATAAAAAAAGTGAGCGATTTTACAGTCTAAAAAGAAGTTACCGCAAACGTGCTTCAAAGTCGTCGACTATGGAAGCTATAACCATGGATTATCAAAAAAACTTACCATGTCCAAATTAAATAACTATGTCCAATTACAACCAACGATGTATACTATAAACGTCAACTAAACTTCATCAGTTTCAACATTCATATTCTGTTGAACTCAAAATCTGTATTTTATTCCTACGATGAATCTGTTGCTAAGAAAGGAGCTGACGATGTTTGTTCCATGCTGAATCACTTTCTTTATAATATTCTGCCCATGGAAGTAAAAGAACTAGCTATTTTTTGTAATTCCTGCGCAAGACAAAATAAAAATTTTACTGTCATTCGATTCTTGCATTACTTAAGGCCGATTAAAGCGTGCCGACAAAGGACACAAAATATTCACAATAAAATAGAAGTAGGAACATTAGGAAAACTTTATGAAGGCGCAATTCCTATTAAAAAATCCAAATGGAAAGATCTGCAAGATCTGACTGCGTTTCTCGAGAAACCAGAATCCAGGTTGTTTTGTTAACAATTAACAGTTGTCGAACAATCCGTAGAGAGCTAAGACGAATTTGTCGACGATCCGCCAAAAGACGTCTAATATAGGAGAAAAGTGGCACGCATCTGTCTGTATTATATTTTTTTCTACCTCATTTATTTTTAATATAAGCTTATTTTTACTGTTTTTAAATAAAAAATATATTATTTACCCAAACATATTATTTGTGATTATTTTTATTTAAATTTGACTTTATAAATATTAGTCTATAAATCTTAATTTTCAATTTTCTCGAAATCAGTCCAAATGGACTGTTGTCGTTCTTCCCCTGGACCCTTTATTTGTTTTTTAAAAAATAATTATGCCTTACTATTTATAAAATAAGGAATTTTCAACAATCGACCGAGTAGAACAGAACAACTTAGAACGAGATCCTACAGCATACACAAGGAATATTACGAAGAAACTAACAATACCATACACAAAAAGATTATCAGAAAAACTTAAGGGATAGGAAATAATTGATGGATTCGACGGTTACTTGATGAAAATTTCTTTTATGTAACAATAAAACACTGAAAACTTTGTTTTCAAAACTTCCACAAAATTCTAATTTTGTGGAAGTTTTGAAAACAAAGTTTTCAGATAGGAAATAAATTCAGCATTTCAACAACATTCAAAACAACAAACACTATTCTAGTGTTTGTAGATCTATTTTATCTAAAACTAAACCTAACAATAAAAAAGACGGAACAAAGAATTGTATTATTTATAAAATACCTTGTGAATGCGAACAGTTTTATTTAGGTGAAACATCAAGGTCGTTAAAATGTTAGATATAGATATCAGCATAGAGAATTTGTTTGATCCCAAATATGTAAATACACATCGGACATAGGGTTCAATAAAATGATTCAAGTATAGTCCTAAAAGAAACAGACGGTAAAAAGAGAATAATCAAAGAAGAGGCTCTAATTATGCTAAAGGTGACCAACTGTATCGCAAATTCCTTGTAAAAATGCAGTAGGATCTGGTTACTTATATTAAAAGAGGAAGTTATTAAAATGAAAATATCACCATTATTATGTCAGTAACATATCGAGGATACATCAGTAATGTTTTTTAAATAACAAACATATAAAATCAGAGTTTGGTGTTTATTGAGAGTAAACTAAATGTAAGACCAAATACTTACCATATCGGGATAGTATTATAAGGTTTTTATTCTGGTTTTGTTCTCATGATTTACTATGAAATCACTAAAAGCAGAATTTTACTGGTATCATGGCATGTGGTTGTCTTTTTAAAGACAAATCACAAGCTATAAATTTGTCTAGCCGATATTCTCAAGTTAAAGTTGATTTCATGTAATCGAATGAACTATCTTAGAATAAAGTCGTTCCAGGAACGCAACTCAGCAATATTGGCAATATAATTTTAACGGCATCTTCTTTAAAATGTATAATATACATGTCTGAATTGTCAATATAAATCAAATAAAATTAAATTATTGGAAGAATGTTTCACCAAGTAACAAAAAACAAAATTTGGTTAATTTATTAATGTTTGTATTTTGAGAACGATATTCAAAGTAGAAATTGAAACGCCAATAAATTTATATTAATCTTCAATTAGGGCTTCTTCCCCTTAAAACAGCATCTATAATTAGATTTACTATCAAATCATATTTTTTTACTGTTATTGATAATCTAATATTACTTTTGAATTTGACAGGACCGTCAGAAGTAAACAACACATATATGCTTTGTTAATACGGTATCAGGTGGATTTAGGAGCAAAAACAATAATGTATTGAATTATTTTAATATAATATAATTTGTTTAAAATATAAATAATTAATAAACAGTAAAATTACTTTATTCAGTTTAAAAAATATTATGGTAAAGTGGGGTATGTGTGGACGGAATATAAAAAGTTTTATTTTGAAGTTACTTATGAAGTTAGTTGATTTTCAAACCACTTTATTTTTGTTTGTAGATATGTATTAGTAATCTATTAATATGTTCTCTTCATAGAAGATGAAAAATGGATTGAGAGAAAAGAGTATTGACATTCTTCTTTTACATATAAGGGTCCACAGTTACCCGTTAATTTAGGGTAATTGTGAACCCTGACGGGGAGACTGTGGCCTGCTTGGTAAACTTCAATTTGTAGTTATTTTAATGAAAGATGTAACTGTGGTTTAAAATGAAAGCAACATTAAAAATGCAGAAAAGAAAATTTTTATTAAAAACCATGAAACAACAAACAGCTATATTATAGGCAATATTTTATTATAGGCAATATTTTTGAATTTCCTTAAATCCTCACAAAACGTAACGACGTTTTCATCTTTTTATTTTGGGTCCTTCAGTATTCCTAATATCTTATCATAAGCGAACAAGAGAGGCTCGTTTTCCTCACGAAATTTAAAGGCATTTCCCACACATCGTTATAAACATTTGATTATCACGACTGTTTTCACTGTATTAATTTGATATATTAGTCCAATTGAATCAGTAACTGCTCGTTTGTTTATTAGTACCACGATGTATTTTCCTGGTATTATATTATAGTCAGTGGGTTCTTGAACTTGAGGTTCGGCACCTTCTTCCATATTGTCATTTGGAGCTTCATATGAGTCATCACTCTCTGCATAAAAGACTTCTTCGGAATTTTCATCGTCACTACTTAATTTGATTGTTGAATGTATTCTTTGAAGCTTTTGTCATAGTTTTTGATAACTGTAAGTGTTCTAAATAGGTTTTAGTTGTGATTGATCACCTCAGCAACATCTATTCTTTTCCTCTTCCGTTGATGTAGCTTCGAAGAAGGTTTCACTGTTGCTAGCAGAATGTTCTCCCAAGATGAAATTTGAAGTTGATGCAATGCAATTCTGTCTTTCTGTAGTAGAGCTGCAAGAGGTTGTAGATGGGATCGTAGTTTGCTTACCCGTAGAACTTTGCTCGTCAGTGATAATGTCAGCAATGTTTTTCTCTTCATAATATCGTTTTAACTTTTAGGGATCAAACTTTTCTTTGTTAATGGAATCTCGATTTAGAGAGAAAATACCTGTTTTTCTAAAGCTATTCACCACAACAGGTTCTCGAATACTGCGCCAAGCTTTTCCCAAGAGGTTGAAAAACTCGCATTTTGTTAGCTGATTTCCTAAAATTTTGCGCTGCTAATCTGTTAATGTAATAGATTTTTATTGTTTTAAAAAGTAAAATCTAGTAAGTACCTAATTTTGTCATTACCTTGTGCATGTCCTGCCGCTGGTCTACCTTTCCAGGCATTCACTTTTAATCCGAGTGTCGATTTTGGTACGCCATGCTCCATTGCAGCATTCTTTAGTGAAGATTTTCCCGATTTCACTTCTCATAGCCAGTTCTAATGCTTCTATTGAATACCTACTTCCGAACGACGATTGATAGTCTTTTTAATTATATTTTCTTGGGATTTTTGCACCCAAAGAATAAGTTATAAAAAAACTAACCTAGAAACTTTTGGAACCACAGTTCCCCCTATATCGCCGTCCACAGTTGCACCGATCATGTGTCATGTCTGGCTAACTGTGGACTCCTTCTTAATTACCAAACTATTCTTCTCATACTCCGGTTACTCAGCGCTAGATGGCGCCCGAAGTTTACTTTCAGAAGCATTTATTCAAAATTAGCACTGCTTCTGTTCTGAACCAAGTTTTTCAAATTTAACTCAACTACTACTCAATTTACTTAGATCAAAACATGACGGTCAGAGATTTAGTTGCTAACTGAATTTTTGTTTTGGTAGCTGATGTCTTAAGAATTTCCCACTAGTTACTACCAGAGGGATTAAACAAGTATGTACTGTAAACTTTATAAGATCTTGTTAATTAAAAAAACGTTAATGGGTGCCACAGTTACCCCAAACCACAGTTAACCCTTATATTACTTTAAAAAATACAGAAAACATAGTATGTAGCTTCCCGATAATCTTCTATGCCGCTTACTGTACTATCTTTTCTTCTATTTAAGAATATACGAGCTCCGAAGTCATAACTTTTGTTAGAAAAGTTTCAACATTTCTTAGTGATTTATTGTTACCAAACTCTCATAATAATAATTAAATTTTTTATTAATTTATTAGTAAATTTCTCGTCTATTAATGAAAAAAATGCTAATTAATTTATTGCAAGAAGATATATTATTAACGATATGCAATTTTCAATAAAAGTTCTATTATTTAAGAATTTTATTTATTATTATTTTTTTAATATTGTAGGTATGCTTTTTTCTGATATAAATGCATATTTTTGAGTTAATCATTACATATTTATGCGCATACGGTTCTATTTTAATGTTTGCCCAATCTTTCTAGTGCTAACCAAATTAATAAAACTAGTTAAATGTCAATAGATGATATCCGTTAAAAACATAAAAGTAAAAAGTAGAAATATTGGAAAACGGCACGCGGAACTTCGCTGCTGCGAAAAATATCTTTCGAAGATTCGTTTTATCCCAGTAAGGAGAGAAAAGAGGTCTCCAAATGTTAGTGACAGTAAAATAAATTTGTAGAGTAGGTTTCTTTTGAGAAATCCCTACTGATTTGGGAACGGACATGTGATCAACAACCCTTAGGGTGTTGATGTGATAATAAACACAGTGCCGTAGGGTTTTATGTTCCTCATAAAATGTTTTTATACAAATTATAAAATTGCTATAAATTGTTTTTTTTTATCACAAGATATAATTTATTACAAAAATGAAAAATCAAATCCTAAATTTACAAATGTATTCGTATATCTTGCAAAACGCAACTTGTTATCCAATATGTTTTTTAATAAAATTGTAATAGTTTGAGAAACATATTTTTAAAACTATAAAGATGATCGTTGATGAGGTAACCGAACTTTTCTTCTTCTTCTTTACATGCCATCTCCGCGACGGAGGTTGGCATACATCATGGCTATTCTGATCTTAGATGCTGCCGCTCTGAATAGTTTGATTGATGTGCAACCGTACCATTCCCTCAAGTTACGCAACCATGAAATTCTTCTTGTTCCTACACTTCTCTTACCCTTGAGTTTCTCTTGTATAATCATTTGACGTATGTTGTATCTTTCATTGCGCATAACATGCCCAGGTATTGCAGCTTTCGTATCTTGATGGTTTCCAATATTTCCATTCTTGTGTTGACTCTTCTCATGACTTCATTATTTGTTACATGCTCGGTCCATAATATCTTCAGAATTCTTCTATACACCCACAGTTTAAATTCTTCCAACTTTTTAGTAGTCGACGCGTTAAGTGTCCATGCTTCTATCCCGTAAAGCAGGGTCAAGAAAATATAACACCTTGCCAGCCTAAGGCCGTCCGCACATGAAGCTACTAAAAAGAAACTAAACTAGTTGGTAACTAGAATTACCAACTGTTTACTAACTGTGACTTGCACACTACGCTACTGAAAATTAATAGAAACGAGTCACTTCTTGCCTGTACGAGTAGCTTTGTTATAGGGTGTTTAAATTTTAACCTTTATATTATATTATTGAGTGTTATTATCGCGTTAAAAATGTCACTCACTCGAAAAAATTATTAAGATAGCACAATCTGTTTGTGTTCTACATAATTATGTACGAAAACGGGAAGGAATACCATATAATTCCAAACCTTTTCGATAATATCTTTACGAGAATATTCATTTAACGTATAGTTGTATAGGCAGGGATGTTTTTCCACTTCTTGCACCAATTTTATATTAAACGACTGTTCTACCAATTTCGCCATTTCGTGTGTAAACTTTAAAAATATCACAACAAACTAGAAACTAGTCCCCAAGGGACCTGCACGTCCAGTCTGCTGTCGACTGATCACTGATGCATTAGAGACCGGTTACTAACTAGTAGCGCTGTGTGCGGATACTCATTAAAATACATGGACCGTAACCAATAAGCAACTGATTGGTAACGAAAGTTACCAACTGGTTTCTTTTTAGTAGCTTCATGTGCGGACGGCCTAACTCTTAAGGCTAATTTCAGTTCTCTTGCACAAACTACCTTTCTCATTTTAGTGAAGTTTGTTCGTGCTTTCTGTGTTTGAACTTTGATTTCTTTGGAGTAAGGCCATCCGCACATGAAGCTACTAAAAAGAAACTAAATTAGTTGGTAACTAGAATTACCAACTGTTTACTAACTGTGAATCGCACACTACGCTACTGAAAATTAATAGAAACGAGTCACTTCGTTTGTACCTTTATATTATATTATTGAATGTTATTATCGCGTTAAAAATGTCACTCACTCGAAAAAATTATTAAGATAACACAATATGTTTGTGTTCTACATAATTATGTACGAAAACGGGAAGGAATAGCATATAATATAATATATTATATGGTATTCCATATTATATGATATTATCATTCCAAGACTTTTCGGTAATATCTTTACGCGAATATTCATTTAACGTATAGTTATATAAGCAGGGATGTTTTTCCACTTCTTGCACTAATTTTATATTAAACGACTGTACTACCAATTTCGCCATTTCGCGTGTAAACTTTAAAAATATCACAACAAACTAGAAACTAGTCACCAAGCGACCTGCACGTCCAGTCTGCTGTGGACTGATCACTGATGCATTAGAGACCGGTTAGTAACTGGTAGCGCTGTGTGCGGATACTCATTAAAATACATGGACAGTAACTAATAAGCAACTGATTGGTAACTAAAGTTACCAACTGGTTTCTTTTTAGTAGCTTCATGTGCGGACGGCCAAATCGTTTGTGTGATTAATTATTGTGCCAAGGTAATTGTAGTTTTTAACTTGTTTTAAAGTTTTAACGTTAATTGTTAAGATTTAATCATTATTTTGGGTTTTTGATAACCTCATCAATTTATTTCTATTGATGTTTATTGATAATCCATATTCTTCTCCATACTCTTATATCTTGTTCATTAGCTTTTGGAGGTCTTGGAAGTTGTCTGCTATTATGATAGTATCGTCCGCATATCTAATGTTGTTAATTATTGGTGTTCCGTTGACCTTGATTTCTACTGTTTCTCCCTCAAGAGGTCTTTTCATTCATAATTTCTTTAGAGTATGAATTGAATAGTAGTGGTGACAATACACACCCCTGTTGCACTCCACTTTTAATTTTGAACTCGTCTGATGTCTGTTCATTAATGCGTATGTGTGCCTGCTGTTTATAATATAAATTTGTTATAATTCGAAGGTCATTGTATTGTAATTGTTTTGCTTTGAGGACGTCCATTAACTCTTTGTGGCGAACTTTATCGAAAGCCATGTTGTAATCTTCAAAGAGAGCTTCACGGGTACCTACGCTTCTACGAAATCCAAATTGGGTTTCTTCAATATCCATATCAAGTATTTGGTAAATGCGTTTATGGATGATCTTCAAAAACATTTTAAGTGTGTGTGACATCAGGCTTATGGTGCGGTGGTCGGTGCATTCTCCAGCATTTTTCTTTTTTGAGAGACAAATAAATGTTGAGTTCAATCATTCACTGGTTATTTAACCCGACTGATAATTTTCATTAAAGAGCTTTAAAAGGACATCCATGTACTCGTGTTCTATTATTTTAAGGATATCAATAGGCAGTTGATGTAGTCCTGGATTTTTTCCGTTTCTGGTGTTCTTTAGTGCATACAATATTTCTTCCTGTGTAATTTTTATACTTGTTTCTCTTTCCTCAAAAAAAATGTCTTGTAGGTTGCTTCTTTCGTCGCCGAAGAGCTCTTCCATATATTCTTTCCATCGTTTTAGATTTTCATCAGTCGTTATCATAATGTTTCCATTTTTGTCTAAAAGAGTTGTGTTGTGGTTTCTTGTGTGCAGCCCTGCCATTTATTTAACCTTTTTATGTAGGTTGAATAGGTTGTATTTGCTCTAAAGATCTTTTATCTCTTTACATTTTTCCTCATGGTAAGTGTTTTTGCCTCTCTTATCATTTTTCTGATTTTATTGGTAATGAATTTGGTAATTGTGACTGTCTTTGTTCTTAGCTTGTCTTCTTTGGTCCATCCTGCCAAGTATTTCGTCGGTCATCCAGTTGTCTCTCTTTCTTGTCGGTTCTTTTAATATCCCTTTGCATGGAACGAGGAGGCAGTTTTTTAATGTTTTCCATTGTTGGTTTACCTCGTCGGCGTTGGTTTCTAATTTATCTTATTTTTCGTATATTTTCTATTGCAATTTGTTTTTTATATCAGCTTCTTTCACTTTTCTAACCTCTAATGTTGAAGTTCTTTCGGGTTTTCTAATACGTTTTAGCTTAAACGTGACATTAGCGATTAGTGGGTTATGGTCTAATGTGATATCTGCTCCTGGATATGTTCCTGATATTATGTTTAATCATTATATAATCAATTTGGTTTCTTACCACTTTTTCCGGTTTATATTCTGGTAAACGCCATGTATATAACCGTCTCATAGGTAATTTAAAGAACGTGTTTGATAGTATTAGACTTTGTTCTTGGTAGAATTGTATTAGACGATATCCTCCATTGTTACGTAACCGAACTCTTATACATATTTAGTTGATTTCTTTAAAACAAAAATTTAGACATAATAATAAAACTCACATATCCGATCAAACAAATTTAAATAGTACATGCGAGTATGCTATAAATTTTAAGTTTTTTTAACATATTCACTAACTACAAGCAAGATCTGAGAAAGAGGTAAATGCACTTAAAAGTTATAATAAAAATTATCTTACGTATCTTACGTAAATACCTCGCTCTTGTTTTACAAAGCTTATACTCGATCTCTTACAGATTTTGGGATTCATTTCTTAAAACAAAATAGCAGCAATTAATCCCGCACACTCAATAAATTCATATTGGAAAAAAATACTCCCCCATTGACAGATGCCTTTATTGAAAGGTATCAAATTATATAATAAATATAATAAAGGATGTAACAAATACCCATTGTATCAGTATTAGCTTATTAAAACGGACAAATCTTTGTTGAAAAAAATGCTACCCCATTGCCAGATGCCTTTATTGATAAGAAATTATATAATAAATATATCAAATGAATGCGGCAGCATTGATGTAGACATATTTATACAGGTGAGTTTAAAAATGAAAATAGTGTCAGTTTTGCATTTGTTATACCGACCACCAACCTAGAGAAGTAAAGTATTTTAAATGTGTATACAAGCTGTAAATAAAAAACATAAAGCGCTTGCTTTTTGTAAGAAAATCTGATTAAGAAAGCTGTAGTTCTATCTGATTTCAAATCGGTGTGGCAAGCATTCATTAGATCTACAATTAAACACTTTAAAAATGATGTAATGCTAAACATTAAATATAAACTCTTTAGTGCAGAAAAAGAAATATCAAATTTAATATCCCCTTACGGTAAAACTGGAAGTACACATTGATCAAAACTTTTCTGTGTTCAAGCACATAGGAATATCCAATCTAAAGACTTCCCCCAGTTTTCTGTAAGCGGCCCATGTTGGTACCATTCTCCTGTTTAACTCTGTCATTTGATTGTCTCTTCCTAATTTAATGTCGTGGCCCAGATACTTATAGTTATAAAGCTGTAATGTGCATGCCAAAAGTTGAAATGTTTTTGGCCAGTACAAGCAAGATCAACCCGGTCTTCAATAAGGACTATATCGTCTGCAAACCTCAAGCTGTTCAGAATCTCTCCATTTATGTTGACTCCAATATTTTTTCAATTATTTTTCCTCATGTCACTGTGTAATAAAGCGGTAAATAAATGAGAAGAAATGGCGTCTATTTGCCTAATACCCTTATCCAAAGGAAATGTGTTTGTGTCGTCATAGTACATTCTCACTGCAGCTGTTAAGTTATTATATATATTTCGAAGGAGAATTGTGTACCTATAGAATACTGCACTCTGTAAAAGCTCTTAACATGGAGCTATGCTAGACTAAGTCAAATGCTTTTTCAAAGTCTACAAATAATAATATCAATGGCTTGTTGTATTGTACAACTTTCTCAATCAAGGATTTTATTACTTGTTACTTAGGTGGTCATTAGTTCCAAAGCTACTCCTAAATCCGGCTTGCTCTGGTAATTGGTGATAATTTTGCTTAAGTCCCAGTTAGTTAGTAATTATTCTTATAAAGATCCTAAATAAATGAGATAACAAGGTGATAGGTCTGTAGTTTTTAATTTCTATTACATCTTTTTTTTTATGCAATATTATCATAATGCCACCATTCCATTTTTCTGATGTAATTCCTTCAAAGAGTAAATTATAGAGTTCTTAACGCTTTATGATGCGTTTGTCTCCTAGTTTTATCATTTTACTTAAAATTCCATCTTCTTCATATGTTCTGTTATTCTTCATACCTTTTAACGCTAATTTAATTTGCTCTTCGGTAATATCTGGAAGTTCTTCTAATCCTTGTTTTGTATTATTGATACACAAGACTTGTTGATTCATTTTGCAATGCCTTGGCCAATTTCATCGATGTGAAGTAGCTATCTGTAATTTCACATGTTTCCCCTTTCACAGTTGTTTCCACTATTTGCAAAACAACGTGTTCACCAACACTTGTATCTTTATTGCGTAGATAATTAGTACCAGTATAAGCCTGACGCCAAAATTTTATGCCAAACTTATCCAGATGATTTAATAGTCTACTGTGTAAACAAGCAAATATTTTTAGAAGACAGTAGTTGACAAGAGTCCACAGTGAGGTTTATTCCTGATTTGTAACATGCACCACTATTTTCTATAACTCCATTGCAAATCGCAGAGCCGGAGCAGATTTGTCGGTTTTTAATCGTTCAGATATCATTTGCTTTACGTCAAATCTAAAATATATTATAATATGTTTGATTCTGTCTCATGACATAGTTTACCTAAAAAACTGAGGACACCATACTGTTGACCATAAGCCGTTGGTTCGAAACATCTTGCGTAAATAATAAGAAATGCAGTCTCCAGTTATTAAAAAGTTACAGTTCATGATTCATTTTTCAAACATCGATGTGGTTCTTTAATAGTACATTTTTGAAGATGACACAACATGCTTTCGTTGATTATAAGATGCCAAGCACTTACCACACACTTATTCCTTACGTTCCTTTTTGCACACGAAGTAAGACCTGATAACTCTTCACAAATATTGTGCTGAGCACGGTATCCTACTGATATTAAACATTTCATGAATATAAAGGAACTAAAAATCATAATCTTAATCCCGAACCAATAACTTTTCATGTTATTCCATATTTTGATTGTTTGCTGTTTCCGATTAAAATAGCTTTTACCTTCAATAATATAGGTTGGATTATGTTGTTGAGAAGTAAAAGCAGAAGTAGAAGAAGTTTAACATGCCAAGCAGTTACAATACAATTTTTCTTTACTTTTCTTTTTACATTCAAACTAGGACCTGATTCATCTTGACAAATATTGTGCTGAGCGCGGCGTCATATAATTATAGTAAATATTAAATGAATATGAAGAAACTATAAATCATAATCTTATGAGATAGTGATCCAGAACCATCTTGTTGAGAAGTAAAAGCAGTGTTTATATAAATTTATGACTTTTTTACAATAAAAATGTTTAACTGATGTAACTCATCAACTGATGTAACAATTATTGTCGATACAGAGATCAACAAGTCAATAGAGGGTTTTGTACCAATCTCAGAAAGAGTGATGCTACTACAAATAAGGACATCACACACAAAACTAAATTTGATCCAAGTATATGCGCCAACGACGGATGCAACAAAAGATTAAGTAGAAACATTCTACCAACAAATTGAAGATGTACTGAAAATGACAAAGAACAGGAAAATCACGGTAGTTATGGGCGATTTCGATGCAAAAGTCGACAAGAAAAGAGCTGGATCAATAATATGAGATCAAGGACCAAGAAAACGTAACGATAGAGGAGATCGTCTAAAACAATTCTACCAAGAACAAAGTCTACCTATAAGACGGTTATATACATGGCGCTCACCAGCAGATAAACCGGAAAAAGTAGTAAGAAACCAAATCGATTATATAATGATTAAAGTGATTAAAGATATATATGTTAATACCATCAAATCATTTAAAACATATCCAGGAGCAGATGTCACATCGAACCATAATCCATTAATCGCTGATATTCCGCTTAAACTTAAATGTATTAGAAAACCCCAAAGGACTCCAAAATTAGGTGTTATAAAACTAAAAGAAGCTGAAATAAAAAACAAACTTCAACAGAAAGTATACGAAAACTTTGATAAATTAGATACTAACACCTACAAGATAAACCAACAATGAGAAACATTAAAAAACTGCCTTCTGGTTCTATTCAAAGAGATATTAAAAGAACCGATAATAAAGAGAGACAACTAGATGACCGACGAAATACTCGGCAGGGTGGACAAAAAAAGACAAGCCAAGAACAAAAACAGTCACAATAACAAAATCATTAACAATAAAATCAGAAAAATGATAAGAGGGGCAAAACAAAATTACTATGAGGAAAAATGTAGAAGAGATAGAAGATCTTCAGAACAAATACGACCTATTCAACCTACATAAAAAGGGTAAAGAAATAGCAGGGCTGCATAAAAAAACTACAACACAACTCTTTTAGATAAAAATGGAAATACTATGATAACGACTGACGAAAATCTAAAACGATGGAAAGAATATATGGAAGAGCTCTTTGACGACGAAAGGGGAAACCTATAATACACATCTCTTTCGAGGACAGATAAACCAGTATAGAAATTACAAAGAAAGAAATATTGTATGCACTAAAGAAAACCAGAAACGAAAAAAGCCCAGGGCTAGATCAACTGCCAATTGATCTCTTAAAATAATACAAAACGAGTACATGGATGTCCTCTTAAAGCTCTTTCATGAAATTTATTTGTCGCGTGACGTACCCAATGAATGGTTGACCTCAACATTTATTTGTCTCTCAAAGAAAGAAAAATGCTAGTGAATGCACTGACAACCGCACCATAATCCTGATGTCTCACACATTTAAAATGTTTTTGAAGATCATCCATAAACGCATTTACCAAATACTTGATATAAATATTGAAGAAACCCAATTTGGATTCCGTAAAGGCGTATTGAAAGCTCTCTATGCAGTTAACGTACTAATCTAGAGATGCTTGGATGTTAACCAAGATATGTACATATGTTTCATAGATTACAAGGCTTTCGATTACAACAGGGCACGTAAAGAAGAAGAAGATGTGACGCATCAGAGTCACTTGAATCACTATTTTGTAGTGGTACGTATTCTTCAACGTCTGACTCATTATTTTCTTCAAATTCAGTTTTATCTTTCGAAACATCTTTAATTTAGCATATTTCTTCAAGAAGTTCAAGTTCTGATAGTCTTAAATTTTGACAATGAACAAATGTTTCAATATTCCAGAAACGAGAATCAGCAGAATCTAATAAAGCGCATGATAAACAAAAAACTTTCAAGGAACAAAACAATGTAACAAAAGACCTTCTAGAAACAAACGTACATAAATATAATTTTACCCATCCGATAGGAAGTTGAAAGAAAAAATCGTCCAAATTTCGAGGAAACGATAATGAGGGCTATGATCTATCATTTATGTGAAATAATTACATGTTGTAAACTAACACATTTATGTAAAAATTTTCAAATCGGTATGATGTAAAAACTACCTTTAACGGGTTGCCTACTTTGATATGTAATTTATCTATATGTAAATGTAATTTTTAAGCTGTCTAAAATTAGGTGCCGTTTTCGCTCTTAGTTAGGTTATGTTATTGTATGTAATTTGTGGAGAGAATTTTCTATTGTTTTATAATTATAGTAAAATAAACTAATGGCTTCAATTAAAAAGAAAACAACCAGGAAACAATTTGAAGTGATGTTAGACTTCATAAAAATATATAGTGCTTACTGGCAAAATAGTCAAGGAAGGCTAAGAAAGTAGCCCAATTGTGAGAGGAATTTGCTATCATGGTAAATGCAGTAGATGGTGGCCCTAAAAAAACAGGAGAACAATGAAGACATGTAAGAAAATTAATTTATGTTACTATCAAATTTAATAAATGCTAAATTTTTAGGTGTTCAATGTGTGGAAGATTTTGCAACTCATTTCAAAGATTCATCTTGGGGAGCCCTAGATTATAAATACATTGGATTTTACAGGTGAAGATTAATGATTGATCTATTATGTTTATTATGGTGTATAATATTTTTCAGAAGGAAAAGGAAGTCAACCTGTGAAAATTAAAAAGGCAATAGTTTTATTTAAAATTCTATAAACATATCCCTTATAAAATTATATTTGAATTACGGAATAAACTGAATATAAACATTGGTAATTATTTAGTAAGCCAGAACGCCTCAAGAATGCCAAATTTTTTGTGGACTTAGCCGAAAAAGTGAAAAAAACCTTAAATTTTAATGTTTTCTTTGCTTTAAACTAGTAAAAGTGCCCAAATAATCAAAAATACAGAAAAAATAACAAAAAAGTACCATGAATCAAAAAAAATTTACATAAAAAGCAAAGAAAAGTATATATACATGTCTTAATAAAAAAAAAGTATTAAAACGTATATAAAATTGTTTAAAATAATCAAGATTTGTAATATTTCAAAACAATATGGCGGCCATGCGCAAGAAGTTAAATTTTATGTACTTTTGACATTGTTGCCAGTTTTAACCTTTAAAACATCTAAAAATTTCATGAAAATTACCTTAATTAAAACAGATGGATGCAATCTTAATAACCACGTGCAAAACTAGTACCCGTTAACCATCGTCTTATTTTATTATTAAAAATGTAAACCAATAAACCAAATCTAACGTAACACTGGTAAAAAAAAAACAGTAATGAGAATAAAATGTTATAATATAATTAAAAATCAAAATTTTTATATTTCATAAGAAAACATGAAATTAAAATTAAACCAACGTAACCAAATCTAACCTAACGCTGGTAAAAACACAGTTATAAGAATAAAATTTTGTATAATTAAAAATCAATTTTTTTATCGTAGTATACGTAACCAAATCTAAACTGACCCTTTTAAAAAAGCTATAATTTTCAGTTAAAAGTAGGTTATAATTTATAAACGTTTTAGGTAAATTTTATTTTTCATTAGAAAACAATTCTGAATAACTATGGCCACACTGGTTAAAATTACCCTTCTTGACCATAAGAAACAGTCATTCATGTCATTTCTTGTTGCTCTATGGTAAATAATGACGAATAATGGCTTTTAAAAATCAGGCATATTTTAAATGGAAATTACATAAAAAAGAACATTTTTCACAGAATAAAAATCATTGCACAATCATTAGTAAGTGAAGCAGAATTCATTGATATAAATTTCATCTCCGTAGCCATGGTTCCGGCTTATTACACTAGTACCTAATCATTTTTATTTAACAATTTTATAACTCGAAATTTTTTAGCCACTTTGTAATATGTTTCAGATTTTTTGTTTTAACAATTTGTTTTTATTTTGTTTTATTTTACAACACGGAAGTTTGCAGCAATAATACTTCTTCATATTCTCTAAGGGTTATGAGCACATTTGGACCATTTTGTAATATATTTTAGTTTGTTTTACTATTATCATTAGTCAACATCAATGCAACACAGGAATATATGTTTCCAGCTTTAACAGGGCTGTAATGTAAAACCCTGTGTTTGTGCAAATAATTCTTTAGGACAATCCTCCAGTCACCCCTGGGTCTACCAACTCTTCTCTACATTCTATCTCCAATAGATTTTAAATCATCCTATAAATTGTCTTGATACCTAAGGCTTGGTCTTCTTCTGGTTTATTGTCCCATCAGCCCAAAACCTTTCCGACTGTTGCACCTACCTCTTGCCTGATGAAATGCTCTATCCATGTTAGGTATGCTACCTTAATGAATGTTATGTCAGGTTCCACAAAGGTTCTATACAACCCAAAGTTGTAATGCCTGTGCTAAAAACCTTGTTCTTTGTAGTAGTATATTTTAGGTGTATTTGTAGGTTTACTTTGTGGTATATTTTAGGTTTGTGTTCATTTTTGAAATTATATTCTTTACTTGTATGTTTTAATTTTCCAAGGGTTTTAACAAATTTTGGACTACTTTATAATATATTTTAAATTTGTTTGTTTTAAACTTTTTGCAATTAATTGTAACATACACGTTTTATGTTTTTAAATATTTTTATTTAACAATTTTATAACACAAAGTTTGTATAAATATAAATCATATAATTATAAAACAAACTGAGGATAAACATTTTTATTTAAATATTTTATAACATAACATTTGCAGCGATAACACTTCTTTATATTCTCTAAGGGTTTTCAAAACCTTTGAGCCAGGTTGTAATATATTTTTATTTTGTTAGTGTTTTGTCATTTTTGTAATTCATTGTAACATAACAATATATAAACATTTTTAATTTAATATGTTATAATACAGTTTGCAGCAATATAATATCTTTGTATTATCTAAACATTTTAAAAAATTTTGAGCCACTTAGTAATATGTTTTAGATTGTTTGTTTTGAGCTTTTGGTAATTAATTGAAATATTAACATTTATATCACTAAACTATAATAAATTATAAAACTCTATCATATATATTATAAAATGATGAAATATCACAAAATTGTAAAATTATATTACTAAACTATATTTGATTATAAAACTATATCACTATTTATCATTGTGAAATAAATAAATTATGAAAATAATAATAAGTTTTTGTTTCACTACACAAAGTTTGCAGCAATAACACTTCTTATTCTCTGTGCTTCTAACACTCAACCATTGTTTTGATTTGCCTCATTTGGAATCATTTCTATGAAAACTACAGGCTGTACTTCATCTTTTTCACCATTTTGGCACCAAGTGTTCCACTATCCCTGCAGCCTGCAGCTATTTCTGTTATTACTTTACTAAATGTACTTTGTTCTATTGAAAAGAACAGGTTGTTACCAGTACATTTTTGGTAACTTCTATTTCCTACAAAATTAAGTAGGGAGAGAACCTTTAATTCTATTGCAATTTAGTTAGAGCTGGTTATCTATTTCAAATGGGTTACTGGTATACTGTAACTAACGTTGCTCTACATTTACATAATTTCTTTCTGCCACATCATTCAATTCATTGAGTAATAACAAATTTACAAAATTCATTTTTTCAAAAACAAACAAGAAGCCAAAAGTTAGGTTAATTTGACTTATCTGACAGATCTTCAGGATATGACAGAACCAAAAATAACGTTTTATGTAATTTTCTGTTGAGGCTTGGTCATTTTACGCATAGCAACGCAGGGCATGATACATCATACCGTTTTTACACATTATGTTTTGAGAACTGTAATCTGATGTACGTTTTCTGAATTTTACACTAGTATGTAATTATTTACGTAAATGATACATCATAGCCCCCAATAACTGGCCAGTTTGTGGACCCTTCAGACTTCTATGGTAGGTTTGTTATAAAAACCATTTATTAAATTTAGTAAAGAATATTTTTTTGTGTTAAATAAGAGTTTGTATCAAAATATTAAAAGTCATAAAATATGAAATTATTATTGCCTTAAATAAAAAAATCTACGATAACTTTAAATCGCAACAAGGTCCAAATTGGCCTCTACAACTTTCTAGGAATAACTTTTTTAAAGAATTATTAAATGTTAAATGCAATAACAGTTGTATAGTTAACTTTTTGGTTTTTTGACTTTAGATTTTCTCATATTGTTGACATGTTTTCAAATAGTTATCTTCCAATAATAAGTATTTCATTCTCTTCGAGATTCCTATAACATTCGTGTGGTGAAAACAAAACTAAATGTTTAAACTAAAAAATTTTTTCTTGTTGTAAGAACAATTCGTAACTTAATAAATTAAGATTTAGTCTAATAGAGAAAACTCATTTAGACTGGTATTTACCCTATATAAATTTAAATTAAGAATAATTAAAACACCAAAGTTTAAGCAAAATAGGTGTATAATTAAGTAGTTTCCTTGCTTTACAATTATAAGTGTAATAAAATAAAAAAAATGAACTCACACTAAAAGAGAACTTTACCGTCAAACGGATACAAACAGTTTCATTTATTCTTTAGCCTGACTAGCTTTCTCTGCTGTTTCGATTTTTTCAAAGAGAATGTCGTAATTTGAAAACCGCCTCTTACACTTTTGTTAAAACTGCAAAACTTTATATGATTACAAACGTGAGTCACAATTTCCTGAAATTATTCCTCTCGTATGGAAATTTCGTAATTGCATTATTTAATTTTGTCGGTACTCTGTGTTCAGACATTTCTATTCTGCTACACAAAAAACTTCATACAAAAAAGTTGTAATAATTCTTTTCGTTTCTTTTTATGGCATCAAGAACTGTTTGCATTTTTATTAATATACTAGATTTACCCCTTAATATTATTGTAAAAGTATAAAAATTTAAAGTTTTTTAACTGTTAAGCCTTAGCAAATTGATAATACATAAGTGGTAAAATAAAAATCATTGTTATCCGTTTCAGATCAGGAGTCTGCTGACCTTACCCTTAACATACAGATCTGATTCAGAAATATTCTTTATTTTTATGTGATGTGATGATAATAATTAATTAGAATGACATATTTTATTATATCTCCAGAACTTTGCACTTACTTAAAACGTGAGCCACTTACTTAAAACGTTCTTGAAAGTGATACATGGCAGAATATATAAAAAATGCGAAGAACAAGTATCATGGACGCAGTTTGGATTCCGCGATTCCTTAGGCACCTGAGAGGCTCTATTCGCTGTCCAAGTGCTTATGCAAAGATGCAGGGATGTTAACTGTGATGTGTATATTTGTTTTATCGACTACAAAAAGGCATTTGATAGAGTAAAGCATGATAAACTTATTAACATCTTGAAAGAAGTGGGGTTAGATGATAGGGACTTAAGAATCATCTATAATTTATATTACAACCAAACAGCCAATATTAAAGTGGATGACCAATTGACAGAGGCAGTCTCCATAGATAGAGAAGTGAGGCAAGGATGCATTCTGTCCCCGGTGTTATTTAATATATATACTATGAATATTTCTTCGAGCAAGCGCTAGGCGAACTACAAGAAGGCGTATCAGTCAACGGAATACGTCTAAACAACATTAGATATGCCGACGACGCAGTAGTTTTTGCAGATAGTCTGGACAGTTTGCAAAAAATAATGTCGCGTATATCAGATATAAGTAGAGAACACGGACTGGATCTTAATACAAAGAAAACAAAGTACATGGTAGTCAGTAAGCGCGAAATATTAAATACACAGCTTTTGGTTAACCAACATCCAATTGACAGAGTGGACAGCTACACATACCTTGGTGCCAACATTAACAGCCAATGGGATCACTCCAGTGAAATAAAACAACGCATAGGAAAAGCGAGATCGGCGTTCATAATGATGAAGTCTCTTTTTAGAAGTCACGATTTACCAATTGCTACCAAAATCTCTCTTATTAGATGCTATGTATTTTCTACATTATTATACGGAGTAGAGGCCTGGACACTTTCCGAAGCTTCTTTAAGAAAACTCGATACATTCGAGATGTGGTGTTACAGACGTATTTTAAGAATTTCATGGGTGGATCGTGTGACTAATGTTGAGGTCCTACGTAGAATAGGCAAGGAATGCGAGATTATTAACACCATCAAAGAGCGCAAACTAGAATATCTTGGCCATGTTATGAGAAATGAATAGAGATACGGCTTGTTGCAACCCATTCTTTAGGGCAAAGTATTTGGAAAGAGAGGACCAGGGAGAAGAAGAATATCTTAGCTTCAAAACCTGAGAAAGTGGTTTAATACATCGACAAGCGGACTATTCAGAATAGCAGCAAGCAAAGTTAGGATAGCCATGTTGATCGCCAACATCCGGAACGGATTGGCATCGTAAAAAGAAGAAGAACTTTGCAAAGCAACAAATAAGACATCTAAATCACCATCATTTTTGTACTCTTTGTCGAGTAAGAACGATAAACAAAATAAATATATATACAATGTGTCCGTAAAGTATTGAATAAATTCGATATTTTCTAAATGAAAAGCCTTTTTAAAAAAAATCTAAAACATGTCTATTTTTAAATTTGGTGTTCTACAGTTTACAATAAAATTTCATTATACAAGGTGATACACATTACAGTGATGACGTTATCGGCTCTTTTTTTAAATGTAGCACCATATTTTAGGACATTTTTAGATCGGTAAAAATGAGCTGATTTCAAAAAAGTATAATACTCGGGACTAATGGATATAATTTGAAAGATATGCGCTTATAAAATAAATTATTTATTATCAATTGCAAAAAAGTAGCCTACTTTTGGTTTTTGGTAAACTGTAATTATTTTTAGTAACGTTCAATAACAATTAAGTAGTACAATAATTGTATTAATTCGTGAATGTTTTGTATTATGACTTAGAATTAATTTTAAGTAGAAATGAATTTGAGTGTAAAGCAAAGAATTGAAATACTCAAGATGATTGGGTATGGAGACAAATCGCGCACTCGGATGGAAGTGTGTAATTTACTTAATGATAAACATCCAGAAATACCCATCACGCAGTCAACAGTAAGTAAGATTGAAAAGAAATTTCGAGAAACTGGTACGGTTGAAAATGCACGCAAATCAGGTCGCCCCACTGTAACTTATGTTACATTATTAGATGTTCTACTTGATTTTGAAGATGTGCACAAATCTGTTCGTAAGGTTAGTAGTGATCTCAATGTTTGCAAAACAACGGTACACAAAGTACGTAAAAGTAAGTAAAATTCACAGTTTTACAGGAATTAAACGATGATGATCCAGATAAAAGAATACAATTTTGCGAAATAATGATGGATAACAGCCACCGAAACCCTCTCTTAGTTCAAAATATTATTTTTTGTGATGAGGCTACATTAAAATTAAATGGCGAGGTCAACCGTCAGAATTGTACATACTGGGCAAAAGAAAACTCCAACTGGATGCGGGAACATCATCCACAATACCTGCAAAAGGTAAACATATGGGCTGGCATTGTAAGAAATAAAATCATTGGACCCTACTATTTCGAAGGTAATTTAAACGGGCTAACATACCTTCAGTTTTTAAGTGGGTATCTCGTACCTACTTTAGTTAATTTATTCCCCAGTACAATTAATTTTGGAGGTTTCAATAAAAGTTTATGGTTTCAACAGGACGGTGCGCCTCCGCATTATGCTTTAGATGTTCGAAAGTACCTAAACGAAATTTTTCCGAACAGGTGGATTGGAAGACGTGGACATATTGAATGGCCAGCGAGGTCGCCAGACCTTAATCCTTTGGATTATTTTATGTGCGGTCATTTAAAGAATGTTGTTTATAAAACGAAAACTGCAAATATTGGAGACTTAGAAACAAGAATTCGTAAAGAAATAAACAATATTTCTCAAGAAAGCATAAACAAGGTTCTACAAAAATTTGTAAAACGTTGGAATTACTGTCAAATGCAACAAGGGCTACAATTCGAACATTTAAGATTAAATCATGTAATAATGTAATACTGGATTACTTTCAAGTTATTTATTATAATTTATTTATAATTTATTAATATTATAAATCAATAAAAATTAATTTTCTAAGCGCATGTTTCAAATTATATACGTTAGACGCCCAGTATTATACTCTTTTGGAATCAGCTCATTTTTATCGATCTAAAAATGTCCAAAAATACAAGGTGTTACATTTAAAAATGTAGCCGATGACGTCATCACTGTAATGTGTAAAACCTTGTATAATGAAATTTTATTGTAAAATGTAAAACATCAAATTTAAAAATCGACGTGTTGTAGATATTTTTAAAAAGGCTTTTTATTTAGGAAATATCAATTCAAGAAGTACGGGATACACATAAAACAATATTAAATCTCCAGGAAGTGATGGTATACCCGCGGAACCGATTAAATGTGGAGGTGCTACTCTGACTTATCATATATATATATATATATATATATATATATATATATATATATATATATATATATATATATATAATCATACTAAGAGCCTGGAATGAGGAACAAAGCCCGAAAGAATGGTGTATTGGGATCGTTTGCCCGCAACAAAAAAAGGATGATAATGTAGAAACTATAGTGGAATAACCCTCCTTAATACTGCGTACAAAATATTTTCGAGTATTTTATATGGTCGCCTGAGTGCATATATAGAGGAGCTTCTTGGCGAATACCAAAGTGATTTTAAGCCTGGTCGATCAACAACAGACCAGATCTTTGTGCTAAAGCAAATACTGGAAAAAACCAATGAATTATCGATAATATCGACATATACCAACATTTTTTACATGATGAAGTTGTTAAGCAAACGGCGGTTTTAACAAAAATTTCTTGTTCAATAGTATATCGTTTAATAAAGACAGGTTTTAAAAGTAGAACAACAAGAAAGGATTTGGAAAGCTCTAAAAAAATTAAACCTCACCTCTTGGAACCTATTAGCGAGACAATATATAATAGATATGCAGCTAAAGTTATGCCTAACCTAAACAATATCATGACAAAATTAAAAGAAAAACCTTAGAGTGGGGAATTTTACCCGTCAAACGTTGACGTGTAAAATTCCCTACTCTAAGAGAAAAACATATTGTTGATCATTGTTCCACAAAGATTTTGGACAGATTTTTGACCAAAAATGGTTTTAAATATAAAATTGTTAATAAAAGACAAACCACAATGGAAAGTAGCCGCCTAGTAAAGTGGAGGAATGAATATATTGAGAAAATTTCATAATACCGCAGTGTGTGTCGAGAAATTTATTATCTGAACGAGACTTGTCTTGATTCCCACGAAACGATAAATTAAGCCTGGACAAACGGTACGAGAAAATACCAAATAGATGTATCCCATTCTAAAGGTTTGAGAGGTGGTTTGAGAGTACATTACTCCCAAGTTTAAAAGAAAATAGCGTGATTGTTATGGGCAATGCATCATAACACTCCAGATGCATTAAAAAATCCAACCAAACAGAGTAGGAAGGATCTAATTCAAGAATTTTTAATGGTCAAAGACCTATATTTTGAGGATCATTACTCCAAAGATCAACTAATCCAGGTTCTTCATACAAAAGGCGTAATTAAAGAACATATTGTAGATAAATTAGCCACTAACAATGGACATATGGTTTTAAGATTACCTCTATATTACTGTGTGTTGAACCCATAGCATTGCTATGGGCTCAGTTAAAAAACCCATGTCCGGAGGAACAATAAATCTCCTAAAGATGCCCAAAGAGTTGTCGAACAAATAAAAACAAGTTCAAAAATATCAGTGCTCAAAACTGGCAAAATGAAATAGAACATGTAAAGAAGACTGAAAAAGATTACATAAAAAATGTTCCAGCCTTAAAGAAAATTATTATTAATTTGGCTGAGAGTGATGAAGATAACGATAATGACGATGAGGGAATAACCGTTAACCCTAACTGTAAGATCCCAAATGAATGTGAATTTCCGAAGTGGCTAGTATACCATTTAATTTATAATTTTTAAAAAACCAATGGGTAACTTTTTGTGGCATCGCATGTGACATGTAAGTAAATAAAAACTATTTTTGAAGTTATACTTCTTTAGGCGCGATTGGGAAAAATTGATGACAGTGAATTTTTATAAAATTCACAGTATGAAGTACTCGCATATTCACAGCATGAAGTTAGTTGCTATGTTAGTTGTATTAATGCAAATAAAGTGTGAAAAAAAATATATTGCTGTTTTTGTTAATTCGATTATACTAGGACGGTGATACATATTTACTGATGATTTGTATATTGTATATGTATATTTTTGTGTGTAAAAATCAACCTGGTTCAGTAGTTTTCATCTACTTTATAATTACGTAGAAATTACATTTATTCGTTACTTTAGGCCTTACGGCATAATATACTAATATTAAGTGTTCATTGACGAACTTGCACTTGTATTGTTAATAAAAAACTTGTAAATCCACCAAAAGAAAATTTTTATTTTCGTATCTCAAAAAATATTTTATTTTGCCAGTCTTAATTTTGAAAAAAGATGAAGATAAATTTTTCTAAATACTATATTATGAGGTACTTTGAAAGTGATCAGTATTTTAATCAGTTGGTAAAAATATCTAAGTACACAAATTAATAATTCGAAATTCAACACTCTCCGATAATTTTATTTGAATGTTGGATACACATTAGTACAACTCTGTAAATGTCTTTCTGGGGGTCTATGTTACAATAGGTATCAATAACGGATTACCAGTAGGTCGGTTTTTAAAATTTTTGAATAGATCTTGTTCCTCACTATATTTACAAAACTATCTAACACGTCGCACGCATTCCAGAACCAGTCTTTGATGACGCACAGTATACATGTGCATTTTGTTTCAAACAATTCACTTTATTTGTACCTTTACAAAACTAAACCGTAATCTTTTATTTATATTAAGAAGAGTAAATCGTTCCTGACGATATATTACTAATTGATCGGCAGTGAATGTGTTAGCTCACACTGTCATCAAACAACACTTGTACGATTACATAATATTACTAAAAACTATCTTTTTGTATAGTATTTTGAGAATGTTTTTACAATGTAAATAATTTAAAACATTATTGTTTGTGATCATGGATTCAAAACGCGGATTATCATGAAAAATACAAAAAACTAATTGCTTTGTCCGTAGAATGTGTACGAGTAAAAGCAAATTTGGCAGTATATTAGGTTTTAAAGTTAATTTTGTAATCCCAACCAAAACTCAATTAGACTTGTTTGTTACCTATTACTCTTTTTTCACAAAAAACAAAGAAGAAGTAAAACAAATTTTAAACCTTTGATGAGTCCTCCTACGTACGTGAATTCCAGCACAGCTTCTAATAGAAATGGTGTAAAGTATATTTGTGTTATATTAGCTTTATTATTTGGGCACAATCTAGTTTAGAAACAAGATTTATGATAAATGAAAGTTTGGTTCAACATCAATAAATAAAAAAAAAATAAATATTTTATTATTTTGAATAATTTAATAATTTTTAAATCTTTTAAAGAATTTTATTGGATCTCTACAAGGCCTAACCACTCTCTTTTAACAATTAAAAATTTAAAATTAAATTTACTTAAGCCATTACAGATAGTTCATACAGATTGACAGAAAAAAAACGGGTGTGGCAATCCAGTGGGACTGCCGGTAGAAGTTATACTTCTATACACGCGTTCGTCGTTACAAATTTATATGGGAGTCAATCTGCACAATCATTACATATGTAATGCTATAGGTAAGAGAGAGCTGAAAGGGAAAAGGAATTAGGTATACAGGTATATGGTGCATCGTTTGCTGTATATAAACATTTGACCTGTAATAGGAGTATAGTAAGTAAATAAAGGATTTAATATTTTAATGAAAATATATATTTTTATTTTCATATATATATATATATATATAAAAGGAGTTGAATGCAAAAAATTTTTTTTACACATACTCTGCAGTAAAATTCATTGCTAATTTTGTTATTAATATACAAATACAATACAATAGACTGCCACATAATTCAATATTATGATACAATACAAATTACAATGCAATATTTATAAGTATTTAAAAATGACAATATACATAACTTACGCATATATTTAATTTACCATGATAATAATATTAATAAAAAAATAATATTATTAATAAATATTAAATATGTTTACAAAAGAAACATTTTTATTCTCGAGAGAGAAAGAGAGAGAAAATATATCTTCTGTCTCTCTCTTATCTATATCTTACATATGTAATGATTTTGCCGATTCACTCAATACCTATATACGAATACACACAAATTTCCAACGTCGAACGCGCATATATAAGTATAACTTCAAAAAATGTTTGTGGAAGATAAAAATAAAAAACCAACAACTCGGATTATGTTGTAAATTTTCATTTTATTTTAAAATTTATCATTTTTATTGGGATTTAGAATTTCATATTGGGATTCGAACTCACATATACCAGCGTATAAACCAAACACAAGAAATTTGCCAATTAGACACGACACTAACGTATTTTAAAATTGACAGTTCTCGGTCATACAGTGATTTATTGTAATTATTATTTTGAAATACAAAAGCCTAAAATAATTATGAATATTTAATAAATAATACAAAACATATACAAAGGGAACATTTTTATTCCCGATAGAGAAACAGAGAGAAAATATATCTTCTGTCTCTCTCTTACTCATATCTTACATATGTAATGATTTCACCGATTCACTCACGTGCAAATTTCTAACGTCGAACGCACGTATAGAAGTATAACTTTAAAAATAAGAATAGGACTTACTCACAATCAATTTATTCTACCACCATCGACCGGTTTGGCATATTATAATTTGCTATGCATCTTCAGGTCAACCGTACATGGTAAACTAAATGCTGAAAATATATTAACCCGTATTAGGGTGCTGTCTGGTACAGAATATTCACCAATTATCAATTATGCTAATATTATATGTGTTTCATATGAATTTAAATTGATTAAATAAAAATTAAGTAAGTAAAACGGAAAAAAAATCGTTTTACAAAAATCTGTATGCCATGAAAAAAAAATATTTCAAATAAAAAATGTAGCTAAGATAATTTTGAACAAAAATGTTTATTAGCATTGTTTATGTAGAATGAACCGTTCTTTTAGAAACAACGCTGGAAGCGATCGGCAATTTTTAATGTCAGTTACGTGCGCAAAATCAATGTCCAATAAAATTTGTATATGTTCGACGGTAAAAATCCGATATCTTTTGATCCGAGTATCCTAGCGACAAAAATCAAGATGCCTTTTAAAGGCTAAGAGTGCAGCTTTTGTACGCAGATTTGTATTTTGCCGCAAATAAACTGAGTTTTCATAAAGGCATTAAATAAATAAACGTGGCACATTTTTTTAGTTTTCATTATTCTCATGAGATCAATACAACTTATTTTTTTTACTAACTGATAAATTCGATACCTAGAGTATAATAGTTAAAACCTATAACATGAAATTTTAGTTTTGAGTTTTGGCAACAAATTAGAGGCATGTGAAATATGTTTAAAGAACGCTGAATTTATACTTTCACATTACAAACGATCTAAAACATTTAAAACTGCTCGTTTTCAATTACACTAGTACGTTTTTTAAAACTACCTATTTTCTGCTACAAATTATACGTAAAACCATCTTCTTATAGAAGATCATCAAGAACTGGGTAAGAAATAGAAGAATAGATTGGAATGATCATACACGCGAAATGACAACAAATAGAGTAGTAAATACTGCAAGAGACGGTTCCCCAATAGGAAGACGACGAATAGGAAGACCAAGAAAACTATTGAACGACAACTTACTGGAAGCACCATGAAAAACAGACAGTCAGGTCTACATAAATAGTCCAGTCGTTAGAGAGTTGTAGCATTTGAAAATTCTTGGGATATGTATTGAAATCCCCTCGTATTTGATGAAATATCAAAGAATAATCTTAGTGTATTTCTTTTTACTTTCGTACGTATTAAAACACCTAATTCTTCCAATTCATCTTAGTGTCGCCGAGTAAAATAAACCATTTTTAGAGTTGTTTATTTCACGGACGCAAATTCTTTGATATTTTTCTTTGATCGAAACCGCTAAATATTCTGCGTTTCAAATGAATATTCCAGTTTATATGTTTTGTTTATGCTAAGTTAAGCGAATGAATTTAAAAGTTTATTAGATCACTCTCAGTGAGGCCGCTGTCAAAGGCAGTTGGTTTCGGTGTTAGTCCGAATTTTTCTTTTAATTCGTAATGTTTTTTTTTTTTCGTTTTTCGTCTTTTGCCATGGGAAAATCTGCAGTATAGTAGCAGTGTGGAGTTTTAAGTGTAGTTAGTCAGGCTGAAATAGGTAACTAGAGTGGGCAGACGTTTGAGTGTGTCGGTAAAGAGACCGGCAAAAATTTGTCGAAAATAGTGAAATATACTCTATATAATATGTCATTTTAAAAAAGAGTGATCGCTATTTCTAATTTTTTAAGTACCTAAGGGATATGTGTTGCCTGCAACAATTCCGAAAGATAACCAAATGTTGCCGTTGTGTCCTGTTTTTTAAGAAGCACAGTCCAAAGTTTGTGTTCCAAACTTTCAACCTCAATTTTATTTGTCCCAAGAGATTCATGACCTTTTGTTTCATATTTTTGTAGTTGCCCCAATCCAAACCCCTTGTCATTTACTTATCCACGACCCCAGCTCTCCTAACAAACCCTGAGTACCGTCCATATAAATTTCAATTATTTTGCTTGCCCTATCTCCGCCCCAATAATTTCTGTCTCCTATTTTCTACTCCTTGTAATAATACCCCATGCGGTAGGCAAAATATTTCGTTACAGAGTTGACCCCTAAAAATTATACGAACCAACTGAATTTTGCAGTGAATATTAATTTTGGGAACCTAAAAAAGATGCAAAAAAGATGCTAAAAAATACTTTTACTCTTGGGTTTCCTCCTAAATCTCCTTCGGAGGGGGGTAGAAACGCAAAAAATCGATGTAACAAGAATATGTACACCGTAGAAAAAAATATTTCAACTAAAAAATGCAGCTGAAAAATTTTTAAACAAAAAATAAGCATTTTTTGTGTAGCATAAACCGTTCTCTTAGAAACAACGCTTGAAGCAGCCGTCGATTTTGCATGTCAGTTACACGCGCGAAATCAATGTTCAATAAAATTTATATTAGTTCGACGTTAAAAATTCAATATCTTTTGATCCAAATGTCGTATCGACAAAAATCAAGATGCGTTTTAAAAGCATCGATAAAATTGATTACTTTCATTGACTAGTTGTAGTAAAATTTTCATTTTTAGAGAATCTTTAGAACGTGTGACATGACATTCCAAGTTTGATTTGTGGTAACAAAATATAAGGCATTTGAAATATGAATATAAAAAACACAAAATTTAATGTCTTTCATTACAAACGATCACACGTTACGGGAAATGCATTTAAGAAGACGGTTTTGGGTGTTGTTTATTGCAGAAGGTTTGTTCTTTTAAAAAACATACTAGTGTAATCGAAAAAAAGTTTATAAATGTTTTAGATTGTTTGTTGTGTGAAAGTTTAAATCCAACGTATTTTAACCCCATTTCAAATGCCTCAAATTTGTTGTCAAAACTTAAAACTAAAATTTCATGCCATAGGTTTTAAAATTTTTACCGTCGAGCTGACACAAAGTGTATTAAACATTGATTTCGCGCACATAACTAACATGCAAAATCGACGGTCGCTTCAGCGTTGTTTCTAAGAGAAGAAGATTCTATAGGATTACTAGTTTGGCTATAGCTTTATAAACATGTAATTTTATATTTCTTCCTATCTAATTTTTGCCTGGTACAGTTTTAATTATGGCAAAATATACTTTGTTTGCTTTTTTTTGTTTTATTTCGTATCCTTTGCAATAGATTTTATTATTCTCCTATTTTGCTCTTATTTGTTCGTTTATTATATTAATCTTTTCTGTATTTATTGGCAAGTATATTTTTCTATTACTTCTGTCCATATGTTTAGAATTCTTTGTAGTTTCTTTGCTGTATCTGTCATCAGTATGATATCGTCCGCGTATAAAATTCCATCTATTATAATGAGAAGCAAATATCTGTATCTCACTAAGATTTGGAATAATTTAGTTTACTCCTTCGTATTCTCTTTTAAGATACTAATAGGTAATACTGAGTAGAGGACTAAGGCCATATGTTTATTTTGTTCCTTTTCCCATACGGAATTCATCCAATTTTTGTCCTTTCATTTGTATCCATCCCCTTACTGTCCCATAGATACTCTTGATTATTTGTATTATGTGCCTTGGTACACACAGTTGTTTTAGACAATTATGTATCATTTTTATTCGTATAAAATTTAAGGCTTTTCTTAGATCTACAAATGTTAGGTATATTTTTTCTCTTATTTTCTTTTTTCCTTTATTATATTTCTTATTAAGAAACTATTAGCTGTTGTCCCTATACGTTTTTGAAAGCTGCTTGTTCCTCGTTCACTCTGTTCTTTACTAAATTTTTTAGTCTATTCTCTACAATAATTCCAGTATACACTTTAAAAACAGCAAATAATAATTCTATTATTTTTGGATTCGATTGTATCACCTTTTTTATTGATCGGAAGGATAATACTACGTCCTCCTACGTTATTCCATCCTTCTTGTAGAATATTTAGTATTTCTTTCCTTCTGATCCACTGAACTTTACTAACTTCGGATCAATATTGTTACGTACACCATCTTTTTTTATACTTAGCTCCTTTATTGCTTCTGTCTATTCTTCCATATTGATTGATTCATTGCGGTCATCCACATTCTTCCCTACTGTTTCCGTCATATATTCCCCATTTGGTTTAAATTTTTGTATATAATGTTAATGTCGCATTTTTAGTTTATCATTTATTTTTGTTTTAAAAGTATTAGACTAATATTTTAGAGCTCGCATTTCTATTTTTTCCTATCTCTTAGTACTTTAATTTTGTTTTAGAATAAACCATTATTTTTCCTACATTCCGAGTTTAGTTCTTCTCCTAATTGTCTCCAACACACTTTTTTTATTTTTTTTTTGTTCCGCTAGTTTTTTGTATTTATATATATTCTTTTCATGCATCTTCATTTTTTTTAACTTTGGTTTTTATGTTCTCGTTCGACCAGCTTGTTCTCTTCGTCCTTTTTCTCGGTGTAGTCATTCCACTTACATTATTTACCGTTTCCGATAATATATTTTTTAATTTGGTCCATTTATCTTCTATGTTTTATTAATTTGCTGATTCTTGCAATTTTATAAATTCTTGTTTCACCATAGTTTGGTAAAGTTCACGAGTACTTACTTTATCCAACTGAACTATAGCTAATCTTTTATAATGTTTTGTTTTTCCATTCTCTTCCTCACTAATCTATAATTTGAGCATATTTCTGCGTATTCGTGTATTTGTGTATTCTTCATTATACGTTCCATTTCTTCTGTGTAGACGATAATACTTTTCTATAAGTCTATAATACTTTTCGTATTCTTTTTTTTTGCCACATAAATCTATTTGTCTTTTAATTCATATCATATACAGAATTCCAAATTATCCTAATAAACCTTATTTCAGACTAAGGTTAAAATATTAACATAGATATCTCGTTTCATATATACACAGTTTTTTTTAATTGAAACATTGTAAATTTAATCGAAAATTTAAATCCGTAAATAAATAAATTTATTTTTCTAAAATATGGTCTTGTTGGATAACGAGATAATATATTTAGGACTGTCATTGAAGGTTCTAATATGTTTGTGACCTTTCCACCCGTAATACCACAGCGATGCCACTATTAGTCCCGTGTCAAGTATCAGGACCTCCGCCTTCTTCCAGTCAAGGAATCCGGGGTCATATTTCACTTAACCTGCGATAAATTCTTTCGCTTTATCGCTGCCGCACCGTCCAAGAAACGTAAAGCCATAATGACCTTATAAAATAGATACTAAATTATCTATATAACTCCCATATAACTCTACCTCGCCCAGTTAAAACATAACGTTAAGATAGACATCATGAAATGTAAGAAATAAATTGCCGGAAGTAAAATTACAGGGACTGATGGATTGGATTTTTATTTCCACACATTGTAAATCACTGAAATATAGCCGCCATCCTGATACATCTGATGGATTTTAAAGAATATTTTTCACATTGCTCAGCCAACTATCGGCAGAACTTAATACAAAACTTAAAAAAAAGTGTTATACCAAATAAATAATATTAAATACAAAATATAAATCTCAATATGCATAAATAAATTTAATAATGCTAGTTTGGAATGTTTAAAAGATCAAGCGAAAAATATATTAAATTTTATAATAAAGATCATAAAAAATGACATAGATAAAGACCTATATACCTTCATATCAATACTCAACAAAGCGGCAGAAAATCATATTGGAAAAACAAAATCATTAAAATACCATAAATCTTTACCATGGTAGATCTCAGAATGCAAAGAAGCCGTAAAAACATATAAAAGAGCCTTCAATAGGTAGAAACACCACAAAACTAATGACACTATTGTAGAATGTAAAAAACGTCGGACTGAAGCTAGATATATTCCACAAAAAACGCAGGACATCGTCATGGCAAAAATTTGTTTCAAGTATAAATATTTCTACCTCAGCAAGCGAAGTGTGACAAAAAATAAAAAAAATATCTGAGAAAAAATGTTTAAATAAAATACCTTTTCTAGCAAAAGATAACAAAATGATAAGCAACAAAAATGAAATTGTCGAGCTATTTGCCAGTGCACTTGAGTCAAATTCAAGTAACGATAACTATTCACCAGAGTTTAAAATTAAGAAACAAAGCGCAGAAAAAAACAAAGTTGGAGTACTACTCTCATGAGAATAACATACTAAATATGCATATTACAATGCAAGAATTTAGGGATGCTCTAATTCGATGTTCTGTCAACTAAAAATTTCGCTCCAGGCCCAGACGGTATATCCCTAATTTTTTTATTAAACCTACCAGAAAGTGGAATGTCTTGGCTGTTAAGATTATACAATTTTATTTGGACTAATTAGGTCTTTCCGACTGTATGGTTAGACAGCATTATAATTTCTATGCCCAAACCCAAAAAAGATAGGAAAAACATAGACTCATACCGTCCTATATCACTCACTAATGTATCATGCGAAGTTCTAGAAAAAATTATAAACAAAAGACTATTGTGGTACTTAGAGTAAGAAAAACATTTAATTCCTCAGCAAAGTGGCTTTCATCAAAATAAATCATGCGTAGGCAACTTACTGGATTTAGAGTCAGAGATACATGAAGGTTACACTCACTATCTATAAATCCTGAGAAAACAGAGATGGTCCTCTTTACCAGGAAAAGAAGAATCACGGGCTTAATACCCCCAAGGATTCTAAACTACAGTCTAAATTTTTCTGACGAGGTGAATTACCTTGGTATTACATTTGACAGGAAGTTAACATGGAACTCACACTTAGATGGTAGAGCTAAAAGAGCATATATATATTGCCTATGAGCAGTGTCGACGAACGGTCGAACGCACCTGGGGCCTCACGCCCAGGGTGATCGCCTGGGTCTACACCGCTGTCATTAGGCCAATGCTAACTTACGGAGCTATTACTTGGGTACCACAAGTGCTACAGGCAACAGCGATTGACATACTAAACCATATTCAGCGGATGGCTTGCATAAATATAACAGGTATCATAAAAACAACACCAACTGCTGCAGTGGAGTTGATCATTGGCATCACGCCTCTAGATATATGTCAAAGAGGTGGCGCTAGTGACAATGATGCGACTGCGCTCAGCTAGTACAAACCTTGATGTAGGAATGGGACAATTGAGAACTCGTTTCTGGCCGGGAGAGCTGGATACGTTACCACTGCTGCAGGCTGGCTGCGACTCAATTGAACCAAAGTTTGTCTTTAACAAACCCTACAACATTGAAACAGGACAGTATATGGAGACAAACGTAGCAAATGCCTATTGCATATATACACCGATGGCTCCAAAATGAAAGACGGCTCAGAATGCGAGATATACTCCAGATCACTGAACCGAAGAATAAAGTGGGGTATGGGCAAAAATGCCAGCATAATCTAAAGCCTTAAAGGATAGAATATTAAAATTTAAAGCAGCTTGCCATGCATTCCAACTTGGCTAATAATCATTTTTAGTTTTTTAAATTTTACTTAAATTTAGTTTGACTTAACGGAGAAGAAAGAAAAATAAAGGCAGATATTAGAAAGAAAGATATTACGGTTTAATAAAATTTATTTGTTAAAGTATAATGCAATGGTAAAATGTGCCATATACTAATAAAATACATTATTATACTAAAAATAAGACCGTATAATTACTGCTCTTTATTTATTTAAACTGTTTAGGTAATGTTAACTTTATCAAATGCATATTTTATTTATATATTAAACAACTAGTTAAACTATAAATCGGTCCTTCATTAAATACCATCCTAGATATCTTGTTAAGAATATATCCATTACCAATGTTATTTGCAAGTATAATCACTTAAAGACATCAAACAGCCAACGTTTCCAACAAAATAAGAGAACATTCACGAATATTAGGTAAAACATACACTGCAAACTAGCACAAATGCGGTAGAGAGTAATTACTCTCAGAATATAATTATTTTGTTATTACATGGAACACCTGAATGTGCATAAGTTCGCAATGTTTGTAGCTTAATTAATGGGGTCGATATGATTTAAAAAGTTTTATAGTAATAAAATTTAAACTGATATAGAAATTTTTTAAGTAAATACAAGTAAATATGGGTTGTATTTACTAAAAATATGACATATTTCTTTTTTAAGTAATTAGACTATACAGATATTTTAAATAAACATTTAAACAAATAAATAAATCAACTAAATAAAAAAAATTTTAATATGTTCATCATCATCATCATCATCATCATAATCATTATTATCGTCTTCATCATCATCATCATCATCATCAGAGTTCGCATTTAAAAGTACAAAGTAATACAAAAAAGCGCGTAAAATGCATAATGATTTTATGAAAACAAAAAAAAATATTTTATTATTCAAAAATAAGCATATAAATTTTGACAAACCATATTTTTTCCAAAAAGAAGTCTAAAACATATTATATAATAATTTCTAATTTAGTTTAAGAACTAGTAAGTACCTATTATAAATTTAAAAATAAAATAGAATAAACAAAAGACGGGTGTGGCAGTCCAGTGGGACTGCCAGTAGAAGTTATACTTCTATACACGCAAGCAAGCAAGCAATTTGATTAAACCCAGCCTGTAAGAAATGTTCACCCTTAAGAATTACGTTCGGGTGTAACAATTCATTGGAGCGAGGTGTGTTAACTCGAGTAAAAAACAGGAGTCACCCCACCGCGCTCCAATGCTCCAAACCATCCCTTTCGCCCCTATAGCACTCTGATGCGCGATAGGGGCACAACTATCAGCCAAATGCTCTTCATGTGGAGGTCCTGGCTAATAGAACCCCAACGTGGTTTCCTAACCGATTGCAAAAACTCAGCACAGCGCATTGTCGCTATGATCCTGTTATCTTAATGTGGCTTATCCGAGAACTAAAATTGCGTACTTGGGCCTCAAGTCTCCGCTCTGAGCCTAGGCTCAGTTCTAAGACTTGGTGCTCAAGGGGTTGGGCCCTACGTGCCCGGGGTTTGGGGTTTTTGTTAATTTTTTTGGTGGCTTGCGCCGGTTTTTGTTAGTGTTTTTTAATTTTTTTGGTGGCCGAGGCCGGTTTTTTGTGTTTTTTGTAATTTTTTTTGTAGTTAGCCCTGAAACAAAAAATCAGAATTAGTGTAAAGTCTATACTATGACATTGAAAAATATATAAATATACAACAATATAACAATATAGATTTTATCGTCTTTAGGCAACTGGGCCCACTCTGTGCTTTGCGATAGTCCTTGGGTGTTTTGAGCTACGAACTGTCTTCTATGTGCGTTGTTGTTATTTTGAAGTATTTTATCTCTATTGTTTTTTGTTTTTTCTCTAGTGTTTTATTTTCTCTCTGGTATTTTTATTTTTTCTCTAGTAATTTTTATTTTATTCTACTATTTGTTGTTTTGGTCTTTTGTGCTTTCATCTATGGAAAACGTCATTCATTTTAAAGGTAAAGAGTGCAGCTTTTGTATGCATTTTTTTAGTTTTGCCGCAAATGAAGTCAGTTTTATAAAGCTGTTCAATAAATAAACTTTGTAGCAAAATTTCTATTGTTGGAGACCAGTCTTTAAAGTTTATAACATGAAAATTCGATTTTTATTTCTGGCAAGAAATATGAGGCATTTAATATATGACTAAAAACGCAGAATTTAAACTTTTCCGTTACAAATGATCGATTGTCCCGGAAAATGCATCCAAGAAGACGGTTTTGGGTGTAATTTATAGCAGAAGTTAAGTACGTTTAAAAAACGTATTGGTGTAATTAAAAAATAGCAATTTTAAACGTTTTATATCATTTGTAATGTAAAAGTATAAATTCAGCGTTTTTTAAGCATATTTCAAATGCCTCACATTTGTTGCCAAAACTCAAAACTTAAATTTCATGCTATAGGTTTTGAAAATTAAAGTCCCCACCCACCAAGAAGGAAGAATACGCAATTAAATATCTGCATGTTTGCAGTAAGGTAAACCCATGCACTCCAGGCCAACATACATCAGTAATTTTGCTTTCCGTTTAGAAGTAGATACGGTTAAAGTAAACATGACGTCAAAAAACGATCTTTTATTAATGGCAGTTGTGTGTATTTGTGTTAAATAAGGGTATCGAATTAAAAGAAAACCAAGGTCGCAATGGACAAAGGCTTGGTTACAAAAGCAAGCTACTTACTCTCATGTGAGTTTACTGGAAGAATTGCTCCTTGATCCGTTAGATTGGCATAATTACTTGAGAATGGATCAAGATACGTATTTTGAACTATTATTTTTGGTAACTCTTTGATACAAAAGGACATGCGAATGTGGTAGGCTATAACGGCACATGAAAGGTTAACTGCAACATGTGTACAACAAGGTAATCCGAGGTGCATCTTGGTGTTGGACAAATAGCAGTAAATTGTAATACCATAATTTAGGTACATATGCCTCTTCCGAGCCCATACTAAACATTTTCTTATTCACTTTTTTTCCAATCTTTGCGGATGCTTTCTAGCATTGTATCGATTTTTCTCACGGTGCTTTCTTTTACTGCATCGGGATCGACTTCCCTCATTTTTTAAATTAGTTTTTCGTAGGCTTTATTTTTTTTGTAACGATCACAGTATGCCTTGTTTTTAATTTGACATAAACAGAGATAACGTCTGTAAAGCTCTAAGAATTCTATGATAAAATTTCTTGACATGGTCCTTAGATCACGCATGGTTTTTAATACACTGTCTGTTTGCTCATAAAATTATAAAATGCTAAATAATATGCAACATCTAACGAGCAGTCATACAGCAATGACTGGAAATAAAACATGCAGATACTTGTTAAATCTACACTGTCGTTCTTCCCCGTGCGATGATAATTGCACGCGCTAAAAATTAAAACGATCTTGATTTTGAAAAGCATGGTTGCGCATTCCACATTTTTTGCCATACACGCACACTTTTAACTGTACCCTGTACAGTGCACATTTACACCCTTGCGCTTTCTTCTTAGTAAGTGGGCACTTTTAGGCTCTAGTTATGGAAACTCCATAGTAGCCAGTCAATAAAAGAGATGCATTGTATTAATCTCATGAGAATCATAAAAAATGGCAAAGATCTTTATAAAAACTGAGTTTATTTGCGGTAATATAAAAAAATTGTAGACAAAAGCTGCACTCTTTACGTTTAGGACGCATAGTTATTTCTGTCGATAGGACACTCGGACCAAAAGATATTGAATTTTTACCGTCGAGCTGATACAAATTTTATTGAGCATTGATTTTGTGCTCGTAACTGACATTCAAAATCACCGATCGCTTTAATCTTTATTTCTGAGAGAATGGTTCATTCTACACAAAATATGCTAATAAACATTATTGTTTAAAATTACCTTAGCTGCATTTTTTATTTGAAACATTTTTTTCTATGGCGTACATATTCTTGGTAAATCGATTTTTTTCCATTTTCAGCACTCTACGTGGGCGGTTTTAGGGAAAACCCGGGGGTAAAAGTAATAAACTTCTTTGCAATTTTTTTAGCGTCCTTAAATTGATATTTTCGTCAAAATTCAGCTTGTTGGTATGATTTTTAGAGATTCAGTGGCATTTTCGTCTCTGACAACTGGAGTAATAGTAAAATTTGGTATCCTGCTTGGCTTACCTATAATAATAATAATATTTTAATTTTGTTTATAATTTCGCATAGATTTAAAAAAATAGTTTTTAATATGTATTAACATTATTAAAAATATATTTGGTGTTTTTTTAGCAATAAAAGGTTTTTACTTTAACATCCCTTTCTAAAGAATAAAAATATGTATAATAATTTAGAATGATCATTTTCATAACGATCTCCCAGACTCTGCGAATTATCTTTATGTAATACGCAAATTAATAGGAAATAGACTGAAACTTACCACACTAACACCTTTACAAAGATAATATTGTTATCATACAGGTAGTTAGTTAGCTTCATTAAGTAAAAGAGATTGTACGTGTTTACTGTTGGTGTAATTATTTATATCTATTAAGTACGAAGCCGACTGTTTTCTAATAAATAGTATCTACAAATGCTTGAATTCACAATGTCACCCACCAAATGAATGGACATTGTATGTATTTGTGTAGGAAAGTGTTTCGGACTTTGAAATATCACCGGTGTTGGATACTAAATTTCTCATTTCCCCTACGGATTTCCCGTATCAGAGGCCCGACGAAGACAACAGCATAATTTATAACATTACCCGTTACAAGACAGAGACGGATAGATAAAGCAAAATGTGGTTTATTTCTTTGAACTACACATTCGTGTCATATTTCTGAAGCGGACAAGTCATTTTGCATCTTCCAACGAGTTTTTTACGTTTATATAATGTTTCTTGAGAGACGTAATATCACCATGTGTTATTCTTTATCATACAGTGAAAAATTGTTATTATCTTGAATAGCGAGTAAATAAAACTCGAGAATCTCGATTCTAGGAAAATTCAATTTACGAAAAATATCAATTACTTCAAACATTTCTTATATTAAAATTTACATTATGTGATTTATTCAAACAATAACGGCAATAGTATAACTAATTTTTCGATAATAAAAATATATTAATAATAATAATAATATTAATAATAATAATATAAATAATAATAATATATAATAAATAATATAAATAATAATAATATATATAATAACCTGTGGGAGTTTTTTGTCAGTTCTTCTATCAGGCGCGGCCCCCTGCGAATGGGGGATGCTCTCTGGGTATTCGTAGCGCAGATACCCAGAGGGTAGCAGGGATACCTGCCGTGGAACAAAAACTGACACCTAGCAGTAGGTATAAAATGCACACCCATGATAATGGAGTATAATAATTTATGTTTAGGGTCGCTGCCTGGGGATCGCCAGGGCACGTCTGGAGCCGGCGCTGGACGTGACAGCATGCGGGACGTCGGTGGCAGGGTGTTGAGGAGGCGGGCCCCTGTCATACAATCAGCTACAGCCCAACAAGAACAACAACCACAAGCGAGCCAAACAACAACAAGAGCTCCGCTCGCTGAAGGTGCTGCGCTGGAACATCAGCCGGCGCTCACTCAAGCGGGACGACCGAGGCAGCGCATGAAATGGACTGTGTCCATGAATGAAAATATTTTGCGCTTTTATTATAAGGTGACAAACCTCGGTCAAGAAACGATCGGCTATCGACAAAATCTGTATGCCGAATTTTGCAGAGAGTACCCAGAAATCCAAGTATCTGAACAACGAGTAGCAGATCAATACCGGGTAATTATCAGAAATAATCTGATCCCAGAGACTAGACGCAATAACATCAGAAGCGAAGTCGAACGGGGGATTCATAATCAAGAGGTAGTTGGAAATCAAGCCCTTAACGAAATACAAGAGCCAATTCCTGAGGTTGTCCTACAAGAACAAGAAACTCAACCTGATAATACACAGCAGGAGAACGAGTTGCGCGATAGCCTAGTTAACGAAATGGCACGCGCCGTACAAGAGTTTAATGGAACAAACCCACTTAGCAGACCACCGCTACCAAGAGTAAACTCTTGTAAGAAACTAGGAGTGCTGTTACAAATTGTGAACACTGAAGTTCTGCCCAATTATGTCGTAGAAGCCCATACATTGGAATATATGCACACGCTGATTTACTGTGCAGCAACAGCAATTGCTAATGTTATAGGCATTAAGACCAGAACACGACGGGGTACTAATATCGGAGGGGCAGATAACAGAGTTGCACCTTGGGAAAAACGGCTGCTAACGAAAATTGAATCATTACGTAGGGACATTGGTCAAATCACGGAATATGTTCGAGGAACAACAAGTAGAAAAGTAATCAGAAGAGCTGAAGAAATAATGCTAACCACCGCAAGACACTCACAATATAATCCAGAAAACAACACAGCACAACAGTGCCTGGATACATTAAAACAAAAGCTTTCCGTTTACTCAGGCCGACTAAGGAGATACAAAATTAGTAACAAACGAAAATGTGACAATACGCTTTTTGAAAATGCCGAGAAGGCGTTCTATCGGAAACTCAATTCTACTGCAGAAAGTGCCAATAAATCTTACCCAAGCCGAGAAGAAATCCATGAGTTTTGGGGAAATCAACTTTCCACACCAGCCGCTCTTAACACCAATGCTGGATGGATCGAAGATACGGCGCACAACTGCCAACACTACGTTACTGCTCCCTACGAACCCTTCACCACTGAAGAAGTTTCAAATATTATCAAAGAGCTTCATAACTGGAAATCTCCTGGACCAGATGGCGTTCAGAACTTCTGGCTTAAAAAGTTCTGGAGTATTCATGAGTGCCTATCAGCAGTAATTAATAACACTATTTCTAATCCGCAGGAAATACCATCTTTCCTAACCCAGGGAACAACTTATTTAATTCCCAAAGATCAAAATAACACCCAAGATCCAACCAAGTACCGCCCAATTACTTGTCTTCCAACTCTGTATAAATTGGTCACATCCTGTGTAGCCCGGCGTATCAACCAACACTGTGCTCTAAACAATATCATAGAGCCACAACAGAAAGGATGCGCTAAGGGTTCCATGGGCTGCAAAGAACAACTTATCATCGACTCTGTCATTTCTAACCAAGCATATAGCAAAAAACGGAATCTCTTTACTGCTTTCATCGACTACAAGAAAGCGTTTGATTCAGTGCCACATGAATGGCTTATAGATATATTAAAAATATATAAAGTCGATGATAACATACTGACCTTTTTAAAACATATAATGTCAGATTGGAAGACAAAAATTCACCTCAAAATACCTGGTGAAAACAATATCGAAACTGAAAATATTGCAATCAACCGGGGCCTATTTCAAGGAGATTCGTTGAGCCCACTGTGGTTTTGTCTAGCGATGAACCCCCTATCCCAGATACTGAACTCAACTAACACAGGTTTTAGCATCAAAAATAACACCACTGTTGTTGCAAAGCTTAATCATCTATTGTATATGGATGATTTAAAACTACTAGCTTCCACTCGAAGCCACCTGGATCAGATGCTAAAAACAGTAGAAAATTTCTCTAATGATATTAGTATGCACTTCGGTCTTGACAAGTGCCGTGTCTTAAATATAATCAAAGGAAAGGTTCAGCCCGGCGGATTCGATATGCAAAACGGCCAGAACATCGAGGCCATGGGTGAAAATGATATGTATAAATACCTCGGAATAAAGCAAGCTCGGAAGATTGACCATAAGCAAATGAAAACTGAGATAACTACTGAGTTTATACGAAGGGTAAAACAGCTGCTTCGTTCACATCTTAACAGTAAAAATTTGTTTAAGGCACTAAACACCTACGCATGTTCCGCGCTTAGCTACTCATTTGGTATTGTTAAGTGGACAAAAACCGATATAGAAAATCTTCAGCGAAAAGTACGAACACACCTCACAAAGGCACAAAAACACCATCCTCGAAGTGCAGTAGAAAGAACGACATTACCGCGGTATTTAGGAGGACGAGGACTTATGGATATAAGTGAGCAACTAGAAAAACAAATTACTAATTTAAGAACTTATTTTCAGGTGCAGGCTGAGACATCTACTCTACATCGCGCGATTTGCGCAGTAGATGATACAACACCGATCAAACTGAGGGAACCAGAAATGCGCATAAACCATCTTACTAAGGACGAAAAAATGCGCACCTGGATGGGTAAACCTCTGCACGGGCGACATCCCCATGAGGTCAGTCAAGACCATGTCGACAATATAGCGTCGAACTATTGGCTGACATCAGGAAAGATGTTCCCTGAAACAGAAGGTTCACTACTGGCCATTCAGGATCAGGTTATACCAACAAAAAATTACCTGAAATATATCGTCAAAGACCCTCAGGTCCAAAACGACAAATGCCGATATGGATGTCAAGCCCAAGAAACCATCCAACATCTTACCGGGGGCTGCCAGGCATTTGCTGCAACTGACTATAAGGAACGGCATGACTCAGTAGGAAAGATCCTCCATCAAGAGATAGCTTTTAAACTGGGACTTCTACAAACAAACCATCTCCCATATTATCAATACGTTCCTGAGAGTATGCTTGAGAATGACAACTACAAGCTATACTGGGATCGCACTGTGCTCACAGACCAAACTGTAGCACATAACAGACCAGATCTCGTGATAGTTAATAAACTTACAAGACAAACAACACTAATCGATGTGGCGATACCTAACAACAATAATCTGCGTGTTAAGTACAACGAAAAGATCGCCAAGTACAGAGATCTGGAAATACAAATAAGGAGACAATGGAGAATGGAAAGTACCCAGACGATACCTATTATTCTTTCTACCACTGGAGTCATCCCGAAGAACCTTCTAGAAAACATAAGAAAGCTGGGTCTAAATGAACATCTATATAAGATCATGCAGAAAGCTGTGCTACTTTCGACGTCCAGATGCGTTCGAAAATTTTTGGGAGATACACCGATGCACCAAGTCACCTAGGACTCGATAACATGGAAAGAGTCCCACCAGAGCTCAATCCTTTTGATACCGTAGGTATCTGGGATGAGTGAATTTTCCCCTTAGAGGGAGTGTGAGCCGTATGGCTAAATCTGGATATATAATAAATAATATATAAAATAATAATAATAAGATCAGGTTATACCAACAAAAAATTACCTGAAATATATCGTCAAAGACCCTCAGGTCCAAAATGACAAATGCCGATATGGATGTCAAGCTCAAGAAACCATCCAACACATTACCGGGGGTTGCCAGGCATTTGCTGCAACTGAATATAAGGAACGGCACGACTCAGTAGGAAAGATCCTTCACCAAGAGATAGCCATCAAACTGGGACTTCTCCAAACAAACCATCTCCCATATTATCAATACGTTCCTGAAAGTATACTTGAGAATGATAACTACAAGCTATACTGGGACCGCACTGTGCTCACAGACCAAACAGTGGCACATAATAGACCAGATCTCATACTAGTTAATAAACTAAAGAGACAAACAACACTTATTGATGTGGCGATACCCAACAACAATAATCTTCGTATTAAACAAAACGAAAAGATCGCCAAATACAGGGATCTGGAAATTCAAATACGAAGACAGTGGAGAATGGAAAGTACCCAGACAATACCTATTATTCTCTCTACTACTGGAGTTATTCCGAAGAACCTCCTAGAAAACATAAGAAAGCTAGTTCTGAATGAACATCTCTACAAGACCATGCAGAAAGCTGTACTTCTCTCAACATCCAGATGTGTACGAAAATTTTTGGGAGATACTCCAGCATACCAAGTCACCTAGGGCTCGATAACACGGAAAGAGTCCCACCAGAGCTCAATCCTTTTGATACCGTAGGTATCTGGGATGAGTGAATTTTCCCCTTAGAGGGAGTGAGAGCCGTATGGCTAAATCTGGGATAATAATAATAATAAATGTCTTTATTAACAACAGATTAAATTTTCTTTACAATGAAATATAATACCAGTAGGGCGAGATTCAGCTTGTGTACCACTGTGCAACAGCGGCACACAACTGCTCTTCCACCTAACCCCCCGAAAATAGGATAGATAGACTATATCTAAATAATGAAATTGTATTTACTATAAAACATAAAAATATTAAGTACATATTAAATTTATAAATTATAAACTATTTACTTTTTTTAATTCTTAAATTTTTAAATTACTGTTCAGCTAACAACTGCTCATAAATTAATCTCTTGAACTTGACTCTAGACAGATTTTTAATATTGTAGGACAAACTGTTAATATTGCAAGCAATTGAATATGAAAATGAACGTTTGAAAAAGGATGTTGTATGTTTAGGTAAAGTGAGGGTATTCTTGTGTCTAAGATTAAGATTATGAACGTCCGTCCTATAAGTTATTCGATTGTACAGGTATGGTGGAACTCTCTCTTGAATGATTTTATGGTAAAAACATAAAGCATGGAGTTTCCGACGATTTTCATATTTAGCCACTTGACTACAGTGAAAACATGACTTATCCTTTGAAATTTCCTGATGCCAAAAATCAAACGCAAACAAGAATTTTGCAATATCTGTATTCTCCATGAATCAAATTCAGTGAGACACGCATTGTAAAGCACGTCACAATAATTTAATTTTGATAGTACCAGAACGTTACATAATAATGACTTTATGGCCCTACTTAATAAATTGCGGCTTTGATACAGTAATTTAAAAACGGCGTAAGCTCGTTGTAAACAAATACTTACATGATATGTAAACCTTAAAATCTTCGTCGAACCAAACCCCAAGGCTTTTAATCTTTTTGCTAAAAATTAAATTGTCATTGCCTAAGATAATTCGATTGGCATAATTCTCTAAAAATATTTTCCTATGGAGATTCCTCCCAAAAATGATACCCTGAGTTTTTGATGTATTCAATTTTAAACAATGATTTTGAGAAAAAATCTGCAGCTGAAGAAGGTCATGATTTATTGCATTTACCGCTTGATCACACTCATTTGGATAAAATGACATATAGAGTTGGGTATCGTCTGCATAATAATGTTGTGAACAGGACAAAAACACAGAAGGAAAATTATATGTGTATATAGAGAATAAAATTGGAGCTAATATAGATCCTTATATATAAATTACCAGATGGTAATTTATATGGGTAAATTGTTGATGCATAGTGGAATATAAATATTCCCAGCATCGCTCTTAATGGCTTGATTAAGCGTGAGTATACAATTAACTTTAATTGCTATCGACACATTTAACTTCAAATTTATTTGTATTAGATTTGACATCATAACCAGATTTTAAAACAACCAATTCATGATCGCTTATTTCTGGGATATGTTTTACTTCAATAGACAAGATTTTATCCTCAGTAGATGTGATTACATAATCAAGCAAAGTCGATGTGAACTGGGTGATTCTAGTTGCTTGATTTACCATCTGCTTTAGTCCAAGACCATCTAATACATCTGTAATGAACTGTGTGGAATAATTATTGGTATTTAACAGATCAACATTAAAATCGCCCAAACAGAGTAAATGATCTACACTTGGCAGTACCGATGATAAAGTTGTTTCCAAAATTCCAAAGAAAGTTTTATAAAATGCTCCATAAGGATTATATAAAACACCAATAGCTAGTGTTTCATAACGAAGAGAGAGTTTTAACCATATCTGTTCAATTTCATTTGATGACTCAATCAGAACATAATTTATATTACATTTTATGTAAATACCTACACCTCCACCTGTGTCATTTTTATTCCTGTCTACTCGCTCAAAGTTATAGCCAGGTATATTAAAGTTCTTAATGGATATTGATTCCTTTAACCATGTTTCACTTATACCCAAAATATCTAAATCATTTTTCAAAATAAGTTCTTTTACTAGCGATCTAGAGTTTATATGAGCACACTTTAAACTACTCATGTTAAGCTTAGATTAGATCCTTACTAAATTGGTACAAACGATTATGTAAATAATATAAGCAAAATTTGTAGATGATTATTATTTGCATAAACAGTAATTCACATGGTGATGTATTAACACTGTAAAAAAAATAAATAGATATTACTCTTTAATTCAAAACACAGTATAAACTAAGGATTTTTTACTAAATAACTCAAGATGTACAGTTAAATTTGAATTGAAGCGTAAAGAAAATAATCTAACAGTAAATAAATTTAATTCGTCTAAGTTCAGATAATTAAAGCAATAATTAAAAAAGAAACAAAAATAAAATGTTCAAAGAAAAATGAAAATAAAGTAAGTACCTATATGCCAAAATCTATCCCCAAGATATACCATTATAACTAATAATAATATTAACTCTAATTGCAAACCAACATGAAAATAAATTTAAATTATAATAAAGCAAAGTCGTTTTCAGATAATATAAGTTTCTTTGACCCATTTTGCGATACATATATTTTACCTTGATATGTCCAGCAGTTTTTGGTACCCACAGATGTCCTCACTTTTTTTAATAATTCCTGACAATCAGGAGAGAGCATTTCACTAATCACGACACTGCAACCTTTAACATTTTTCTTCTGATTAAACACTTTTGTTTTCAACCATCTGTTTACAAACACAACGACTACCGGTCTTGGCCTCTTATCATAATTTCGTTTTTTACCTAGTCGATAGCAATCAACTAAATTGGTTGACAAGATAGGTATATTAAGAAAATTGTTGATTATATTTGTAATAACATCAGGTAGGTCTTCTTTCTCTTTCTCATCTCATTTCTCATATTATTGGTATTATTATAATCCTTGGGGTAAAATGAAGCGAAAAAACTAGATTATACCGCAATTAAAGTTAAAATCAAAACGAAAATAATGATAAACAAGAACATAACATTAAAATGAATCAAAAAAAGTACGGTTTAGAGGAAGGGAGGGCAAAGCTTAGCTTTGTGATGTACCTATAAAAAAAAACTAAACAAGGTAATATAAAACTTTTATTTTAATCAGTCTTGAAAGAAACCTCATACAGTTACAAAAGTGAGTCATTAAACATTATTAATAATGAACAAAATTTTTTTCTGTGAGATATTAAAAAATAACGTTAAAAATTGCATCTTGCCCTTACCCTGGTGGCAGAATGGAATTCTTGTTAGGTCAAGATGGGATGTACAGAAAATCACTACATTTTACAATTTACATAAATAAGACTGCCATCTTCTGTGTCGGTACACAATTCATGTTCCCAACCATTACATACAGAACATTGTACTCAGTCTTCTGTGGATGATTCCACATAACGTTCTTCACATCTTTTTCTGTTTTTTTTTTCTTTTTCTTTTACGTTTCTTTTATTCTAGCAGGTTCCTATTTCCTTGCTTTTATATTCCTTGCCTTTAATAGTCAGATTAAATACTAACTTTGGTTTCGCTTTCATTTCATTTTTCATTTTAATGGAGACATTAAATGGAATGGAAACATTTTTGAATGGAGAACTGGTTAAGATTTCTGACTTTTGACATCCCACGTTCCGCTTCTTGATAGTAGGAGTAACTTTTTGTGATGCAAGAATTTTAATTGGAGAAATACAGTACAAAGTGAATGGTTGATCCCAGCTCTTATCAACAACACTGGAACGAGTTTTAGGCATAATATGTTAAGTCATTTCATTTTATTTATCAATAAAATTAAGTTTTTCTCCTTCTCTCTGTTTGTCTTGACTATCATTCACAGTGGGAGGTTCATCACTATTGTTGATGTCACCGTAACGACAGGGTCTTTATTTTTGTCTTATCTATCACAGTGGTATTTGATTGCTCTCCAATAACTGCAGCGTTTTCATAAACAGTGACCGGTGCAAAAGTGTAAAAAGATACTATACCTACTTTCATTAAGCGATGCAGGGCGTATAAACAAAGATAAATTTAACAGATGATTGTTAAAGATGTTCCAAATGAGTCTACTCGTTCCGATAAGTAACAGTATAATTATGACACTTTATTAATTTTTTTATTTTCTCAACTATTACTGTTTATTGCATAGTATATAAATTATTTTTATCACTGAATACATAGTAAGTAAAAAAATAAAATTCATTCATAAAATTAATGAATATTTTATGCATACATGCAAATAACAGTTCTTCAAGAATATTTAAAAACTAACCGAAATGTCCATCTTTATTTCGTTACTGCTGACGTCGTCGGAACTCATACAGGTTCGGACACGATTTAATTTCGGTATTATATTTCGGTATTGAAATTTTGTAATTTGAAGCGATTTGTGAGTATATTTTTAGTCATCTTGATGGTTAAAGGACAATAAATTATATTTATGCTGTTAATGTTGAATTAGCAATTATTTGTTGTGCGATTTAAAACTATTTAAGTATATATTTTTATTTGTATAACGACCCTATCTATACGTGATTGTGATTACTGTAACAATAACCACGTATTTCAATAACTGATATTGAAACCAAAAATGTCATCCACTGATTCTGCTGATGAATTGGTTGAAAATACATGGAGTCCTCCTCAAAAACGAAGTAAAAGAAGCCCTCTTAGCGTTGAAGTTAAAGAAATAATTTTAAATGTTTTTAAATGTGAAAGACAAGAAAATCCCGGATTAGTGGTTGAAGATATTGTAAAAAAAATGGGTAATAAAGTTGGAGTTTGTGATAGAAGTGTGTTTACGGTGATAAAGGAATACAAAACGAATCATCAATTCACTGGACTAAAAGTATGTCTGACCCGGAAAAAGAAGTTTGACAAAATGGATGATTTTGACAAAAATGCCATTAGAAGACTAGTTCATAATTTTTTTATGAGCAACGAAATACCCACCGCTAATAAGGTTTTAAAAAAAGTGAACTATGACTCTGATTTGCCAAATTTTTCGAAAACCACATTTTACCGAATATTGAAAAACTTAATTTTCAATACAAACGTAGGGGAAGAAACGCTCTTTTACTAGATAGAGACGACATTGTGATGTGGCGAAGAGAATATCTTCAAAAGATAAGAGGTTATAGACTTTATGTTTTGTTCTGATGACATATTTATAGTACCTACATATGCATTCCCCAAAATTTTCAGATTTAGATAATTTAACAGTAACGAGTCACGACATATTAATAATTATATAATTGAGTAATGAGTATTTTTTTTTGTTATTATTATTATGAAACTTTGTAGAATTGTACAAACAACTAAGTATAGTAAAAATTAAAAATAAAACTTATATTTTTTGCAGGCACTCTGTACATAAAATTGATGGCAAAAAAAATAAATTCTTGGGTTTTTCGCCCTGTATAAATGGTTCCTATTATCGGATATCAACTAAAACAATCAGGTTCTTTGTCGAGCACTTTTGCAAAATTAAAATATAAATTTCGTATTTTATATTCTGACTAAACAAAAAGATAATCTCAAATGCGGCCCTGTTGCAGGCCTACACGTGGTAATGTTTACATCTTCCTGCATCGGTTAATGAATTTTACTATAGTCCTTTTTAACCATTTGTGGCATTTTGTACAGTAGCACTTTTTTAATAGGTAATGCAGTCAAATCTAGTTATATCAATGTAATTTACCCTTCTTCCGGGATGATTCATTTGAAAAATTGTCTTGAGCTTGCTCAAAAACCACTTTAAATGAACGGTAAACTAACAAGTAAAATGGTTGTAGCTTAAGGCTCGTAGGAGAAGAAATGCATTGTTTTGTCGATTTAAATTCAAAGCTTCCAAATTTTTATGAGTAGTGTAATTGTCTATATTTAATAAAACTGGTCTGTCTTCTGTTGATCTTGTTTTACTTATAACAATTTGTTGTTAGTTGTTAAAAGTGCTGTTAGTTATCCAACCAAAATCCGAAAACCAAGCTTAAGAACCAAAAGAGCTTCATCTAGAAGGCGTTCATTCTTATTTTTCTATGTCAAAATATAAAGCAAGGTGTGATGAATAGACCAGTTGCGCTGCAAGCCCAGATTACTCTGGTAAGTTGCCCTTTTTCTGCTCTTGATACAACTTCTACTTATTTTTTACCTTTAAAAAAAAGGTTTGAACCTTTCTAGTTTTTTGACATAGTCTTCTTTTTTAATATAACAACGGAAATTTGCAATTGGAATTCCATATTTTTTTGGTGTCCAGCTTATTGATGTAGCTTTGTTCATCGCCATCTGCATCGTTTTCTTAGTCCAAGTATCTCTATTGCTTTTAGTTATATACTTGTTCACTATCTAAAAACAATAAAAAAATAGAAATCAGAATAAGTTCGAGGGAAAAATGGAAACTCTTTCAACTTGCCCTAAATTGCAATTTTTCACCTTGCACATAATATGTCCCTTTCCAATAATAATATCAATACTTTAAAAATGCTTTATTATTTTTCTTAAATATCAATGCACACAACTAATACATAATAGATCCTCCTCTTCCTCACTTATAATCCCTTTTGGGATGTGGTGGCATCATAAGGTCTTTACAGTTTTTTTACATCCATCCTTCCCTGTCCTGGGCTAGTTGTTTGGCTTTATGTAACCTTTGGTTAATCAATATTTTTATTTGATTTACCCAACGGCTTGGAGATCTTCCCCTAGGTCTCTTTTCTTCAACTCTACCCTTGACTATCACTTTTTCCATCGTACCTGTTCTTCTAGCAATGTGTCCAAAATACTGTAAATATCTTTGTTTCATATGTGGCTATGGTAAAAATGAGTGCCCTTACCAGCCTTAGTTTTGTGTGTATTGTTATACTAGAATTTTTCCAAATTGTTACCAGTTTCATCATAGCTGTTCTAGCAATAGTCAACCTTCTACGTATCTCTCTGTCACACTCTTCGTCATTTGTTATTAGGGACCCCAGGTATATAAAACTATTTACTATTTCAAAGTTTCTTTAATGTGTTGAAGATTACTTCGAACTCTGTCTACTATCATGATCTTTGTCTTACTCCTATTTAGCTTTAGTCCATATGCTTTTCTCCTTCAGACATCTCGTTATGTCTTCCATTTCTTCTTGATTTGCCGCGATTATTAAAGTGTCATCAGCATATCTCAAGTTAATGATTTTTTGAGCTCCTACTGATATTCCACCCTTCCATCCGTCTAGTACCTTTCGCATAAGGAGTTCGCTGTAGATATTAAACAGAGTTGGCGAGATTATGCATCCCTGTCTGTCACCTGTCTCTGTTCTGAAATGATCGGAATGAGTGTTGTTTATTTTTACTGTGCACTTATTATTTTCATATAGACTTCTAATTAGTTGAATTAAGCGGTGGGGTGTTCACATTTCCGCCAATATGGACCACAGCTGCTGCCATTTGACTTTATCGAAGGCTTTTGTGTAATCCACAAAGCAAATAAGCATAGAAGTATTGAATTCACGGGTTGTTTCGATTAGCTGCATGACATTGATGTGTTCTCTTATGCCTTACCCTGGAACAAATCCCGCTTGTTCTGATATCTGAGGCAATAGAAAAGCTTTTAGTCTTTCATGTATTACTATTTACTCAGGTATTTTGAAGTAGAACCTTGCTTGCATGGGATATTAGGGTTATCGTTCTGTAGTTGCTGCAATCTAGCGGAGTTCCTTTTTTAAATATAGGGATGAAAGTGGATGTTGTCCAGTCGTTGGGCCACTCTCCGGTTTTCCAAATCTTTTTACAGATCATATGCATAATATTTACTCCACTATCTCCAGTTTTTTTAAAACTTCTGCGGTGATCTGGTCTGCGCCATGAGATTTTTAATTTTTTAACTTTTTGATTGCTTTTTCTACCTCTGACTTTAGAATGTTTGGTTCTGTCTCTGCAGTGAACTCGTCGTGATTTGCATTCTGGGGATCATCTGCATATAGACTTTGATAATATTTTCTCCATATCTCCGCAATCTCTTTCTCGTCATTCATAATATGTTGGTTTTGATCCATTATTGTTTGTGTGATTGGTTTAAATTCCCTGGATAGATAACAAACTTTGTTATATAGCTCATGGGATTCATACCGGTTTGCAAGTCTCTCTATTTCTTCGCATTCTTCATTTAGATGTTTATTTTTATCATTACTACATGCTTTTTTAATTTCTCTATTTAACCTTGCTAATTCATTTTTGTTGCTATCGTTTTAATATATAAGAGATTTGATTCTCCTTCGCTCTTCGAGAAGTTGCAGCGTTCTGTCTATCATCCAGTGTTTTCTCTTGATGATCTTTTTTTCGGTTCTGGTTTTTTCTACCGGGGTTTCTATAAAATTTTTGAAACCATTCCACATTTCTTCTGCGTTGTCTTGTGTATTCAACATACACGTTTCCTTTAATGCATCTCTAAATGTTTTCGGATTTGAAATCTCCAGCCTGTTTTGATTTTGGAGCGGCATTGTTCTTTTAAGCTTCACCTTGAAGCAAGCCCATAACAAATTATGATCGGATCCACATTCAGCTCGTGGTCTAGTTTTTACGTCTGTAAAACATGTCTTCCATCTGTTTGTAATCAATATGTAGTCGATTTGGTTCTTGTATTCTCCATTTGGGCTAGTCCAAACGGATAAACGACGGGCATGATGTTTGAACATTGTGTTGACAATGGCCAAACTGTTTTCATGTGCAAAATCTATTAAAGGTTTGCCTCGGCTGTTTCTAATACCTAACCCATATTTTTCTACATTTTGGATGTTATCATTTCTTAATTACTATTTTAATGGGAATAAGCCACAATTAAAGGTTAAAATACGTTTATTGACGTTTCAATAAACAACATTACAAACTAATGTTTGTATTTTGAGAACGACTTCCGAAGTGGAAATTGAAAAGTAAATAAACGTATTTTAACCTTTAATTGTGGCTTATTCCCATTTAAATAGTAATTAATTTAAAATGTCACAAGAAAATAGCTTCAGAACAATATTATCATTTCTTGTTTCTCCTACCTTACCGTTAAAATCGCCCATGATTATGAGTGGTTTTTTAGATGAAATGTTTCTTATTGTGTCTTCAATAATGGAGTATACGTCTTTCACTTTATTGTCTAACGCGTCTGAGGTTGGCATATAGACCTAAAGAATATGCATTTTGTTTGGTGATGCTAGTAAGGTTATTTTTATAAGTCTATCATTTATCGGTTGGTAATCATACACATATTGTGAAACTTTTTTAGTCACCATAACTGCAACATTTCTTCCTGTGTTATGTGTTCCCGATATGTATAAAACATGATCTGCCGTTCGGAAGTGTCCTTGTCCTTCCGAACTCCTCCTCCACACAAGCTGGGACCGACACGGACACATAATAGATACTTTATATAAATGCATAATAGTAATATTACTCACCTTGTTTAAATAATCGTGTCACCATAATCCAATAACTGCGTAATATTTTTCTGCGAAAATAAGAAGCAAGCGTGTACACTCGGTAGGTGACGCGAGACGAACTGATCGGTCGTTTGTAAATGCAAGATGGTTGCACGGTTCGGGTTTGAAGGGTAGTTTTCATCTTGCTTAATCGCTTTGCTATCTTACGCTTTGTGTGACAAACGTAATATTTTACATAAATGGCTTCAAGTAGCAAAAAGCTGACTCAAGCAGACATGGAAGAGTTAGTGCGACGGTATGAAGCAGAAGCAACAGAATTGAAGGAAGCTGATGATATTCAAAGTGGACTCAGTGGTGATGAAAAATGTAAGGATAGTATTGAAACAAATAGTGTCCAAGGTCTCATGAGTGTTATGCAGATAAACAAAGTGAATCGGATGATGATCTAGAACTACAACGAAAAAGTATGTGGAAAGAACGGTTACAATCCGGTACGTTTGGAAAAAGTTTAATGAAAGATGTCAATCTTTATATACTTCTGGACTATATGTAACTATTGATCAACAACTTAGTTTCCGTAAATCTTGCAGTTTCAAAGTCTACATTCCTAGTAAATCCGACAAATACAGAATAAAAATAGTAATGATGTGCAGTTCTACAACATTTTATATGGTATCTGGAATTCCTTTTATTGGAAAAGAAATCAAAACTAGTACAGATGCTTTACCAACGCAATATGTCGTTGTTTAATATAAGTTATGTGAAAGTATTTATGGAACTGATAGAAATGTTACAATGAACAACTGGTTCTCATCTTCTAATAATAGAGAAATTACTACAAAAGAAACTTACTATGGTTGTAACCTTAAGAAAAGATAAACTTGATATACCACCATCATTTCTATTAAAGACGAAAACTTTTCTCAGTTCAAATTCTGCATACGACTGTAAGAAAACTCTGGTATATTTATTTTCTAAAAAAGGTAAAATCGTGCTTTTAATATCAATCTTTTATACAAATGGAATAGTAGATCAAATTACCAGAAACCCTAAAATAGTGTTTTTTTACTATGTTACTAAAGGGGTTGTAAATTCATACGACAATTGTACCATTCCAAAACTATTGCAAGAAAAACTTGTAGGTGGCCTTTCAGAGTGTTTTATAGAATCTTAATATAACATATTAAAACGTACATTTTTGTAGAACTCAGCCATGCAGGTCGTTATTACATATACAGAGTAAATACTAAAAATTCAAACAATTCCAAGACAAATGTATTTGGGGAAAAGAAGATAAGACGGTAGGACAAGTGTAGATCAATATTCTAGTAGTCCATAAACGTTTCCACCTTTGTCCAAGAAGTCCAACCAGAAAGGCTCGCGATATTTGTGCTGACTGCCATGGAGCTTTATGCGCTGAGCACAGAAGAGCAATATGTCAAGTGTGTATTAGTAGATATTCCTGATTTTCGTATTTTGTTTTTTTTTTTAACTAAATGATTGTAACAATGTATCGAACAAAGTATCGAAAAACAATTGTAAAATTTAGTTTTTTCTTCTGGTGGTACAATTTATATAATTTATGTAATATTTATATGGTGTCACCTATGACACCACCTTATGGCTTATGTCCAAAATATTGACCTGACGGTTCTAGGGTTAAACTTCTCAATTCATACAGTATCTTAAATAGAGAACTTAATGCCATATAACAAACGTCAAATACGTTTTTAGAGCACAAACTAAACTTATTTAAAACTCATATAAACAAAACTCATATAAACAAATAATATCTGACTCACATCAATTCCTCACGAACAACACTGTAGCCGTATTAGTCACAGAAATATCACAGAGTCTTCATCAAACAGAATCAAAAACAATTTTCCTATAGGTTCACTCTATTCGCGAATCGAGAGAAATGAAAACGCTGATATAAAGTCACTATTAAAATCGATGACCCTCAATTTATGAAAATAAAAATAAAAGACATCTACAAGCATATTAAGAGAGATAAAAGAAAATACCTGATCCATGAAAACAGTGCAATCAGTAAACTTAACCATGAACATCCCATTACTCATACCTAATCATCAAAAGGCCATAATTGTAATATACCCATAACAATAAAACATGTGCTAACAGAATGTGATAAAAATAAGAAAGAGAGTAAAGATTTAATTTCAAGACAGAACACCACCATTTGCTTATACGTATTTTATCCTTATGGAATCATCAGAGCGAACTTTATGAATGAGACGAAATATTTTTGCCATATTAGTAATTATTTAAAAATAACTACACAATAAGTCTGTTCAAGGAATGGCACAAATATGTGGTTCCTACAATTTTCCAAGCAAACAAACGATAAAAGAACAGACATCAGGAATCTGCAATTTGAATTCCATAACATGTCACTTTATGTAGCTAAAAAGGTGGTACTCTAGATTAAAATTAAATCTTACACCTCTTTCTTATTGTCGCATAATCACAAACGGAGTACTAGAAATAAGTTTGCGAATGGACATTTCCTAGATAAAGTAACATGTTTTGAAAAGCAAATTGTAGATTCCTCATATCTGTTCTTTTATCGCCTGTTTGCTGTAAAAATCATAGAAAGCTCAGATTTGAGGGATTTCCTGAACATATTTCAAACGTAAGAAATCTTTGGTTTCGATTGTTTTTGTGATGAATTTGACGCTTACATACAGTCAATATCTAGCTATTCCAACAATATGAAAGACATTCTTAACCTTCAAACCAACTGTAAACCTCTTTTCCAATTCCTTATCAAATGTAACTTATCAAATACGATCTAATGTACTTAAATTCATACTTTGTACACCCAGTAAATTTTCTTTACCACGATAATGATTTTATTTCGTGATCCGTGATATTTAATGATCCGTTAATACGGTTATTTCCTAAATAAAAAACATCCATGAGTAATCTCTTATATAAATAAATTTATTATTTGTCTGAAAACTAGTTTCCAAAGATTTTTTATAGTGAGATACTTTTAATACACCACATTTATCGTATAAAACTTGTTTTAGGCAGTTTATTTACATCTTAAAATATATAAAATACGTCTTAAAATAATATATAAAAAACCAAAAGAAATATTGCCATTCAAGTCTAATTCGGCTCCTACTCTTATAAAAATATGATATACTATTTATCAACACAGAAAGTACAGGCTTACACCTTTATTATAATATCGCACATGGTGCCAAGCTGATATCTTTTTGTTTGCTGTTCTTGTGCAAAGAAATTTGAAGTTAGATTGTATCATTAGATTCTGACAGTTTGACTGGTGTTTCAGGATGAAGAAAAGTGAAGGAGCGAGCACGGCCGACTGTGATACCCAAGAGTCTCGGGGGGGCCAAAGCCGACTAGATCCCGACTCACTAGATCCCAAATATAACTTTAGGATTGGAATATATGGTTGGAGAAAAAAGTGCTTGTACATTCTTATTTTAGTGTTGCTTATTATGGTTGTTGTAAATTTGGCTTTGACTCTTTGGGTACTGAAAGTTATGGAGTTTTCCTCGGTAAGTTCGATTTTTTATATAAATTATTTTTATTGGGTATAAAAAAGTGTCCCGTAAAATAATAAAGAAGTATTTACTCCTGTAAAAAGTTCTACAGGGTGATTACACATGTCTTATGTAATCTGTGATAGTGTGTAATAAGTGTTTACGATATCTCTGGAACCGTGAAAATTATAGCAAGTATTTTCCTTAAATGATGTTTTCAAGAGATTTGATATATTATGTCAAAATAAATTATTTGTTCGTAATAAGAAGTAGACGTGGCAAGATGAAATCAAGAAAAGAAATGCTTACCGTGTTTGTTGATGTATAAGTCCAAGCTGTAGAGACAAAAATTAATGGTTTTGAGCATTAATTACAAACAGTTATATGTACAAACTGTTTGTTATAATTTTTTATGGCACTTTTAAGGTGCAAAAATGGTGTTTTGTGATTATTTTTATTGTATCAAATTAATATTTTAAGTTAAAATAAGTACAATGTTATGAAAGTACATAAAAGAAGCTTTAATTTAAGCTACGCCACAATAAATATGATTCAATAGAATTTGCAAAATTAATTATTAAAGGAACAAAAATGCAAATTTTTTCCCATTTTTGGATTTTAAATAACATTTGTAAAATTCTTATTTTTTATGTAAATATTATTATATTGCAGCTCGTTTAATTACAAATCGAATAAGACTTTGCAACATCCGATCCGTCAATTCATTTTTCAGATATGTTAACTGTTTATAAAAAATCTTAAAAGTATATCTGTATATGGGAGGCATACTATCCTAAGTCCATTTTTTCAGATAAATACATTATTGCATAACCGGGATCGGAATACCCAATATTATTCAGGGGATTACTATACTAACTCCAAACTCTTTTAGAAACGAAATTTGACGGGAAACTATGTATACTATGTCTAGTTTGCTTTAGAGATATATAATCTTATCTGGACTTAAACTTATATACCTCCAAATGAAATATTATGAACTGGATCCTTAGTCCATTATAGGATCATGTGCTTCTCAATGAAAATAATATCAAGTATATAATAACATATACACATACGTGTGCATTTTCGTCGAACTTAATATTTTTAAAACAAACTCAAGTTAAATGCATAGTATATTAAGTGCACATCAAGTGGAGACTGTTTACAATATTGGTTTAGTAATTTTATGGTTTACAGGTTGCCCTAATTTATTGTGTTTAAGTCTTTTGGAAATTGGATTTAATTATTACTTAATTTATTAGGTTGTACTAAGCAGTATTTTAACGAAAAATCGTCATTAATGACAGGCAGGCGCATTCTGAAAATAATATAATATTTAGTTTTTAACGTACCAGCATAGCAAACAGATAACAGATTTAAAGTCGAAAGCGTGTTATTTTAGAGAAGGTATTTAGTGAGACTTTTATTGCTTTAAAAATGGCTTTTCGCAAAAGAAGTTTAAGGATATTAGATTTGTCGCTCTCCGACATACCTAAGTCTTTAAATACAGACCCCAGATTACAAAAAGGTAAGTTTTTATCATTAAATTATTATTTTTTTCAGTCAGTCGTGAAAAATAAATGTAATATTTACTTCTTTTCTAAATGTTAATAAAAATATCTTTAATAATAATTATTTTATTTAAAGTCTGCTTCCGTTGTAACGAAACTTTCTATTGCAGGTGAAAATAAAGAAACCCTACCACATCACGAACTTAGCGATATATGCGGCTAAGATGCAGCCATTAAATCGACTGGTGTTGCAGAAGAAAAGCATTCTAAACAAAGTTCAGTGGTAAGTGCCAACCTTTATTTAAGTGATAGCGATGACTCAATAAAGGATAAAGATTATTAACCAGATTCGGACACTGATTCAGATAAAAGTGGAAGTAGGTTTCCTGTACCTTTATCGGCATTTTCAGAAGGTGTGCCAAGTACATCTAATGCTATACCAGACTCTTTAACTAATACACTAGAAGATACTATAAATCCCAATGTCTAGTGACCAAAAGAAAAGTTGTCAATAAAACAAAAATAAAGCAGACAGGAAAGAAACGAACACGACATGTTCTTAACTGGAAAGCGAATGAGAGAAAAAGAAACTATGCTGGTGGAAGGGCCTATGTTAGTAAGAAGGGTAAGAATGTTCCTTGCAAAACCTTAAAAGTGCCATGCGGAACATCTTGCCGCATGAAATGTAGTTCAAAATTATCTGAAGCTCAAAGGGAAGATATTTTCAAAAAATATTGGAATGATACAGCAGATTATAACATCAAAAGGCAATTTATATTATCTTGTGTCCAAACGACACCTACAGAACGAAGTAGTTTGCGCTCAGGAGATGAATCTAAACTAAGATCAAATACTTTAATTTACTCTTCTGTAATTAACGGTAATAGAACTGTAGTATGCAGAACCATGTTCTAAACACGTTAAGTATTTCACAACAAGTAGTGAAGACTGCTTTATCAAAGCGACAGGATGGCGGTATGGTTCAACGGGATCTTAGGGCACTCATGAGCCAAGTAATAAAACAACAGAAACAATTATTTATTCTGTGGTATCAAATATTTCATCTTTTCCGAAATACGAGTGTCACTACAATCGGGAAAGGTCCAAAAAGAATTATTTAGGTCCTGATTTAAATATTGAAAAAATGTATAAATTATACGAACAGGAAAACACAGAGAATAAGGATGCTACTGAAGACATAGAAAAGCCCTGGCTATATCGCGATATATTTAATAAGCAATTCAATTTAACATTTAAACTCCCAGAGGTAGACACTTGTGACGACTGCGATATTTTTGCCGCTAAAATACGAGCAATTGATAATGATTCTGAGAAACAACTGATTGAAAACGAGAAAGATACGCACTTAAAAGAAGCAGAAAACAGATATAAATTTAAATCTATTGATATGGCCGTAGCAAAAGTAAATATAAAGCACAAAGTACTGACTGGTGATCTACAAAAGTGCCTTCCAACGCCATATTTGACCAATTGTGTGAATTTTTATAAGCGAAAATTATGGACTTTGAATTACACTTTATACGATGGATATAATAGTGCTGCGTATTTTGTAATGTGGGATGAAACCAAAGCAAACAGAGGAAAAAATGAAATTGCTTCGGGATTTTAAAGGGGGCTGATCTAATTATTCCTTTATCTGACGTCGAATGTGTAACCATATGGGCAGATAACTGTTGGGACAGACCAAAAACCTATGTGTAGTTATGTGTGCATTTTATCTCATTCAAAGATATCCCAAACTACAAGTAATAGATTGTAAATTTCTTCTAAAGGGGCACACGCATATGGAATCCGATTCAGTACACGCTAATATTGGAAGGAAACCGAAAAAACTACCCACTCTAACTATATTAACACCCTGGGACTGGCAACAATTTATTCGTCAGTGCTCAAATAAATATGAAGCTGTCAACATAGAACTGAATGATTTTAAAAAAAATTTTGGAATGCTTCAATATAAAACTTCATTCAACAGTGACACTTTTCAAATGGTTGACTTAAGACGAAATTAAAGAGGTGATATCATTTTGCCAGAAAATTTATCACAAAAGAATATGCAATTTATTCCTATATCAACAAAAAAATATAGTGATCTTATGGACTTACTCTTATACTTGCCATCGTATTGCCATGATTTCTATAAAAATCTGTCACATTCAAACGAAGAATCCGAGTACCCTAAGAATAATAATGACATGTAATTTGAGAACTGTATGTTAATTATAAATAAATAAAATAAATAAATAAATAAATATTGACGAGTTTTTTACACAGATAACCAATTTATAAGGACTTAGTATATGTGTATTATAAATATAAGGAGTCTTATAATTTAGAGGTAATATATCCTAAGTCCATTATTTTATTATCTTTAAACACTTACATTACTTTCATAATACCACAGCAAACTATGTATAATACTATTTTTAAATACCGACAATAGTTTCCTCTACAATTATTAATTACTTATCATTTTTTGAACATACATCAAATATAATGTTTAAGTGCTCGTCCTGTAAAATTATGAAAATGTAACTTGATACTATACTTCCCATGTACAGATATAAAATTTGCAGGGCCAAAACTTTTTTTTTTAATAGAAAAAAAGATAGAGATCTACTTCTAAACTGATTCTCTTCTTGGCCGATTATATTTTTATATAGAAATAAAAATATTTGCTAAAAAAATGTTTACACGCCTTATTTATTGCTTTGAAGTAGGTGCAACTTTTACGTTATTAACTACAGCACTACCTATACATTACACATAGTTTTCGCTTATTGATTCTTATAGCTAAAGTCGACACAAAGATTAGTTTTCTACGACCAATAGAAGTGGAGTTAGCTTAATTTGTTAAAAAAAAACAGCTGCTTTGTTTATAACAATTATTAATTAAAATCGGCGTCATTGAAGAAATAAAGGCCTATATTATTTTATGAGGATATAATTTTTATTTAAAAACTGCTATTTATAGTAATAAATAAATAATAGCTTTATTACCCAACAGTTTCCCATTTCTAGGGTAAAAATTTAAGATACATTTTTAATTAGTATACAATCATTAGTATGTGATACAAAAATATCAAGTAAAAAAATAAGTGCAAAAAATAAGTAGGTGAAAAACAAAATAAAGAGTGAGAACAATATAATTAAACAAATCACTACGTATATAAGAAATAAAAAAAAATACACAAAAAAATTAACAATCTAATGTACTCCATGAACCAGTGCGGTATCAACCAGATGATTAATTGAGCATGAGAAAATATCACAATGGTTGCATATTTTGTTATAATTATTGCACATAATATAAATGGGTGACTTCAGTAACATATTAGTTCTCGCACGTGGACAAGTAAACACTATAGTCGACCTGGAAGTAATTCTTGTCACATTAAATCTAATTTGACCTAATATATTACTGCAGTCAATACAGTTGTGTAACAACTTATATAAAAATGAAACCGAAAATATAATTCTTCTTAACCCTAAACTTACAATATTAAACCTGTTACACAACAAATCGTAATCATAACCATGGACAGGATATACTCCATCAACCTTAAAAGCTAAATATTTTAAAAGTTTCCGTTGTACCTTTTCAATCTGTTGCATATCATATAACATTTATAAATGGGATACCAAATTAAGCTACAATATTCTAGTTTTGTTCGCACCAGCAATAGATACAGCAGTTTAATCGGTCTTATATCGCTAAAATTTCTACAGTTTCTGATGATAAAACCGTACATTTTCATAGCATCGGATACTTTCTGCTCAATATGGTTGTTAAAGGTTAATTTTGAATCAAATATAACTCCTAAATCTTTAATGCTATTACATTTTTCAAGATCTGACCCCTGAATTACATAATTAAAATCAACCTTATTTTCCCTTCTAGTGTAACTTACTACTTTACATTTATTGACATTAAGAAAAAGTTTGTTTTTTAGACACCAAGTATCTATATAATTTAGATCGTTCTGTAAATCTATACAGTTAGCAATTGTTTTAATTTCACAGTATATTTTAAGATCATCCGCAAAACACAATTTTCTGTTAATGATATCTAAAAATAAATAAAATCCACAAGGAAAATAATTCCTGTAGCTGGCTGTATACCACGTATAACAAAAAGAGGTTAGTCTTTGTATGTGGGTATATTTTATTTTATAAAAACCCTTAAAAGGGCAACATTAAAAACACGAACGTTTTCGGAACAACCGTTCCATCATCAGGTTAAAATACCTAAAATAAGTATAAACCATTTAATTACAGCAAATGTGGTTTAAAATTTTGACTAAGGTTAAAAAACAAAATGGTTATACTTACAGGTTACCATGCCTGAGCCACCAAAATATTTGGGTAAAAACCCTTTAAAATGTAATGTGTTACCAAAGAGTGTACATGATGTTGATAATATTATATGATGTTTAATATTTTAATTAGATTTTACTTCAGGTAACATACACCCATGCTTAAGTGAGTTCCAGTGTCCGGAGAGTAAACCTCTTCAAACGGACTTCAGCTGGCAACTGATTGATAAGATACCCATGAACGGTGTCAAAAACAAAATGTCAATGAACCATGAAACAATGTTAGTTAAACATTATATTACTACAGCCAAAATATTAAAAAAACTTTGATGATGTTAAAATGATAACAGCAATCCAGGTGTTGGGATTTAAAAATTTTTCTATAATTATTTAATATTGAATATAAAAGATGTAAATTACTGGTGTTGTTGAAGGTCATGTTTAAGAGAATGACGTATGCATTAGGCAGCTTATGTTACTCTATATCGTATGGAGTGTGGTCTAAACACAGACCACAGAGTCTAGATGTTATCATCCAGAATCTCTCAGTCCCTCTAAACCAAAAAATTTCAATTAGAAACTCCTGCTACAAAACCATCTTTAAATTCAAAAACAAAAAATTTCCATCAACTTCTACTTCTTTTAATATCTCTACTACCAACACTACATCTAACACATCCTACAACTCATCATTCATCAACCTACCCTCTACTTCTCAAAATTACTCATTCAATGTTCCTTTTCCACAATTTTCATACAAAAAACAGAAAGACCAACTCCATATCCTCAAGTCTATTCAAAACAAAATTAAATCCCATAATTTAATCATTAGTAAAGCAGACAAAGGCAATTGTCTAGTCATTCTTGATCAGAATTTATATAACGACAAGGTCACTACATTTCTTTCCGATAACAATTTCACTCCACTCCCCGAAGATCCAACAAAAAAGTTCATTAATAAAATCAAAGCCACCAATAAACTTTTCACAGAATTTCTGTCAGAACACGATGCTCCATATTATAAGTCCTGAACAATCTAGGACAATGTTTAACCAATTCAAAAGATTGCATCAACTACATGGATCGTAGTGGTGTTTACAAATTACAGTGCTCTGATTGTGATGCTACATATATAGGTAGAACCTGTAGATCACTAACTTCCCGTTCCCTAGAACACACTAAAAAAGAGAACACTTCCATCTTCTCACAACATCTTGCACAACATAAACATACCCTCAACATACCAGAAGACGTCTCTTTGTTACATAATATACCCCAAAAAAATTTTCTAAAATTAGATCTATATGAAGACTTGGAAATAGTCAAGGAAAAGCAAAGAAGCCCCAACTGCGTTAATCGCCATGTATCTTTCAACCGTGACTTTCAACCCTTACATCGACAACTCTTCTCATAACCCACACTTCTCAAATTTACCCCATCTTCTTTATCTGACCTTCCTCTATAAACGTCAACACCTTAATCCTTCTCAACAATTGTTGCTTTTAAAACAACTATTCTCTCTACACTACTGTCACAACACTTCCTCCAAAAGAATTTTTTCAGCCCCCTATTGTTAACATCATATCTATTATACCTCACTATTTCATTATTTTACAATCTTCACGTTTACATCATATTCCTGTCCATTCTTTTTTCTTTTGCTAGTTCTCTGTCTTTTCATATATCTACCATCCACTCATTAGTTCTAAACTCAGTAACCATTTAAACACAATCCAGCAATTCATCAGAATTCACTTTCTCCCACTTTACCTAAACCCTTAATCAACCATTGCTCCCCCTCTCTTAGTCAACAACTTAGTACAACATACTCACAAATAAAATTTCAGGCTTTTATGTATCGAATTTAATATAACCAAAATATATTTTGTTCAGGGTGCTAGATGCTTTAAGCATAAAGGACCTCTATCATCTCTAATTTTGTTGATTAACTCATTCATTTTCCTTTAACCCACTCTCCTTTATTCTTTAGTCATTTCATTTACTTTTATTCCTGCCAAGTCTCTGAGGATCTCAGCCTTTTCAAATTTTTAAATTTAATCACATATATTATAACTTTAATTCCTTCAGCCGGAAGATTTTCAATCACTTTTCTCAATCTATTGGACCCACTTATATTAAAAATTTTTAAGATACAAGCAGTATTAAACAATTTCATCTAAATACGAAGTCTTACATTAGCTACAAATATATACTATTTATTTATTTTTCCTTGTCCTAGATGTAAGCAACATAAAAGGACATTTCCATATATTTCAGCTAATTCGTCACAAATTACACCTTTTAGACCACACTCCATACGATATAGAGTAACATAAGCTGCCTAATGCATACGTCATTCTCTTAAACATGACCTTCAACAACACCAGTAATTTACATCTTTTATATCCAATATTAAATAATTATAGAAAAATTTTTAAATCCCAACACCTGGATTACTGTTATCATTTTAACATCATCAAAGTTTTTTTAATCTTTTGGCTGTAGTAATATAATGTTTAACTAACATTGTTTCATGGTTCATTGACATTTTGTTTTTGACACCGTTCATGGGTATCTTATCAATCAGTTGCCAGCTGAAGTCCGTTTGAAGAGGTTTACTCTACGGACACTGGAACTCACTTAAGCATGGGTGTATGTTACCTGAAGTAAAATCTAATTAAAATATTAAACGTCATATAATATTATCAACATCATGTACACTCTTTGGTAACACATTACATTTTAAAGGGTTTTTACCCAAATATTTTGGTGGCTCAGGCATGGTAACCTGTAAGTATAACCATTTTGTTTTTTAACCTTAGTCAAAATTTTAAACCACATTTGCTGTAATTAAATGGTTTATACTTATTTTAGGTATTTTAACCTGATGATGGAACGGTTGTTCCGAAAACGTTTGTGTTTTTAATGTTGCCCTTTTAAGGGTTTTTATAAAATAAGATATACCCACATACAAAGACTAACCTCTTTTCCTCTTTTTCTCTCCTCTCCTCTCCTCTTTTTTTTTTAAATAAATCATTGATATATAATAGGAACAACAATGGACCTAAATTTGATCCCTGTGGAACACCGGATGTAGTACAGATTAATTCTGATATGGAACCATTATAGGATACAAATTGGTTCCTACCTATTAAATAGCTTTCCAGTAACTTTAAAATGTTTCCAGCAAATCCCAAATTTGATAATTTAAAGAGAAGGTATTTGTGATCAACCTTATCAAACGCTTTAGAAAAATCAGTATATATCACATCTACTTGACCTTGTACATCCAAAACATCTGAAATATATTGAGTTATTACAGCCAAGTTTGATACAGTAGAACGTTTATCTATAAAGCCATGTTGATAAGGTGATATCCATCCCCTAACAGAAGGGTAAATACGGTTATATAGAGTTACTTCGAAAACCTTTGAAAAATTGGATAACAAAGATACCGGTCTGTAATTGGATACATCAGATTTCGATCCGTTTTTGAATACAGTGCATATTTTTGCATTTTTCCATAACTCGGGATAAGTTCCCGTTTTTATTGATAAGTTAAAAATTTTTTGAAGTGGCTTTACAAATATCCGGGAACAATCTTTCACTAAAAATGCTGGAATATTATCCGGTCCGGACGTCATTTTATTTTTAATTCTTTTAAAGGCTACTAAAATTTCGTTTTCTTGAAATTCATTAAAATTAATAGTGGGTAAGTAGATATTACTACATTCTTGATTATTTAATACATTGTTGTCGACAGGTAAATAAACTTTTTCAAAAAACATCTTAAAAGCATGGATTATATCGCGAGGATTATTAAATGTATCGCCGTTGTAACACATTTCACCTGGGATTCTAGAAGTTTTATTCTTTGCATGAACATATGCCCAGAAATTATTAGATTCGTTAGAAATACTATTCTGAATTTTTCAAGATAAACGTTATATTGAGCTTTAATCATTTGTTTAATTATTTTTCGCAACCTTTTAAATTCATGCATATAAAGTATATTACCTGTTTTCTTATAATTTGTGATATTTTTTGATTTCAACTTTATCATTCTAATTATTTCCGCATTGTACCATGTAGGATATTGATGTTTATAATTTCTGTATATTGGTACACACATATCAAATAATTCATACATCTTAGCATAAAATAATTCTAGGACTGTATTTACATCATCAGACATATCTAAAAAATTCCAGTCGCAATTAAGAAATTCTGAGTACAGTAAAGAAAAATTTGCTTTTTTAAGATTATATCTTTTAGTTTTAGAATGAGCCACAAAACTGGTTTCCTTTTTTTGAAAATCATTAATTTTTATCATTAATGCTGGATGATGTAAATCTTCTTGAACAAGTGGTGCATTATCGAGACTTACATGACATGTATCTGATGATATAACTAAGTCTAACAATCGATTTAAATTATTTCCCACCTGATTATACTGATTTAAATTAAACAAACACATGAAGTCTAGCACTGCCTATGTCTTTACATCAGATCTATTTTGATCAATATACTTTGGAATGTTAAGGTCGCCCAAGAGAATAACAGTGTCATTAAATAATTCAAGTTGCTCTAACATTTCAAAAAAATATTCAAAATCTTTCAACTTTAATTTGTCAGGAATATATAATACTGAAACATAAAACTTTTTATTTCCTGTGCGACACTCAACAACCAACAAATCAATTAGTGGAAAATGTAAATCAAATGTTGAGACATCAACAAAAACACACTTAAAAATTGACTTAAGTGCCAACAGTACACCTCCACCAGTCGATTTATTAACTACATCGAACTTTCGATCTTTTCTAAAAACCTGATAGCCTGATAGCCATCTTTAAGTGTAATCTTGATCGGACGAGTTTTACCTAGTGCTGGTTGTCCAAGCCTAAATATTTTGAGTTCATTGATATTCACGCTAGTATTCATACTTTGAATTATTGTTTGGACTTCCTGTGTATCATTATCATTGCGACTATTGGGAGGGAGCTAAGTATTTTGCTCAGGTACATCAAATAAAATAGCATTGCGTTTGCGTTTTCTACGCTCATTTATTTCCTGAATGACTTCTTCCATAACCAACATGGTTGAAGAATTCTTCATTGATTGGTTTTCATTTTTAAGTGCTTGAATATCAGTTTGTAAAGTTAAAATTAATGCTTTCAGATCTTTTATTTGGTTCCCAACCTGCCTACAACTCATGCAGGACCAATCAAATCCTTTATCATTATTATTAAACAATTCCAGTTCTACATTACTAACATTCACACAGGTATGTCTAAAATTTCTATTGCAAACGGAACATTTTATCATTAAATTCGATTTATACGATTTACTACAGCAGGAACAAATCATATTCGAAGTCGAAGGCATGATAAAAACGGTTGAAGATACGCCTATGTATTTATACAGTAATTAAGAATTCTCGTTGTTGTTATTATTATCCTAATTGGTGTTACAATTGTAGGTTAGGACGTATAAATACAAAATATTGACTAAAAATTCTATCAAAAACTACTTTTAGGAAGATAAATTTCTTACTGTTTATGTCCGTATATTTAACTGCAAATATTTGTGTGGTTTCACCATCACTTTCACCTCATTACACGAGTTTTTTTAAAAAAAGATAACAGTACCTTGAAAACACCTTCGCACTCCATAGAACCACAAGTAAAATTGACTGTTTTTTCGGGTAGTCGAACTGGCTCGGTGTAGGGGGAACTATTATTTTGTTGTCCCGACAAGAAAAAACTTAATTCGTAACTTCAAATACCCGACGCTTGGAAAAATTTAACCTATCTTTGTGAAATAAAGACCATTTTCGCTCATTTTTTTTTTTACCTGGTGGCATCAAATTATTGACATTTTTTGTTATATAGTTTAGTTTTTATTCTTATACTTGATCACTGTGTAATTCGGAGAAGGTATTTGTATCCAGCAATTTAAATACTTTGCGTTTAATTTTTGTACAGCATGTTTACATAATTTTTTCATCGAACAGAGGGTAGATGCTGTCTATTAATTTTAGTAAACCCTTCATATCTTTTGTGAATGTTTAAACAACACTCAAGGTGAACTATACGCGTCTTCAAAAAAGTGTATAATTTCTTGATAATTAAGATCACTCTGTATTGCGTCGTCTTCAAGAAATCCTTTAATTGGCTCAAATTGGCTGCATCAATTTTTGTATATCAATAGGATCTTGTGTTGCGATAATTTTCTTCTTTTTGAACAAATATCTTTAGTAGGCTGCATAAAGAAATAATGAGTTTCAGGTGGCGTAACTGTTTCGGAGAAAGCTTTTTTGCTCTGTATTTGCAGTGCTGATCCTGCGCTAATTTGTGAAGTGATGAATGATTCGATGGATATTTCAGAAAGCCATAAATGAAGAACAGCTCCCAAAGGAATGGACGGAGGTATATGACATCTATATTTAAGAAAGGAGATAGAAAATGATGCGAAAACTACAGAGGAATAAGCGTAATATCATCAATAGGAAGATACTGCGAGAAAAGATAGGGCAAGCGATAAAAGGCAAAATCGGGGAGGATCAGGCAGGCTTCACGGCAGGAAGATCATGCATAGACCACATATACACACTTGAACAACTGTTGAAAAAGAAAATAGCAAAAAATGGAGATATACATTTGGCATTTGTAGACCTGAGAAAGGCGCATGACTCTGTACCAAGGTCAGAACTCTGTACAAATTAGAAATACAAACGGAACTCATAGAAGCTACAAAAGCTCTGTATGAAAAAAATAAGGTGTCCATTAAAATGGGAACAAGAATCATAGGAGACTTCACCACAACAAAAGGACTCCTGTAGTGTTGTTCCACATCTCCAACCCTATTTAAAATATACTTAGAGAAAGCCTTGTCTACATGGCAAAGAAAATGCGAAGGCATGGGAATACCGGTACGGAACGAATACCTATATACATTAAGCTTTGCAGACGATCAAGTAGTGAGTGCACAAGACCAACACGACCTCAGCTACATGATAAAGAAACTACAAGAAGAATGTACCAAGGCTGGCTTAGATATTAACCTCGCGAAAACAGAGTACCTATCTACAAGTAAAGAAGACATAGAAATCTACAGATTGATAACAACGTAACAATCAAAGGAAAGGATAAATTCAAATACTTGGGTTTATAATCACGAAAAAGCCAACAACAGAGGAAGAAAATTTCACAAAGATTAGGACAAACAAGAACAGCAATCCGAAAACTTAATTCAGTATGGTTGGATAAACACCTAAATATGAAAACAAAAACACATATTTATAAAACATTATGACAAGTATTATGACATATGGGGCTGAAAATTGGATCATAAACAAGAGAAACAGCAGTAAGATAGTAGCAACAGAGAGGGAATGCCCGCGAAGATGCTGAAGAGTAACAAGAATGGATAGAAGCAATGACGAAATAAAGCAAAAAACATCAATAGAAAAAGACATACTAACATACATAGAACAAAAAAGACTAAAGTGGTATGGACATGGAAGAACTAGTGACAGCAGATGGATAAAGAGAATAACCGAATGGAGCCCCATAGGAAGGGGGAAAAGAGGACGACCCCGAAAATCCTGGAGGAACGAAGGTGTCTGGTAATTCTATTGTTGTCAGTTTGACAAACGTCATTGAGGCATAATCAAGTTTGGACAGATATAATGAATCCAGACATAAAATCAAGATTTGGATGCCAGTCAGGTAAACAAATCAAAAAATTGGTTTTGGAAAATGTCCCATTGAATAGACAGAGGTCCAAAAGCTCTATTTGGACCCAATTTTCGGAGTTTTTATGGTTGCAAAATTTTACGCTTGCAAAATGTACAAAAAAACGGCAATGGCGAAGATTATAAAGAGTCGCCTGTAAAGTCAATGTGGAAAACTCCAGCAAAAATGGTACAAGAAAAATATTTTACAGAGTACGGCATAAAAATCGACTTTTTCACAGATATACATTTCAAATGTGCAAGATTTGCCAGATATACCAAGCGGAGGCAGCAAAGTGTTAAAAAAACTCATTTAAAAGCAATATCTACCGAAGAACTATTAAAAATCATCCAAAGCTTCGACGAGGAAGCCTCCGATGGAGCACAAAATTTTTTTTTCACCTTTGCTCATTTGAACTTGCTTGAAGAAGCAACGAGACCGTAAACTGCAAGATTCACTTTTTCCAGAAGAAATTTGATGTTATGGGAGAATTTAGGGGTCGAATTAAATACAACAGCATCTTTTCCAAAACAAATCAAGGCGTTTCAAAAAGTTTGGTAAGCAGCAAATGGCTGGTAAGAAATTTATCAAACGAAAATATATGCACAGTTAAATTTTGACAAAATCACTCGACTGAGGTCTCGAGATTAAGTGTCCAAATGTAATTCGCGAAAATTTCCTGGCAACAAACTTTTATACCAGTCGAAAATATTGCCGGCAAATTTTTTCGTATGATATTATATACGATAAATATTAATAAATTTGTCAACTAATTCATCTTTAGAAAATACACACAAATTTTGGTAAAAACTATACGTGGGGAGAACATTATATCTTTTGAAGATATAATTGATACCAGTGATACAAGGTAATCTTCTAATTTACCATTTTCTAATGAACTGAATACAATAGCTTGCTTTCCGGATGGAAAATTGAGAGTACTGGTAAATGATGAATACGTTTTCGACGTGTTGGTGGTGAAGTAGAGCTCATTTCTTGAGGTAATTCGGAATTAATATTATCCATTTAAATAAACTTTAAAAGTAGTGCTCAGATCTCAGTGCGGTGCTGTATCAAAACTATAACAAGGCAATTAAATTAAGCTGGTGCAAAAAACACAAAGATATAAAATTTTTGTTTGTATTGGAAATATTCGATTATTCTTCATTTGTTGTCAAATGGATATTTTTGTTTATTACTTATAATATTGATGTGTGACTTACAGAGTTTGTGATGTAATTCCTACTCATGTTTACACTGAATGATAAGTTGAGACTTATAATATGAGTGACAATGAGGTTATGTTGATTTTTCTTTATGATTATGGTTATATAGATCATAGATAAATAATATAGTATGATATACAGATTAGACACAGTATGGGTAACACCTATTAGATTGATAACTATTGTAATGGAAAATGAATCTTTGCTTGCATTGGCTTCCCATTAATATTACGCTGGCAACAACTGCCTACAGCTAATAGTAAGAAGAGAAATATCAGACGCCTTTAAGCTTGCAGGTGGCTCTTACGAAGAGATAGTGAACGGGATATGAGTCCGCTAGATGCAAAACTTTGTATTTACTGTATAAGTCAAACTGAGTTATTTGCAAAAAACTGATAAATTTTGCAAAAAATCTTAGACATAATAAATGGCACTTTTTTGTGATAGATAAATGCTTTATTAGGTAAAATATAATGATTTTTTTCTTAGAAAAGTTATTGGGTTTGCTAGAAAAGGAAGAAAAATTTGAAAATACCGAGTTTTGCAAGTGAACTATGTAAATACAGATTTATGCAACTAACATTTGCAAATACATGATAATAGTCAACCATTAACGATATTAGTGGTTGTTATATTAGTCTGTTTTCCAAACCTAGTGTGTTAGGAATAAGGAAGAAAGCATGTGGAAGTAAACTTTTAGTGAAGTTTATTTTTATCCAAAGTACAAAAGGTATTACAAATTATAATATGTATATATTTATATTAATTCCTAAACTCTAAGTTCCTTTGGGTCCTCATCATCAATATGATCATTTTCTGCAGCACTCTCGTTATTATTTGCTTGTACGCCAGTATCTATAATTTTATAAAATTTGAGATCCGGCTGGTCTCTCCAATTTTCACCAAAATGGTTTCTAAGGAGAGTGCCTATGGACGATTTATCTCCTTTCAATGAACATCTAATCTGTTGTAACTTTGGTTTCAATAAAGAAATCTTTTTCCCTTTTCCTATTATAGACTTGCTGAACCCTATGTCAGAACGATAAAATATTTCCCCCCTTACCGTAGCCATATAATCTTTGTCCTTAGAAAATATAAATCGTTTCGTTGCATTACATTTAAAATGCCACTGGGAAGGTTTTTTAACAACAACGTCACTCGTCTTTCTCCAGTCTGATATCTGCCAGTCTTTACCAAGTCTCAGCACCTTTGAGTGTTTTCCAATTATGTCTTCATATTCTTTTCTGTTTATTACAACGTTCTTCTTTTTTATCTCCCTTTCTATCATACCGAAAATCCTATCTGGTGGCAAAAAGGAATGACCAACAACAGGAAACGTAAACTCCACTTCCTTAATGTGACCAGGTGCTTCATAAACCAACCAGTAGATTATCATAGACATCATCGTGCTATTTTTGTTCTGTCCACCACATCCATCGGCAAATAGGTGAACTTTTTCGATTTGATTTTTAAAGTTGAATTTTATGAGAGTATCATGTACAGCAGAGGCAACAACAATTGAATCTTTTGGATGTTCAAACTCCAGCCACACATATGACGTCACATTTGCAGAAGAAAGATGGGATTTCGAATTTCCAGCCACAATGGTGAAATTATAAAAATTTATTTGCTGTGAGAAATAAGCCGCCTGGTCGGGAAGCTTTGGCAAAGAAAGATTTTTTTGACAATCAAAAGAAAATATTTGTATGTTATGATTTGATTCATTTTTTAACAAAGAATAAAAGGCTTTAGCTCTTAACGTATGAACTCTCTGCTCTGTTATAGCCTTTAACTTTTCTTCTTCTGAATTTTCTTTTCTCAAAATTTCCTTCGCTCTGAGACACGCAGAACAAGCATCTACTAAGGGAGTGCCGAATGATATGTTGTAGTGTTCATTAACGTATGTTTGGAAATATGATAACTTTACGGAATGATGTGGATGACGTTGACAATACATTCTGTAAAGCTTTGTAAAATTCAGATTACATGGTAAATACAATCTAGTCGATCGTCCTCTATTATAATGACTCTCTGCACCGTTCAAACGCCCCATAAATGTTTGGATAGATAATTTTATTGGATCAAATCTACCTTTTGTTGTATCTCCCCCTCTTCTCTCTTTTGGTATTTCACCCCGGATAACAAACGTTCTTACAACACGCTCTATTCTTTCAGAACTTAAATGAGTTATTCCAAGAAATGCTGTCTTGCATACTCTTAAAAGTCCACCCTCTACTGTACCTGATCTCTTGGGCTTTTGACCTTCACAAAATTTCAGCAAAAAAAATATCTTGTTTTATTTTGTCAGTTGTTGAATACAGATTATTATGGAAACGCTGAATGTCTCGCATCTTTAAATCTATACAACAATACACTTTCTTTGTGGGGTTACAGGTGGGAAAACCGGGTAAATCCTTAGGTTTATGCCTAAAAATATTGACAATAAGTCCCAAACCTATCTAGTTAATTGTAGACACCTCTTACCTCTTAAGTTTCATTACATTTCGTTTCCATTTTTCTGTTTGTACAACTCGTTTTCTCCCTTTTCCTTTTTCTCAAGGTCTAATATGCACATGAAGATCCATAATGTTAATTATTTGCAATAAACTTGGTGTTTTTAGTACTCAAAAATAACAAACAGTGAAACCGGTAATGGCGAATGATGGAATAATTGACATGTCCACATGAGACGTGTCATGTGACTCAAACAATGTAAGCGATTGGCCAATTGCAATTACACAGTTATGCAACTGGCATAGGCTGACAAATACAGAGTTTTGCGTCTGATTCAAGATTTCTAATGCCTTTTTCTTAGTAAATACCTTACTTTGCTGCTGAATTTCTACATCAGCAGATAGCTGTAACATGTGACAAATAACTGTCAGCTAAAACTCAATTTTTACAATTTTTGCAAATACAGAGTTTTGCATCTAGTGGACTCATATATCAAATTTAGTGTTTATATTATATTATATGAAATTAAAAATACGACACAATAGCACATATAACACAATAGGCTCAATATTAAAAAAACAAACAAAAAATAAATAAATACATAAGGGATGTTGCCTCTGGGGAAGGAAATTTCACTGAATTGACATCAGAATAAGGCGCGATATTTAAATATATTGGTGTTACCGGTATTATTACCGAAAATCATAAGGTTTTATCATGAGGAATAGGTACCATTTTTTTCTCCCGTGACGAGATATGACGAGCTGCATGACAATGCTTAAGCTGGGCATTCACGTTGCGACTTGCGGTCACACTTAATAAGTTTGTTTTCACGACAGTGTACATCGCTTGACCAAAAAATGTATCGTAAACGCTATGAAAAATATAATTAGGAGAAGGAAAATGGCAGCATTGTGCGTGTTATCTTTATTATTTGAAAAAAACAAAAAAAAAAGAAAAAAATTTGGATTAAGAAATTATTTGTTGATCGTGTGAACTATTGTGACACGAAATTGCTCAATGTCATTGATGAGGATGGTTACAAAAACTATCTCAGAATGGACAACTTCACTTTTTCGCTGTTGCTGAAAAAAGTTGGTCTACTCATTTCCAAAAAAGATACCGTCATGCGTATGCTTGTGTGGCTTGTAGAAAGAATATAATTTTTACCCAATAGGTACTCAGGCTGAGATTTCAGAACGTTGAATCTATCGACAGCAGAAACATAGTATCCACCATAAAAATATATAGGATTGGGCAGCTAAGCTAACGGGATATTCTTCGAATTGTTGGTTTTAGAACACATACCACAAATCCATAGCTATTTACATAACCTCGGGCCAATAAACGTAGTTCTGGCAACTATTAAGTATAAATATTTATTTGAAAAAATATAAGAGAAAAGGAACTTCTCGGTTTACCCAGTCAAGAGACCACTCAAACACAATTTCGTCCTGTTTGTTGGACGTTCAATCAAAGAAAGGAAGATGAGTGGCAAGGAGTTTACAAACGCTCCAATTTTGAGGTGACGGTCGGAGCTATTAGGGACTACAATAAGGTCCTGGAGGTAATTTAAATGCACTCGGCAGATAGATGGCGTAAGCAACATTGATTTGAATATTTACCAGGAATTATAATAATAAATTTTGAAAAATAATTTGAAACTTTTAAAACGGTTACAGCATCTCATTTTGTTAAAACCTTTAATCAGTGTGTTTTGTCAGTGCTGACTTACGGAGAGGAAACGTTGACTATGACAGGTACAATACTAAAAAAGATCCATGTGGCTCAAAGGGCGATGAAGTGTGATAAGATGGGCGTTTCAATACGAGAAAAGATCCTAAACCGTCACCTATGAAGAAGATTAGGAGTGGCTGATGCTGTAGAGAGAATTACAACACTGAAGTTGAACTGTGTGATCACGTAGCTCGAATGGCAGATACCAGATGGACAAAGCGGATACTGCAATGAAGAATAAGAGATGATGCCTATCGAAGCAAAAGTCGTCCACTAACACATTAGACTGACGATCTAAAACGTTGCCATAAGAATTGGATGCAAAAGGCACAAGATTGAAACAGATGAAAAATTACGAGGAGATCTATGTCAAGCAGTGGGCAAGCGAATATTGAATGATGATCTCATTTTGTTATAATAACACATTGCAATTTATTTTTGCACTTTACTTTGGGCTTATTTGTTTGGAAAGTAAATTATAAAGGTAATATATCTTTCAATTTTATGTCGTAAATACTAAGTACGTTTAAACTATTTCTTGTTTAAAAGACAATAAGTAGGTAAATTTTATTTACAATCTTACTATATGTTATCATGATCACGAAAGAGTCAAACAATATTATTTAAATAATATTAAATTATGCCAGTGGCTTTTACAAGACAAATATTGTACTCTAAAACATACATTATACTTTTTTGTGTTAACTCTGAATGTAGAACACTAGAGGCAACCAATTTAAAAAGACATAAAAACATCAACACCAAACTCAAAAATAAATATATTACTTCCACTGCATAACTCACTAAAACGACCCAAAATTGATTCATACAAGAAGACGCATCGTTTCCTTACTAAAATATAACACATCCAGGACGGCTGTGCCGTCAAACCCGAAAGAATATATTCGCTGCGAAAGGAAGGTCCATTTCCTCCCCCATCGAACAATATAATCGATGTTAGCATGTTGGCAAAGTGATAGCCAGAGGTCGAATCCCCGGTTAACTTAATTACGTGGTTTACCACACGTTTGTAGACGGAGGCCCGCCAAATCCCCAAAGCTAATATTTGACATTTAGCCGATTGTGAAATATATTCCTGGACGTTTTTCAGACCTATTGGATAGGATGTTCTTTGTGCAGATCCGGGTTTGAACAATGCACTTAATGAAAAGTTAAATATGAGCGTTATAAGCTATTCAATACATCATTAGACATAGAATCAATAATTATTGTATATGTTAAATAAATATAATATAAATATAATTTAAAAAATAATAAAAAAAAAAGATAATACAGTAGGCGGTATAGTAGACTAGTGCAAAGCTTTATACCATGTTTTCTGTATTTTTAAAATTTAAATAATATTAAAATTCAATAAAGTAATTTCATTATTTATTTATAATTTATATTTTAGACAAGTTATATTATATTTAAATAATTTAGTAAATTATTATGTTTGCTCCTAACACCACCTGGTAACGTATTAACAAAGCATACGGTGTTTACTTCTGACCGACCTCAAATAGAATTATATATCATTTGATGATAAATGTAGTTATTGTATAAACTAAATAAAATATTTTAAAATAATAATTGTATTTATTATTAAATACCTATAACTTATTTTAAAACGGAAAATGTCATTTAAATATAGAAATAAATTAAAATATAGAACAAAAAAGACGAAAGTGGTATGTAAGAAAAACTATCGACAGCAGATGGATAAGAGAATAACCGAATTGAGCCCCATAGGAAGGAAGAAAAGAGGACGACCCCGAAAATCCTGGAGGAACGAAGTAGACGACGCCATGAGTAAGAGGGGCCTAGACGATAGAGAATGGGACAACAGAGAGAGATGAAACGGATGAGCGAGGGAAGGCAGTGAATACTGTAGAATCCCTAAATATATATATATATATATATATAATATATATATATATATATATATATATATACATATATATATATATATATATATATATATATATATATATATATATATATATATATATATATATATATATATATATATTAATGTGATTAATTAATTGATTAAACTTATTTAAATGATGCAATTATGATTTTTTATCACACTATTTAATTCTCTTATCTCAGGCTTATAGTTGTGCTTCAATATCTATGCTTTACATATGATAGGTAAGGTCCAGAGAATACCGGAATAATAAAAACATATATGATACAACATTATATATTGAAATAAAATTCACACTCAAATATCTTCAACAAAACATATCTCATATAATGATTATCAAAATTTTGTTCTACGTACGTGAACCTTCAAAAATTAATGTTATATACAATATAAATTAAAATTTCAAATCAAAATTGATGTTCTAAATCTCCTGATCAAAATATTTCAATCTTTTCTAAAGCAAAATAAAAAAAAACTTTGTTAATAAAGAAAAACTGACGAATGGTAAAAAAACTATCTCTCTGATGATGAGTTGTCCAAATCCTTGTTCCTTGTAGCATACACTATCTATTCTTAGCAGTTCCCTAGGTAATCAACAATCTTACAACAAATTATTGCGAGCCTCTCGTCTTTAATGCTCTCCTTCAAACGCACGTATTGTTCAAAAGATGCTAGCCTCTTCTTCTATCGATAAACTGAATCTCTTGTTCCAGCCTGAACAGTGACTCTTGGAATATATAAGTAGAAAAGTATAACTTACAATATTTTACTGGATCAGCTTCCGTCAGATACACTTACTCCAAGAAAACTCACAAACATTCACTTCTAATGCTTACTATCACTTGGGAACCTCCAGAGAACAACGGCTGTTCGCCTTGTATCTTTGGAAAATAACTGATTATCTTTTCTCCCTCAAAAATCTAGCTAAACTCTCATTCCTACATACCAATCCCACTTTTTTCAATCTCCTCCAATCAAAGCTCGGTATACGTATCCCCATCTCTTCATTTAGATAACAAACAACAATTTTACCTACAATTATAAATTTCCTAAAAACTATTAACATGCTAATCGGTTTCTAAAAATTCTTAAGAACTAACGGAGAAATATAATTTCTAAATATTCTATTCTATTGTCTTATTCACTGTACAAGTCCATTTGGAAAACCCGCTTCACTTAAGCTCACTCACGTCACTCGAATATATTTTACAAAGAAAATAATTTATGCATATCTTAAATTTTGTTTACTACAGGTCATTCAGGATAATGGATTTTTATTTCTTCGAAATATCTGTTATAGTTTATTAGTTGAATTACTTGAATTATTATATTTTAAACTTTGAAATATATTAAGAGCAAACCAATATTATTTTCAACAATTTTACATAGCACAACAATATATATAAACTGACGACTATATATATATATATATATATATATATATATATATATATATATATATATATATATATATATATATATATATATAAGAGTATATATATATATATATATATATATACTCTTTTAATTATATTTTGATCTTTTAATTTTTTTACTTCTTATTTATTTAATATCTATATTTTGTTATTTTTTTATTCAGTTTATAATTTAAATCTGCTTAGAATAATTATACGATGACTAAAAAACGAATGGATCGAGAGTAGTGAATCGATATGAATAACCGATATTGTGTGACGCTACCCGTGACGACACCATCTTATGTCGCTAGTTTCGTGACGCTCCTCTCAGCGTAGAAAAAGAAAGTTATAAAACGTCATTATAAAAGCTTCACTTTATTATTTAATTTTTTTTTTGATATTGTCTATGCAATATAAAATTACTCTTATCGGTGCTCCGATGCACCGTAGTTTTGATATAAATAGCGATACATTGGAAAAATAATGAAGGCGACTGTTATAAGTGACTTAAAACACACACCACACAAAAGAATTATTCTACTAATAACCTTGCATGGTTTGTATGATGCAGATAATATATACCTTTTTTGTTTAATATATTTATTGAAAATCTACGTCATGACAGAGTATTAAATAAATAAGTTGCATGTGTTTTAAAAGATGTTCACCTTATTCTACTTTGACTAAAGTTGTACAGTGCCCTTACTAACTCATCACCAATTCATCAGACTCCCAATATTCAACTGCAGCATCTCTGCAACTAAAACTAACATTGGTTCTTCCACTGTGTTTGTCACACACATATACATATATAGCACTTCGCATACACTATGGTTGTCTTTGAGAGTTTTTTACATCTTTATTTCAACTTATAGCTTATTTAACGCAAATGGAACACCGCGTTTTTGTAGTGTGAGATCTGTCGTCAGATTTAGCTTCATTTAGGCCTTTTTGTCCCAATATGCCCTCCATTGTAACTACAATGTGAAGATGTAACCCCTTCAGATTCTTAGCTATTCGTTGGACAAAATTCTTTATTAGTTTAAATCCTAGTTCCTGGAAGAAAATATCTATTACATTTTTTTGTAGTCCATTGTGGCTGATTAATTTATTGTAAATAAGGAAAATGCATTCAAAAAAGCAATGTTTAATAATGTAAAGAATGTTGAAGTTGACTCCACTCTGGGTCGCACTATAGAATAGATTTACAGCAGACTTATTTTTAGCATCTTTGCTCACCACGTCATCACAATTGTAGTGTAAATGAGAAAATTAGTATTTTGTAGGCTTTATCCTAATGACATAGAGAAGGTTAATTGATGGTTAATTTGATATAACAAATGCGAAGCAAATATATCGGAGTCACAGTTCGGATTCCGAAGCGCATTGGGCATAAGAGAGGCGATCTTCAGTCTGCAAGTTTTAATTCAAAGATGCAGAGACATGCACAAGGACGTCCACTTGTGCTTCATCGACTTCTCCAAGGCGTTTGACAAGGTCAAACATGATAAACTCATGGAAATGCTCAGGAAGATGCATATTGATGGCAAGGATCTGCGCATAATAACCAGTCTCTATTGGAACCAAAGTGCTGAAATAAAGATGGGCAACTTACACAGTGGGAAGATAGATATTAACAAGGGTGTACGACAGGGATGCGTCCTCTCGCCGCTCCTGTTCAATATATACTCTGAACAAATCTTCAGAGAAGCACTGGGAGAAGTTTCGGTGGGTATCAAAGTAAACGGAGAGGTAATCAATAATATTAGATATGCTGACGACACAGTTATTATCGCAAATGACTGCAACGAGCTTCAAAGACTCATGAAAAGCATACACACAGCAAGTCAAGAATATGGTTTAGGACTCAATACAACCAAAACTAAATGCATGTTCATCAGCAGAACACAACAACCTCCGATGCAATTGACATTAAACAACCGAAAAATAGAACAAGTGGAGACATACACATACCTTGGAACCACAGTCAACACAAAATGGGACCAGTCAACAGAAATAAGATCACGAATTGAAAAAGCGCGAAACTCGTTCAACAATATGAAAAAGTGGTTCACAAGCAAAATCTCAATGGAACTAAAATTAAGACTGGTCAAGTGTTATGTCTTCCCGGTCTTCTATGGAGCAGAGGCATGGACCACAACGGAAGCCACCCTGAAGAAACTAGAATCCTTTGAGCTGTGGATATATCGCCGTATTCTTCGGATATCCTGGACAGACCACATCACTAACGAGGAAGTAAAGCAGAGAATAGACAAAAGCAAAGAAATAATCTTCACCGTAAAGAAAGGGAAGCTTGAGTACTTCGGACATGTCATGAGGCACACTAAGTACCAGCTGCTACAGTTAATAATCCAAGGAATAATCGACAGTAGGAGGGGACCGGGAAGAAGACGACACTCATGGATGCATAACCTGCGACAATTTTTCGGACTAACGTCGACCGAACTGTTCAGAGGTGCCGTAAACAAAGTCAAAATAGCCTTGTTAATAGCCAACGTCCGAAGCGGATAGGGCAAAGGAAGAAGAAGAAGAAGAAGTGATGGAGTTCCGGTCTAAGAATCCGTAAAGATGAACATATTTAAGTATAGTTTCCTGTCTTGAGTTATTTTGATAACGTCAGGTATATATTTGCGGGTATGTTGCAATGTACCAACCATAGCGAGTCCGAAATCTTCATATAGTTTTTCTGTTAACTTTGTAAAAGTGTAATAGCGATCTGTAATAACGTTTATTAATTTAACTAGACTCTTCACAATACCTTTTGGTCCTCTAGACTCTGCTGTCATACATTCCAGCTTTTCAGAATAAACCTTCCTTTTTAGAACGTAACGAGATTTACAATCTGCTAATATCCGATTAAGAAACCTATACTTTCCTGGTTTATCTTTCATGAAAATTTTTAAAAGGGCACCTTCATCATAACAGCAGCAATATCTCATCAATAACGACATTCACTCCTGAAGTAATGTATCTTCTAAAGGAATGTGTCGTTCAATAATTCAAAGATATTTTTAAGTAATGCAAATTTATCTTGCTTTCGCCGTTCCTTGATTTTCTCTGTATCAAAACATCTCAAAACTTTTAACAGATCTATAAATATGTTTCTGCCCACGGTACCAACGTAAATAGCCCTGCCAAACGCTATTGGCCAGAGTTCATGGCAATTAAGTTGAGTTCCGCATTTATACCATCAAAATTAAAATACCAGTAAAAGCAAGTAATTCAGATTTGTCGAGTTTCTCCACATCCTTATTAGTGCTGCGGATAATTACGTTGATTGTGTCATCATGATGAAATTTTAAAAAGAGCTCTGTAATTGACGTAACGATAACTTAGTTACGAAGACCTTCTCGTTTTCAGAAGTTTTTCTTCTTCGATCTTCTACTAATTCTTGGAGGGTGAGTCAAGTGTGCTGTACCTGTTTTACACACATACTAATACACCGGAGTTACATACGAGTTGTGATTCTGAGAATCATCAATTTCAAAATTCTCTTTGTGGGAATCTGGTTAAATACAATCTTTTGTTTCGCATACATTTAAATCAAAATCTTCATACTCAATATACGAATCACTATCACTATCCTGTATTTCTTTTCTCTATTTATAATTCCAACTCGAATTCTAACAAATACTTGCTCATTTTGAATCAAATGCGTTCACTACTTCCTAGCACTACATATAAACAAGCAATAACAGTTCCTACGCATTCCTACAAAACAAAAAAGCGAAGCCCAAGATACGCGCAACAACTGCTGCAATTCTAATGGAGACAGGTCCAATTCCTTTGAAAGGCGAGACTACTCTAAACAAATTCCTGCCAACGAAAAATTATATAGTAACCTTTAGTAGAAAGTTTTACCAAGAGTGGATATTTTATACCCACCCTCATTTAACTCAAAATACAACTTTTATTTTTAAAAATATCGGTATAACCAAATGAAAATTCGGTAAAAGGACGTGTTTTTAACATGAAACAAATTTTAAAAAATTTTGGAACACGTAATAAATATGTTACAAAGGGATACGCATAAGTTGGAAATTTTTTATCCACAATGAAAGAAATCTTGTCGCAATGAAGTGTCTGGTTGCTTACGTACCATGGTGTATCTACTGTTGGTGGATCTTAGTAGATAATGACTTTAGAAGCCAAACAGATTTTTATGTCATTTAGGTATATATGACCACAACAGATGCCCGAAATAAAGATATTGACGACATTTACAACAAAAATAAAAAAAAACATCTTGAAGAGAATCCCACATTAGAAGTATATATTATTGAAGACTTTAACGCCAAAGTGGGAAAAACGGATAAGAAACACGTTTGAGAGGTATTTTCGGGTCATTTAACTTGGGCATTAGAAACAACAGAGGAGAACTTTTTCTACAGTTTGGTAGTGAAAATATTCTGGTGATAATAAGTAGGCTTTACCCAAGAAGGCTATTAACGTGGACTAGTCTAAAAGTAATAAGTAAAAAAGGGATAAAATCATAAGCTGCTAAAAATAAACTGAAGGGTCAAACTACAAACAACTAGAATTTTACATCAGAGAAAACCTGCTCCTCCTCATTCTTTGAGCCCTTGTAAGGGCGTGGTAATGAGTGGAAATATAACTATCGACAATAATACCATACAACAAACAGACACTTACAAATATCTGGGACACGAGATCAAAATAAACAGAGACAATCAAACAAATGAAATACAGAGGCGAATAGGCCTGACATGGGCAGCATTTGGCAAACTAAGCCATATTCTAAAAAGTTCAATTCCCATGTGTCTCAAGCGAAAAGTTTATAACCAATGTGTTTTGCCTGTACAAACTTATGGAGCAGAGACTTTAACACTCACGCAGAAATCTGCGAATAAACTAAGAGTTACACAACGAGCCATGGAACGTGCAATGCTGAATGTGAGCCTCCGAGACCACATAACAAACCGACAAATCAGGCAAAGATCAGGAGTTCAAGACGTCATCGAAAGAACCACGAGACTTAAGTGGAACTGGGCAGGACACTTAGCCAGAACACAAGATGGACGATGGACAAGACGAATTATGGAATGGAGGCCCAGAAATTATAAAAGAAGCCGAGGACGACCACCGACTAGATGGACCGACGACATAAAAAGAGTAGCGGGAAACTGGCTACAAGCGGCCCAGTGTAGAGAACACTGGAAAGAACTGAGGGAGGCCTATGTCCAGCAGTGGACGGGATTGGCTGATTGATGATGATGATGATGAAGGGCGTGGTGACACTCTAAATATTATTGGCTTGCTGCCTCCATTAGCTGCAATCCTGTACCGTATGGACGGCTTTATGTACAGATTTTTCCACCAGAGTCTTCATTTGGTCTGTCCATCGTGTTGGAGATCTTCCTCTTGGTCTTCGGCCATCTATCTTTTCTTCTACTACCAATAATTGCATGGTCCTTCTAGCTATGTGGCCGAAGTAAATAAGATATACTCGGTTAAATTTTTTAATAGCCTGTCTTTTATATGAAGCTCTTCCAAGCTCAGGCTAAAGCTTAAGAAATAGCTAAACTAAGCAGAAAAATAAAATGTACATGCACCAAAGATTAAAAAACCATATAAATAACGTATGCCAACAGCTAGAGCAACATACAAACCACCATAAAAGTTGTGAACTTTTTAGAACGTTAAATATTTCGCCTGAGAGTTTAAGCCACAACTATAAGCCATTCAAGGCAATAATGAAGAAGCAAAAACCGATATAGAGAGTATTGTAGAAAAATGCTGCTTGAAATTATATAAAGACACTTCAAAAGATGCATAAAGGCGCGTTTTCACGGGTCGATCTGAATTGTACGATTTAGATCGATTATTAAATTGAAAGCAAATTGATAGGCGATTGCCGCCGAATCGATGTCGAACGACTGGAATAATCATTTTTTACTAAAATAGATGTTAGATAATAATTATTTTTCTTCCAAAAACGAATTGTCATTAGAACAGGCAATTTTCATTTTTTTTGTTTTGGTTTTTGGTTTGGGTTTTTGTATACATTAGTCCCATATCCACTATTTTCCTTTGAGATTAAAACATCCAGAAAAGGTAACGAGTTATTTTATTTCTTTTCCATTGTAAATTTTATTGACTCCTCTTTTTACCTTTTATTTATATTAATCAGAAATGTATCCAACACAACATCTACATATTTCCAACATATTGTGGGCTTTAAATTTTGATTAGGAATGTTTGTTTTGAAGTCTTCCATCAATATATTAGCTAATAATGGATTTAAAGCACAGCCCAAAAATTTTGTTTATAGAAATCATTGTTTAGTAAAAAATAGATAATATATGTTTTTTAGATAAAAATAAGTGTTGTCAGTAGATCGTGTCAACAGTTCCATTATAGCTGATACATTTAATTTGGTTCTAGTTGTTAATCTATCATTTTGTAATTTGGTTCTAATTGTTTTCAAAGTTTTATCTAAGAAAATACCATCTTAATGGTGCATTTATAAATAGACTATTTATGTAAAACCTTACTTGGAAAATATTACATATACAAATCAATGTACGAAATTATAATAACATTTAAAAATATAGATAATTTTAATAAAATTTGTTATTTTTTTCTCTATCTAATTTTGTTTTATTTAAGTCAAGCATAGCTACAGCTATACAGATCCCTCTTTATAATAATAACTTTTCAGTTTTTTTTTAATAATACATCATACACAATAATAATACACAAAAAAGGTGCTACATACTTGATTCATTCATGCCTAATTAATATATAACATCAGTCAACCTCCTGTATATAAAATACCAAATTTTTATTGGAAAAAATGCTGAAAAATATTTTTTAAAATAATTTTTAAAAGTATTTTAAAAGACCTTTAATTTTGATTTGCTATTATTTACTATTAATTTTAGAGTTATTCTTATAATTTAAACATTATTAAATTTATCAAATGGGTTAAATAGATGGATTGAAGTAATTATATTATTAATTTATAAAAAAAATGTTGCCGGTAATGCTTAACGCATATTTGTATCGTTTTTTTTGAATTTTCTCAGCAGTTTTTTCTAAAAGTTCTTTAAAATGTGCATTATCCATTCTTAAATGATTTCTATAAGCCTCTGGATCTCCCACAACCATTTCTTGGAGCAGGCTTTGTGATGCACCATGAGTATTTCGTCTTAAAATCCACGGTCGTGTCCACCACCTTCGTTTATTTTTCTTTTTGTTTGATTTGGCGATTTCTTCTCGAATTGCATAACAAATTAATTCCACACCTACATTAAGAATTTCACGTGTAGCCATTTTGTACTACAAATAATTCAACATTCATCGACTGTCGTGTAAACCTTTTTGCTTTCGGCACAGATCGCATTATGGTCAAACGATCCAAATCGTTCAACCCAAATTGACCCGTGAAAACGCACCTTAAGTTTCAGAATACAAAAAACATTAAATTAAATAGGCAGAACCAATTATTTTACGAGCCGAAGTAAAGAACGCTCTCAACCAACTAAGAAATAAAAAAAAAACTCAGGGATAGATCACAAACCAGCAAAGACCTTTATCCGTATTTATAAACAAGAATCACCAAACATATGCAGTAATTAAAGAACGATTGCCCTTATGCGTCATGTAAGCAAAATCCCACTGCAGATAATTAGTGGATGGGTAGATAACTTTCTACTTCCAGAGATAGCCAAAAACTATGCGAATTCGTACCAGGAAAAGGAACGCGGAAGGAGCTATCCAACAACTGTAAAAAATGTTAACATGTACTTACCAAACAACTGTTCTAACATTATTTTAATTTATTCAATTTGGAAACAAAATATTGGATTACAAAATATCTATAAAATTATAAGTTCTTCATTTTTTAATTTACTTTTGCGAAGAAAATTGGTGCACACCCGTATATTATTTGTAAATATGATTTTTGAGTTCTGAAATAAAACAATAACTTCAATAATTTGTAACGCCGGCCCTGCTTTGGCCCGTTAGATTTGGGTGCTCATATACAGTTGTATGGTTGGTCTTGCCACCTCTCGGGAAATCCAAGGCGATAACGCAAGTTTTGACCAGCTTTACGATATTATTTTGACACGATGGAAATGCTTATTGAAAAATGAAATATAGATCCCCGTCTAACATAAAAATTTAAAAAGAAATCTAGTTTTAGTGGTTAACTTCACGCGTGCAATTAAATTCTAGAAATTATTGTTTAAGCGAGTATAATAATATGCTTGATTTAGTGCTAACATACGGTTCTATTCTGGTTTTTAATTTTATTTACATTTTTTATTTATTATGACTTATTTATTTTAAACTTATCTTTGTTCCAGAAAAATTGATTGGCAAAATATGCTCAAATAACACTGTTTTAGGTTTAATACGCAATAATACGCATGAAAAACTGCTTTAGGTTTAATAGATGTCCTATAGTAAATGGGATGTGCTGCTCACGAATTTGTAATTAGTTTTTTTCCAGTAGGTACGTCAGGTTTTCAAGAAAAGTGTGTTTAAAATTTTTGATAGAAACTGCTAAAAATACTGAGAAAATATTTATTGAAACTTTATTTAATACAAATCGACGGTTGAAAGGTAAAAGGTTGTAACCCACAAAATAACTTTTTTCAGGAAGTAGAAAAAACCTTCCATTTAAGTAGTTTTACTAGGAATGAACCTAATAATTTTTTGTGGTAATCTAGAAATAAATTAGAATTTAGTTGTACAAAGGGTTTAGCAGAAATATTACAGTTTTTAACAAAAAAATAAGTTTTACTGTAATTTGTGGCTTACAACATTACTTGTACATGTCTCGAGATTCCATGTGGGATACAACATTTTTTAAATAAAGTACAGTTTTCGGTTATTTGAAACTTTTGTATTTTTAATAGTAAAAAATCAAACATTTTTATTCATTGTTAAAATTCAGCAAAATATAAGAATCATAAATTATTATAAAATAATTAATTTTCTGAATCTGTTGACTCATTACCAATAACATCCATTTTCGACGTACTGGAGGGTATTTCAAGGTATTCTTTGTGATACCTTGAAGGAATTATCTTTTATGAACATCTAAAGAGCTAAATCCTTTTTTTGCAGCACTTACGGGCAGTCTTGAGGTATAAACATTATTTACCATATTAGAAGAAATACGCCTAACTTGTTGGATATGTACTGTTTTAGGAGTTTCAGTGGTGTCATAAGTATTGTACAGTAAAATGTGGAAGTCGTTTTTCGTTATCTACACTATGTAATAAAAGAGCACTGCTAAGGTATGCTTAGCTCTGTCACAAGTGTAATATCCCCTGTGTTTAAAAGGACTGAACTATGGCCTGGAAGACCTCTGTAATATCCTAGTCCTATATAGTTAATGGAGACTTAGCTCTGCGAGCGGATTTGAGGCGTACTGGTCCACTAGTTCGAATTGGTCGTGATTTCGCCATCGCGGATTTACAAGAGGGTAGGGAAAATAGGATAGGGGCTGAAGGACACTCAGATGTAGGCTCTGTAAAGAGTTAGAGGTTATTGGTTTGCGTTAGAAGCCGGGGAGATGAACAAAGCGAAAACGTGTTCTCTTTTAGTCTCTACCTGAACGGTCAAAAAAACAAGCCACTTTCAACTTGCTATGTATTTAACAAATCATAAATCTACAACTAATACAACAAGCTATAAAAGATAGCTAGTACTGTTTATCAAATTTTGTGAAGGGAGACGAGAAGAGATTTTACCAAGGGAGTTAAAAGGCGGAAAACCTACTATTATTTGGTTTCCCCAATGGTTAGTATTTATTGTTTCGTTACCTTGGCGTATTTAGGCCCTAGCTAAAGAATACGCCTTGTATTCCAAACTGAAACTCAGGAACAGTCTGAATGAACGCTGGAATGCACTGTACGTTATGGCGGTACTAAGAGAGACGAAAATTCGCTGCTATCTCTCTACCTTCCGTCGGACACGATATCACGCTAATTGAGCTAAACACATAGGGACGGCTGACCGATTAACACACCGTAGGTCGCCCCGCACTGACTAACTGCTCGGTCGCCCAAACAGTACTCTCTGACTCGGTTGCCAGAACTCTACTGCCTCGTTGACCAACTTCTTTTGTTTTTATGTACCGCCAACGCGTACCCTAAATTACTTCGTCCCAGTCCGAAGTGGAGCTTTGCTTTTTACCGTTTTCCCCTAGAATTTCTGCCGATTGCGCTGTCTGCTCCACGTGTTAAAATGGATCATGCCATGTGAAACCTCCTAACTCAGCTTAATTCTTCTCATTGGTGTGTCGCTTCGTTTTATTATTTTTGAACGAAGGTCTAAGGTGTCGTAATTTTTAAACATTTGGAGCTGACCTGATATCGAAACTTACTTGTGTAATACACGTTAACTAGGTCAATTTTCATTCTTTGTTTAATTTGAAACGTTATTGGTTACGTTAAACTTTGTCGAATTTATTCTTTATTTAATTTGGAGTATATAATGATTATTAAATTAATTATAATTATTCTTTTCTAGGCTAACTACCCCTTATTTTGTTTCTTGTATATTCTTGCTATGTTGACTTGTTACATACCGGGCTAACTGATTAACGATTGCGTTTGGGGGTGGGGTTGTTTCCCTTGGGTATGTGGCTGATACATTACAACTACGTACCTACTAATACCTTCGTACACTACGAATCTGACAGGTTTCACTTATACTTTCTTCCTGTACTGATTTCGAATTTTGAAAGTCTTTGTAAGTACGAGCGATCACTTCATAGGGCCTTGGATTTGTTCTACTGTTAGTAATAATTGTTGACCATTTCGTGAAGGCCCACACAATTTTCTTTCGGTAGTGATTCTATTACGGAATGCATAGAATCTGCTGGCTATAGGTGTGTCCTGGAAGCAAATAGTTAAGATGTACTTCATCTACGGTTTTAGATTCCTTGACAAAATAGTGTAGCATTGCCAGCATTTGGCGATTTTTATTTTGTTCAGGGCAACTGTCACAAAAGAACGATATTATCTTTACCTCAGGACTTTGGATCTCCAAATCTTTTAGATAATTAAATACATTGGAGCATATTTCATTAGATCCCCTCTTGCCATCAGATTCGCCCCATAAATAACAGAATCCATTACGTTTCCCACTTTCGTATAATGTAAAATTATACATTGCGTATTTCCTTGAATAGTACAGAAGCATATTGTCACCATAAGAAGTATTCAGAGCTTTTTGAAGGTCAAAGTAAATTAGTTATCTTTTCAAAAGCTATCTTTTTTGGGAATATGGATCCCAATATTGTAGTCACTAAAAATGCTTCGAAACACTCTATCGGTCACAGGTGTTATGCCTTTTAGCTGACAATAACCTTTTTTTATAGATTCTATAAATATTAGATTTATTTTTGTACTCCAATGGAAGATATAGCCTGTTGTAATCATTTCTGCAACAATGTGATGGAACAGTTGGTAAAGATTCAATAAAAATTTGAATCTTTAACTCATCATTATCTTTAGTTTTATTGGGAGGAGCCTTTTTTCCTCTCATATCTGGTTTGGGAGGGTGTATATAAGATTTCTTTTCAAATGTATACGACAAAATTCTGTGAGACACGTCCAAAGTTTTTAAAAGAAACTGAAGACAAACTTTTACCTTTTCATTGTCAAGTGGTAGATAATATTTGAAAGTACGGCCTCTTCGACTTGGCCCATTAACATAGGTTTCAGCTTTTGGGCATTCAGTCAAACAAGATAGTATAAAATGTCTCTTACCGTCATTACTAAGAGACCAGTAATTCTAAAAAAGTGTTGCTCTTCTTTCTTCATCAAAGTTTAACTTACAACGGTTTGGGCAATTTTCTGTGCAGGGGGGCGTAGCTTCTTTTGGCTCATTGGCTTTTTGGTCTTACTGTTACTGATATACGCTTCTCCTTTTTTTGCTTGCTTTTCGAAACTCAGCTTTATTTTGTTTAATCATTTTTTTTTCTTTATTTATATTTATAAGGTTCTCTTCATTTTCAGTCTCTATTTCTACGTCATTTTGTACATTTTCTACCTGGATCTCCATATCCGCTTCTGAGTTCAATAGGAGTTGGTTATCATTAAAATTGGTATCGTCAATGAACTGATCTTATACGCTATTGATTTCATTTTGAATTGTATTACTAAATATCTTCAAAATCGATAAAATTTAATAATTCTTTTGAGTCATTCATAGGTAGAACTTTGTCAATAGCATTGTTGAAGATAAGGTCTTCATTCTCTTCATTAACAAAAACGACTTCAGCATTATTATTACCAAGCAAGTTATTTGATTCTGCTACGTGGGATCACTGGTAGACTACAAAAATAACACATCCAATGAGATAAAAAAAAGAATATGCGTGGCTAACCGCTGGTATTTTGGCCTGGGCCCTCAACTAAGAGCGAGAAGTATGTCAATAGCAACAAAGTGCAAACTTTATAAAACAATAATACGCCCAGTGCTCACATACGGATCGGAAACATGGGCAATGACGACCCGAGATGAAGAGTTACTGCGAGTCTTGGAAAGAAAAGTATTGAGGACTATATTTGGAGGAGTAAACGAACAGGGTCTGTGGAGAAGGCGATATAACTTTGAACTCTATAGACTTTTTGGTGATGCAGATATTGTGAACACCATCAAAATAAACCGCCTAAGGTGGGTGGGCCACGTTAGGCAGATGGATGAGTGTGATCCCACTAAAATAACTATGCTAAACAGGCCGGTCGGAAGAAGAAGAAGGGGGCGACCTAAACTCAGATATCTGGACGATCTGACGGAAGATCTGAGGGAGATTGGAGTGAGGGGCTGGAGAAGACAGACACTCGATAGGGAAGGATGGAAGAATGTTTTGAAGAAGGCCAAGGCTCACGAAGGGCTGTAGCGCCAACTGATGATGATGAAGTTATTTGATTCTACTGTATTAACTTCATGTGTTTTAATCTCAGCATGAGGTACTATTATTTTGTCCTAAAACAAGAAAACCAATAAAAAATTCGAAAAAATATAATTCCATTTGGTACAGGTTATGATACAAAATAAAATTCTTACTGACCTTCATTATTTTGAGAATTGGTAGCTAATGCAACAATTCTCTCTTCTCCTGATTTCCACATCATCATTAATAACCCCTTTAAATGTTAAAATAATAATTAATAAGTTAAAAATATAATTAAAAACAGTTTTAGCAAATTATTATACACGCACAAGCGACAGAATATAAACAACTAAAATTTTTGTAACCTGCACGGGACTATCATACATCTGAGACGCATGGCACACAGACTCGACTGATAAGATGTTGTATACTTACAACCATTTACTTGACACAATCTACAACTCATGTGGCTTACAATAAATAAAAACGTTAAATTACTAATTATTGCAGCCATATTTTGGTTACAATATTTTTCCAGTTAAACGAAGAATCAACAACATGTTTATTTGATGTTTTAACCCGTTTTAGTCAAATTGTGGATTACAACTTTTTACCTTTCAACCGTCGAAATTACACTGCAAAGTTGAGTGGTAAAAAAAAAAGAATTCAGTATAACCTACGTTAGAAAATATTTTTTTTTTGTTTATTAAAATCGTTCTGTTTTCCATGAATATTGCGTTTTGTGGTCTTCTTTTTAAGAATTTTTGTGATCGAGTCTCTCTTCAAGGTCCAGCAGTAATTAGCCATCATTCTTATATCCCATCTTCCTTGATAACATCTCATTTATATCTTCATGGAACCTCTCTCCCTGCTTCTCGCTCACAGCTCCAAGATTTTCTGTTTCTGGAAAATAGTCAACGTGGTAATCTAGTAAATGAAGTTTAACGCTCATATTACATCCCAGTTTTATATAATTTTCGACCATATTGGCTACAATTTCTTTATGGTTTGGAGACTTGTTGTTACAGGAAACCATCTATGACTTCTACAAATAAAACTCCATGCTTCAGATTCATCCTGGGTCATTGTATTCTGGAACAATCTGTCCAATTTTAGGGTTAGAATTTGAGGGCCTACAAAAATTCTTTCTTTAAGTTTAGCTTCATAAAGTGCAGGAAATTTGTAGCACAGATATTTAAAGCAGTCATCTTGTTTATCTGAAGCTTTGACAAACTGTTTCATTAATCCTAACTTTATGTGAAGAGGAGGCAAAAGAACTAATTTTGGGTCAACTAGTGTATCATGTTGCACATTTTTTTGTCCCAGTACCTGTCCCAGTAAGTCTTTTTCTGAGTGGCCACTCTTTCTTAACGTAATGTAATTTTCGTGCTCGACTGTCCCACTAGCACAAAAAACATGTATACTTTATGAATCCAGACTGCTGACCCAAAAGCATGGATAATTTCTTTAGATCTCCACAGAGTTGCCAACAATATTCGCTATACTTTATTTTATTTAAGATTTTTCTTTGAGATGCACGAAGTGAACAATAGGCACTGAGATATAAGTAGTACCAATGTGCAATAAGACGCCCTTTAGACTTCGCTTAGAAAAATCAATAAATAACCGCAATGATGTGGAATAGTAATTGTCACCCCTCAGTTTTATGACTACCTCAGAATTATTATGACAATATACTAGTGAGCACTCTTGAGAAAAATATTCCACCAACTCTTTTTCACGATGCCTATTATTGCCTATACCACGAAAATTTGGTACCTGGAGCCAATAGATTTTCACCTTTCGGTTATGAACCTAAGATTTATGCAGCATTTTTCGATAAGCCCCCACTAAGTCATTTAGATTAGCTTGGATAAACTTTTGAGGTTGGTTTATCTCAGGATTGAATTTGTCTTCATTAATTTTTTCGTCTGAACTATTATCTGATGATTGCTGTTGGATGGTGTAAAGAAAAGGTGGAGGAATAGGTATTCCTGGTCCATGAGGTCATTTAGCAGAAGGTTAATCAGAATATTAAACTTTTTATCTATTTTTTGAATTAAAACTATGTCCATGGCCTCTCTTACCCTCAATCTTGCCTTGTAGAATCAACTGTAGAAGTCGGTATTTATCATTACGCATGATGTGGAAACGTCTTACAAACAACAGAGATGAATGGCGAGAATTAGAAGAGGCCTATATTCGGCAATCCGAATGCTTCTACAACGTTATCTATCATCCTTTGAAGCCCCTGCGCACTATGTGCCAGCAACACTGTATCATCTGCATATCTAATATTGTTTATAAGTTGGCCATTTACAGCAATCCCATCTTCTGATTCGTCCAAGGCCTCTCTAAAGATGTTTTCAGGGTATATGTAAAATAATGCCGGTGACAATATGCAAACCTGTCAAACTCCTTTTTTGACTGTGAAGATCTTGGACAGTTCATTTTCTAATCGTACTGTTACTTTTTGTTGAAGATATTATAAGTTTGATATCAGTCTTATATCCTTACCATCGAGTCCTGATATTTTTAGGATATCGATTAGTTTCCCATGTAGGACTTTATCAAATTAAACTTCACTCAGGTGTTCTTCTAATTTGGTGTATATGCGCGAGTGAATGATAGTAAGGAGTACTTTAAGTATATGGCTCATTAATTAATCTATGTTCTCTACATTTTCTAGCGTTTGGTTTTTTAGGAAGTGAAATAAATATTGACAGTAGCCAGTCTTTTGGTAAGTAACCAGTCTCGTAGATGTTGTTAAATAGCTTCGTATGAGCTGTGATTTGGTGTGCCTCTAATAGCTTTAAAATTTCACCATGCACCTCATCAGGTCCTGGCGATTTCCCATATTTAATCCGCTTAATGGCCATGGTTACTTCTTCGTTTGTTATTTCTGGGCAATAGGGATTGTTTATTTTAGTCAGACTTCGTGCTGAATCTTCGAATAATTCTTGTATATAAAACTATCAAACATATATTTCATGAATAAATAAGCTTTTAGCTCACTTTTACTCATGTTAGAAATATAAGCAGGATTGGCATATTTTTTAGGTTGTCTTGTAATTTCAGTATTTGAGTGTAACAGGGTATGATATAAGCCTCATAAAAATGACGTTGCAGGGTTCAAAAGCCGCAGTCAGAGTAGATGGAGAACTGACTCCCCTGTTTAACATCAACATGGGAGTAAGACAGGGAGATGCCCTATCAACGATGCTATTCAACCTAGTTCTTGAGGCAGTCATCAGAAAAAACAATATAACCGGCCATATAAACACCAAATCAGTACAAATTACTGCATATGCAGACGATGTAGCCATCATTAGTAGGAATAAGCCACGACTAATGGAAGTGTTCAAACAAATTGATACTGAAGCAAGAAAAAGAGGTCTCAAAATAAACGAAGCAAAAACGAAGTATATGACAGTCAAAAGAATAACTGACAATAAAAATAATATCACAATAGACAACTATACTATCGAACGAGTGGATGCCTTTACATATCTCGGCACAGAAATCAATCAGAAGAACTCCGTAAGTAGCGAAATTAATGCACGTATTTCCAGCGGGAATCGTACATACTTACATACTATGCTAATAAAAGATTGATGACATCGAAATTATTAGACAAAAGAACCAAAATGACTCTCTACAGAACACTGATTAGACCCGTAGTAACCCATGGATGTGAAACTTGGGTAATGACGAAAAAAGATGAAGCCCAACTCAGGACATTCGAGAGAAAAATACTGAGGAAAGCATATGGCCCGGTACAAGAGAAAGATGGCACATGGAGAATCAGGAGAAACGACGAGGTTAATGAGTTAAATGAAGGTTATGACATTGTAAGATTTGTGAAAAGTCAAAGACTGTCATGGCTGGGACATGTGCAGAGACAAAACGATGCAAAAACAACAAACAAAATGTTACAATGGAAGCCCATAGGAAGGCGAAAAAAACGAAGGCCCAGAACGAGATGGTTGGATGACGTGGAAGACGACCTGAAAACAATGAACATAAGACAGTGGAAAAGAAGGGCACAAGAGAGATCTGAATGGAAGGACATAGACAGACAGGCAAAGACCCATCCAGGGTTATGATGCCAAAAGAAGAAGAAGATGAAGGGTATGACATAATATATCATCTGAAAAAAAAATGTAAGAAATATTCTTCAACTTTTGTGTAGTTTTTGGAATTTCCTTTGGGACTAGCTATAAAATAAATAATATTTCTATCTGCTCTTTTTTTTTGACAATAAAGATATTTTGTTTGACCACTTATGCCCGTTTTTACCTTTTAGAATTTTTTCCGGATTTACAATAAACTGAGAAACAGTACAAAGCATCTTTTTCTAACTCCCAGTCACTTCCACTATCTTCAAAAGGTTCCTGTTCACTATTTTTACCATTCATTATACGCTGTATTTCATCGTTTATTTCATTTGCCGTTTTTTCTTGACGACATATTGCTACAATTAAATAAAATAATATTTACTACAAATATAAAAAAATTAGAGAATACCTTACCAAAAACGTCACCGGCGCCCAAATAAACACGACAAAAAAAACTAACGTAGAAAGAGGACGTTCGTAAAATTAACGACGTGCCCTCAAAAAATCTAATACATAATTACAGTAGTAATGAATAATGAAACACACCCACCACCTATTAAATCAAAATTAAAGAAACAGCTACTAAGGTGTGTATGGGCATAGGTTTCGCAATTGCACCCGAACTTTCCAACTTTCTAGGATTAATAGATTGGCTTTGAGCCTCATATAATTTTCTGTCATTTTTTTTTCTTAAGACATTTTTAGCATTTTCCGTAAATTTCTCAAATTCTAGATTTGGTATTTTTTTAGTCTTGTCACACAATTGTCTGTTTTCACATTTACCAGAGAAAATATCGAACAACCGACTGGCTTCATGTTTAGAGTTTTTTTATTTTTTCTGTGAAAAAAGTAGTTTTTCTAGATTAAAAGATCTGATATTTATTGTTATATTGCAGTAATAAAGGGAGGGGCCCGGTCAACTTACACATTTCTGGACTATTTGCCGAGCAGTTTGCTAATAGTTTTTTACTAGTCCCAAATATTTTTCTAAACAATTAAAATTCTTTAAGGGCCAGGGGACCGATTAATTATTTTTTAAATCGGCCCAAGCTTGGTATAGGATTATATAAATACACAGTTCCAGCTTTTGGCAACTAGCCAAAAGCTTGTAGGAAAATAAACAAAAATTCGGCTCGGCCTACGCTACTGTATAATAATCAATAAATTAAAATTAAAATTAAAAGCGGAAGTAAATACTTAAATTAAAAAACCCTGTTACCATAATATCTACGCTTTCCCTTTATTTGTTATTTTTTAGATTCTTAAATCAGTTATTGCCAAAGTTGTGGTTTAATTAAATTACACTTTGTTCTCTTGTAAAATTGATCTTTTAAGATATTTGTACATTCCTGATATCGTATTAAAATTACTGTTTTTGACCTTTTCCTTTGTGTGAAAAGCCAGTTCCTCGACAGTAAGATTTAAACAAAAATACTAAAACCGCCTCAATCCAGCGGGATATTTTTTCACCAAGTTCAAAGAATTTCGTTTCATGTGCTAATTATATCCCGAGGTATTAGAATAAAGAAGTTAACCGAAGGGTAGAAGCAAGTAAAGAGGATTCAATTTTTTTATAATTAGAAATCTTTTAAAGAGGACGCACAATAAGGGTTGCAGCGCAAAAATAAAATGTATTCATTACTTGAACAAATCATTATCTGGACCAAAAACTCAGAGAGTTTTTAATTAATGGACAACCTCATTGTTAGCGAACTTCAATTCAAACTTTCAAAACTACGTGGTAAATTTAGCTTTAAATTTTTATATACTATACACAATTTAATTGCATATAAAAAAAGCAAAATATGTTTGGTATTTTTTATTTATTTAACGAAAATATACAGCGTATAAAATGGCCGCTTTGGCCTGAACTCAAATCCACGATTTTCTTGTGATATCTACTTTCAGCAAAGCGGATTGCTGTACGTTAATTTAATACTTACAATCAATTACTATTTCTATCCTTCTTGTGTTTTTGGTTCACCTATAATTGTTGTCACTTCACAGATCAACAAAGAAAGACTGTAATTAAATTTAAAACTATAATAAACATATTATATTTTTTTTCTAATATAAACTAGTAGATCTCTTTTAATTTGACATGCTTTTTACGGTTTGCCAAACTTAATGATACATTTAGTAATATAATATTATTTCTCTGTAATTATACTCTCTGAGATCCTTTCCCACATTACGCCTCTGAAATTTTGCTACTACAATTTCGTATAAATTGTGTGTACAAGATGGTACAAGTTTTAAACTAGAATTGTTTAAATTTTGAAACAATTCACACGTTTTTTTATATAAACTGTCTTACTTAAATACTGTCAAACGACATTTTTTTCAGACTTACCTTTTAACTCTCTAACCGTTTATTTTTATAATAATTATAATTCATAATAATTTCTAATTAGGGTAATGTGAGTGTTAGAATTAATTTCATGTTCATTTTTTTTAAATATCTATTATAGTTTGACTTCCAGATGAGAAAGAAGGTAGACTCTAGACGGTCTCTAGACGGTCATAACGGTTTAGGCGTAAACAATTAGAAGAGTTGGTATCTGAATATAATAAGGAAATAAATCATTTTTATTGTTGAAACAAAAACAAAAGCATAAATAGTATAATAGTAAGACAGTAAAACAATACAAAAAATAAATATATAAAAAAACGTTAAACAAACGTATAAAAAAACTTTCTATGATAGATGTCATAAAAACAGTTTTTTCCGGTGTAATACATAAATTCAGACCGCACTTCATTCAATACACTTGAGTATCAGACTTCTTATAATATTTACATCTTCTCTTTCCGGTTTTGTTATGCATACCTGGATCAGGATCTATACCGTCATATCGCACATCATCTGGTGGACAAAGCGAGTTTGTTCCAGTCCTAGACATATTAGGTTGGGCTGTCCAATTTGGACAGTCAAACAAGTACGGACTGGTGCGTATTTGCAGAGACCCTCAGCTATTTGCTCCCCAGAGATCCTCAAATATAACAGTGCCAATTTAATTTTTTCAGATGGCTGTAGATGAATTCTACGATGTAGAAATAGGCATTGGTCATTGCCATATTAATCAGGTGATAAAATATTCGTAAGATGGGATTTTGAGTCTTCAGTTGAATGTGGTACCTACCGATTAGACCGTCCATTAAATGAACACCATCCATATGACTGTTGTATTCTTTGATGATCTGTAGACAGTCCACGTCAATATACAGCTATTTTTTCTATCATAACAAACTGCTTTGTTTGGTTGTTGTTGATCACGTGCTCGTTTGAATGGCTGCTGTCCTACATAAGTGAAAGCTAGACGTACATTTTTTGTATCGTTCCAAAGCACAGAACTTAGATCAATACCATATATATCTCTGTATATTCCACGGCATATCCCCTTTCTTCTTTGGTCAGTTGCTTATCTATATCGGCTGGTAATTTACAGTTGCTAATTCGATTGGCTCGAAAAGTTTCGCAATAAATAAATACCCCGTGCACGAAGATACACTAGCAGTGGCAACGAAGTGTAAAAGTTAAAGCCAAGATCAGGATTTCCTGGTAGGATCACGTTATCACCAGCTCCATTGTAAATTTTAAATCTGTGGGAGTATTCGTGCCAATCGCATATGACAAATAATTTTATTCATTATTTATGGGGTTTATTAGGTATGTATTGGCGTAAATGGTGTTGCATTTTTATTGAACACATTTGCTCACCCGCGCGAAGACGTAGTGTCTTTGATACGGAATCAAAACTTTCATTTATTTTCTGTGAAATTGTAACGATACAAAATAAAGGATAATGATATGGTTCGCCTTTTTTTGGACGGTGTTGTACGTCAGCAAAACATAAATACTTTTGGATGTTCTCAAATTGCCTACAGGTCATTGTATTACGAATTTGTTCAAATGCGTTTGTGCTCCAATAGCTTTCTACACGTGGATATCTGTACAAAGACATGTGTAACAGTATGCCAATATATTGTAGAATTTGTACTTCAGTCACAGAAAAGGGTGTGTTGATATTCTTTCTTCAACAATTAACTGGAAAATTTCTTTTTTAAACAAATAATTAAAATATTGCATTGGTATTTTCAGATCGTGCAATGTTCTAGGCAAAGAGCTGTCACCGCTAAAAACTATTTTATTCATATGCAGTTCAATTCCTTTTTTCGCCATGTTATGTTTTTGAATTCAGAGCACTTCATGTCATGTTGTTGATGGAATAGTTCCTTCATAGATACTTTCTGCTTCATCAATACTGCTAAAATTCAGTGGTAAATTAGCATTTATAAAGTCATCCGTGGAATTTGCAGCATCCATTTCCTGTAGGAAATGAGACACAGCGGACTGAGTAGTCTGATCATATTCGGGTTTTAACGAGTATTTAGAACAAAATTCGGGATCTCCGATACTATCATCACTATCAAAATCACCATCATTGTCAGATAAAGAATTATATTCTACTGAATTTAATATTTAAAATACATCTTCATCAGTCATTTTCGAAAGATCATATAGGTACTTTACGACGGGGATCCACATTTACCGTAAAATAAGTTAGGTGATATTTAGCTGCAAAAACAAAATACTTTAGAAGAAAAAAGTTGACAGATACCGTTATGACCGTATGTAGACAATCATCAATTATAACGCTAAAAATTATAGTAGTTTATTTATTTTTCTAAAAAATTATATTAGCTTGTTTATTTTTTTAAAACCAACAACACATTCCAAAAATAGATATCATGATGTACTTATAGTAAATTTTTCAGCAAAATATAAACATTATAAATCACTTTTTCGCATATTTGAAAACTCACATCAGATCACAATAATTTATTCACATATTTTGACGAAGAGCTACAAGCAACTGCTTGTACCTGCTAAATGGGACAGCAAAAAATGTTCAAAAGCTTATCAGTGTATAACAGGAAGGCCAATAAAAAACAAACAATACCATTTAAATAATAGGTATTGTCAATTCTGGATTTAACTAGAAGAAACCGTCTACAGACGATCATAAAGGTTAGAGGGTCAATACGACCATTTACCTTTTAATGAAACCAAACTAGACTTTCGATTCTTCAGTTGTTAAAATTTTGATACTCCGCGAGCAGAGGTACTTAATCTTACGACCCCACTTTAGTTTACTTTGCATATTTAACTGTTTAGCTTTACCCACCAGATTATTAATTATTAAATATAGGTTCTTAATTTATTTAACTATTGTTACTATAAATTTTTACCCAAATGTCATTGCTCTCTCTATAGGTTATCTATACGTTGCTCACCGCCCAATGACAAATAATTAATCAATGGTTAAAAAATGTATCATATCATTTCATAAAAAAATAACTGTCTGCAAAAACTAATTAAAATAAATAAAATGGAATGTAGAACGTGAGAAAAAAGGGTTTTTATAGAATAATCAGAAAAGCTGTGATGATGGTTCAGAAAGTTTTGTTAAGTTAAAACCAGAAAGTAAAAATCCGAAAATTTCTTGGTTGTCGAAACCAAACTTCAGATTTTTGCTAAAATCTGTGCCTTCTATAAATTACAAGGCAAAACCGACGACGAAAGGACAGGCATGAGAAATCTAAAATTATTGCATTATACAACGTACCTATTAATTCATCCAGACAAGAACCTTACGTGATATGGTTTTTTATACTCATAAAGAGTAAATAAAGATAAAGAAAAGACAGTTTTTTGAAGAAGATGAAGAAAGATTTTATTTCACGTAATTATGGTGCCTCTGTATATTTGCTTATTCGTATTTCGTCCTATAAAACTCATCAGCTCATCAGAGCGACTAATGCAGAAGCCTTGAACGTGAAATCAAATCTTTCTTGTCAAAAGAAGTACCTAATAATACAATAACTTCAATTACATTTTGACATATATTTATCTAATCAAAACTCTGTCGTAAACTGGTTTCTTCTACTCATAAAGAGTAAATAAAGATAAAGAAAAGAAAGTTAAAATTTGATTTCACGTATAGTGCCTCTGCGTATCCCCTTATACGTATTTCATCCTACCAGGACTCGTCAGAGTGACTGGTACAGAAGCACCAAATGTCTACTTTCTGGTTCTATTCTTAGATATCGCTGTAGCGCCTTTAATAAAGTTATTTTATTATCACTTGATTTAAGGTTATGTTTGGGTCTAGGGATCTAAAATTTTTTTTGGTAGGTATAGTACTTGTTGATGAACAACATGGAAATTTTATATTTGTAATATGGCGGGGAGAATAATTTTACTATTTTAACCGGCTACACCGAAAATGATTTTTCGTGTTTTTGACCATGATGCTTCACCTATAAGAATTTATAAAAAATCATGGAAATAACTTAACACTCAACCAATAATATATATTTTTTTGTAGAGACGTTTTTGACATTTTTTTTTATAAACGAATTTAAAAAATTTCAAGAGGGATCAAAAATTTAAATTCATTGCCAACATTTTGTAAAAAACATTATGTAGACAATAAAATATCATAAAAACTAATACAAACTAAAAAGAATAAGAACCTACGATGATTAAAACCGAAGATATAGTCAAAAAACGAAAAAACACTTTCTAATTTTTTTTGAGGTTATGTTTTTTCTCTAGGGGTCAAAAATTGTTTTTGGATTTTTAACTGCTTTGTTCTGACTTCCGTTCTAAAATGTCGTTATTGTAATTTCAATCAGTTGCTATCAACAAGTTCCTGTAGACACTTTGTCTCAGGAGTAGCAACCTCCAATGGAGTCTTACATTGCCATGTTATCTATTCCTGTTTTAACTTAAACATTCTACTATATAAAATCAAATAATGTAACTCAAATTCAATTTAACAACATTTAAAGGGTTTTTACCTAAGTATTTAGTGGCTCAAAACATGTACATCCAGTAAGTATTAACCCCCTTTTTGTATTAACCTTGGTCCAAAATTAAAAATTTCATGTTATCTTTAATTTAAGTAGTTATACACTTTTAGGATAGCACTGACGATGAAATATTAATTCCAAAAACGTTCTGTGATGTAGCCCGAAATGATGATTTAATATATACCTTTTATAAAGGAATTTTTAAATAAATTTTTTGTGATACATGGTATACAGCCAGCTAGAGAAACTTAGTTTCCTTATGGATATTAAAAAATTGTATCACTTGATTGAACTTACTATAGATAGAGGTCTACTGTCTACTCGAGATGGTTTTTTCAATGTATTTAGCCTTATCCTATTCAACGCTGGGCAGTTGAACAGAATATATTCCGCCATCTCGTTATCAGCTTGACAGAATCTGCAATTTGCACTTTCTCTCAGTCGAATTTTGTTTTTTTACCACTTAAGGTGATAGTGTCCTGTTAGAAGACCCACAAAAATTTTCAGATCATTATTTATCATATTAAAAGATCTTTGGTTGTCTTCTTCAAAGGTTCATGTGTAAAAGCTTATGAATACTTGAGACCCGTTTGTTCCCAACAGTAGTTACGTTTCATTCGTTTCGCCCAATCCAATATTGTTCTTTTGGCTGCGCTTTTTGCTATGCCAAGTTGGTCGCTTTTTTTCTTCAATAATATTTATGTCTAGGCACCTAGAGTAAACTTAGTTTGATATTTTTCCCGATTTGTATCAGATTCTGAAGATAGTTCCAAAGTAACTTCGAGTCAATTTGATTTAATTCCAGTGCCTTTAATGATGCCTGGCTATTAAATTAAATTTTTAGAGATCTCTTTCGACAGCTTTTCTTTATTAGTGTATCCAGGAACATCTCTAGAGCATACATTGCTTTTAAAAGATAATATACGAGTAGTAATTTCCTAGGCTCTAAAGCTTAGCCCTAATTGTCCTCCGTATAATCCAGCTTCATCTACTTTATCCATATTCGAGCCGTCTGTATACCAGCATTGATCTATCATTATCAAATTTGTTTTATTAAACTTTTATTTATCCCTTCTTGGAGACAGGACGGTAAACGACTTTTCGAAATTATATTTAGGTTGTATTGCATTTTCAACTCTAAATGATTTTTAATTTTTTAATTATTTCTCCAGATTTGATCCCGGTATCCTTTTGCCTTACTTCCTGCCATTTTATCCACCTTCTGTATGCTCCTACCTTCCCCTCCTTCTTTTATATTATTGTAGTGAAGGCCATGGATGCGGTTGGTGTAGTTGAAATAACTCTTGTTATGATTTTTGTCGTGCCTGTCAAAGCTTATTCAGCTTCTCCTTGATTGTCTTTTCTTAGCATCTAAATCATCATATTACTGCGACATACGTAATCATAGGTCCGACTAGTCGTATATAGCCAGTACATTTGTTTAGGTATCATACCTCATGTTTTCTCACATATCCTACGACATATCCAAGGAAAATTTTTGCTTTGTTGGTTATTCTTTCCAAACGGACATTCCATGTAAGCTGCTTATCTACATAGTATGATACACTAGATCTTTAGCCTGTACCCGTTCTCCATACCAAATAAGTAAGTACGCTATTCTTGATACCGACGATTTTCCATTCAAATTATATGTTATGTTTATATTAAATGTTACCACAATTGGTTGTAATAAAAATTACAATTTTTTATATTTGACATACCTTTGTCTTCGAACGAGGTATTAATATACAATTCAAACAATATCAATAAAATGACGAAACGTAGATGAAGATTTCTTCAAAAAATAATTTTATAAGACTTTTGCAGCACCCATTCATCTACGATTTCGGTCGCACTGATAATTAAGTACTCATACCACAATCAGTTAGTTGCTGACGTGAAAATAAAATTAAAAAGAATTTAACTCAGAAAATAACAACCAAAAATTAATGTAAGAAAACGAATTAAAAAATAATGTAAATATTAATATGCAAAAAACACTAACTGACAACAAACAAATTATGGATATAAATAAAAAGATATAAGAATAATATAAAAAACACATTACTGAAACCAGCTTAAGCAAGTTTGATAAAATATAGATCAGAGGCTAAAAAACAGTGGATGACAGAAAAAATACTATAACAGATGGAAGAAAGAAGGAAATATAAAGGAAAAGATCTACAGAAGTATAAAGTAATACAACAAGGAACAAAATAAGGAAAAAATCAAAACATTAAGGAAATCTATTTGATGAAACAATGTAAAGAGATAGAAGAACTAGAAACAAATGATATGAGAAATATGCACAAAAATAAAAAAAGTTACTGGAATGGGTAGAAATAGACAGCAATGACACATAAAAGACAAAAAAGGAGTACTACTAATAGATTTACCAGAGAAATTAAGACGATGGGAGGAATACGTTAGAGAACTTTTCCAAGATGAAAGAGGTGTTAAAGAGGAGAATTAAATCCTTTAGAGAGACAGAAGATCACGACAGATGAAATCAAATATGCCATCAAAAACTTTAAAGACAATAAGACAGCTAAATTAGATGAAATACCAGTAGAACTGTTTTAAACTAGTGGAAGAGGATAACTTGGAAGTATTGGCAGATTTATTCAACACGGTCTACAATACGGGAATAATACCATAAGAGTGGCTGAAGTCAGCATTTATAACCATCCCTAAAAAACAAACAGCAAAAGAGTGCTCTGATTATCGAACACAGCCTCATGAGTAATACTTTAAAAGTATCTAACTGCTGAAAGTAATACATAATAGAATATAAAAAAGTCTAGAGGAGGAGAAGGACTATTTGCCATCAAGATATTGATTTAGCGATGTCGGGAGGTAATTGTTAGTCTACACTTGTGCTTTGTTAACTACGAAAAAGCTTTCGATAAAGTAAGACATGAAAAACTAATATCAATACTTATGAACAAGCGCATTGGCAGTAAAATCATAAATATACTGCAAACATTATATTGGAATCAAAGTGCCATAGTTCAAATTGATGGGCAAAACTTACGTTATGCGGACGACACTGTGATTATAGCAACGAGTATAGAAGATCTACAACATCTTATCGAAAGCTTAAGTATGAATAGTGCTGAGATGGGAATTACTATAAACGCTAAAAAAACGAAGTACATGCTAATTACAAAAAGACAACAAAATATACATCACCTATTGACAATCAATGGTAACGTCATAGAACAAGTAGAAAAATATCAGTAGGTACTTGAGAACTTTGGTCAATGAAACCAATGATCATACTGAAGAAATAAACAGGCGAATAGAGATTTGCCAGATTAGCATTTATACGAATGAAGCCACTCCTAACGTGCAAAAATCTAAATTTATAGATCAGACTACGTACCATTCGCTGTTATATATTTTCAATATTAGTATATGTAGCTAAGACTTGGACATTAAAAAAATGCAATTTAAATAGAATCGAAGCTTTCGAAGTTGGGTTATACCGTAGAGTATTAAAAATATCATGGACTGATAGAACTACAAATAAAGAAGTACTGGAGAGGGTTGGTAAAGAAATAGAACTAATCACCACTATACCAACCAGAAAACTGGAATATCTAGGCCACTTGATGAGGGGACTAAAATATGAAATTTTGGGACCATAATACAGGGAAATATTCAAGGAAGAATATCTGTTGGCCGAAGGCAGAACTCATGGTTGAAGAATCTACGTGATTGGTATCAATGCAGATCGATTGTTTTGTTTAGAGCAGCAATTATAAAAATAAAAATAGCCATTATGATTGCCAGCCTCCGTAGGGAGACGGCACTCTAATAAGAAGAAGATAATCAAGTATTTATTGACCATTTGACCATAAAAAATAAATAAGTAACTTAACAAACGCAATAAAAAGAAATATATTCAGAAATATTTTGGTCTCAAAACTCTATTGGATGCTAAATTTAAGTAGATATGGGTTACACATTTTTATATTAATTTAATATAAATAAAATTAAATTAATATTAATAATCAATTTAAAATAAGATTAATATGCGCATAGTAATTAAATTCCGGACATACCTGGAAAAAAGTAATTTAAAATTCTGTTCTAGACTATCAAAGAAAATCTTTTTATCAGACTGGATTATCCTGTTAATAATGTGATAATCTGTAAAATTATAGCCGTGAGATATTATTTGTTAAAGCATGTTTTGTTTACGTTATTATAAAATGGTAAGCGGAGAACATAGTCGGATAATTATTTATTTTGACAGTGATAATTATTAAATCTAATAATAATCTGCAAGTAAGTCATTTCTAAACCTGATATAAAAAAATTGTAACACACTTTTGCTTAGTTTAAAGGAGAGAGATTTAAAATAAAACCCATATTTTATTTTTAACTTCGTCAGCTTTTATATTTTTTGTAATTTTCTTAATCGATATTTTATAAATTTTCCTCATCTTCTTACTTTCACATATCACATTGTTGTTAAAATTACTGGTCCTGATTTAGGTCGAGTTACAATACCAAGTTTTTTAAGAATTTTAGCTAGAGATCATTTTAAGTGGTTAATACAATGATATTTCAACAAAGTATGTTTCTTGAATTAGGTGCATATAAATGGTAACTAATGAGTAATTATCAAAATAACGAGGTTATTATTAGTTTTTTATTCTTATTCTTAGAATGCCGTCTCCCTACGGAGATTAGCAAGCATAATGGCTATTTTTATTTTTTAGCTTGCTGCTCCAATTGCTTTTTATTGATTTTACTTAAAACATGATTTTTTACTCAAGCAAGTATCTGAAAATTCACATCATACATATATTTATTACAAAATAAACATTTACCAATTATATAATAGTTTATAATATTTTATTCAAAAATAAGTCACCGAAGTCAAGCAATGACAGTTGCGGTTATTACTTGAATGGGTGACTGCTTGGAACGGCTGGACCTATTTTTATGAAATTTTACATGTGCATTATGTAGGTCTGAGAATAGGTTGTTATCTATTTTTTATACCTATAAGGGATAAGGGTGGTTTACGTCAAACATTTTTTCTTAATTTTTTTTTTTAATTTTTAATTTTTATTTTTTTATGATGTAGCATTAAACAATACATACAATCCTTTAATTTTCACCCTTCTATCAATAATTCCTATTGTTTAATAGTCATATTCGTGTCATAGAGTTGGTTGCCATACTCCTTTGAAACAGCGTAACTCATTTTTATGAAATTTTGCATGGATATTGGGTTGGTCTGATAATTGAAGACCCTTAGGCTAGCGGGGACACATGAGCAGAATTCAATTTAACCTACGTAATATTTTTTCCCCCATTTTTCACTAATTTATTACCACCCTAATAAATTTTCACCACCAAACCAACCTTAAGGAGAGCGGTTCTGCTGGCTTAAGGTTCAAGCTAGCAGAATTAAAAAAAAACTTTTTGTTGGTGGCATATTTTTTCATCCATTTTTTACTAATTTATTACCACCCTAATAATTTTTCACCACCAAACCCCCTTTATGGGAGCGATGCTGCTGACTTACGGTTCAAGCTAGCAGAATTAAAAAAAAAACTTTTTGTTGATGGCATATTTTTTCACCCATTTTTCACTAATTTATTACCACCCTAATAATTTTTCACAACCAAACCACCCTTAATGGGAGCGATTCTGCAGGCTTACGGTTCAAGCTAGCAGAATAAAAAAAAATATTTTTGGCTATGGCATATTTTTTCATTCATTTTTATAAATTATAACTTATACTTATAACTAAAATAAAATGTGTTCTGTTAAGTTTTTACTAAACTTTGACCACACTGATAATTTTTCATCCCTATACCACTCTTGAGACGTCTGAGGTGGACAGGGCATGTAATGCGAATGAAACAAAATGACCCAGCTTAAAAAACGCTCCTTGATAGACTCATTGGTCAGAGAAGAAGCAAAAGACCTAGAACAAGGTTCCTTGATAACATCGATGAAGATATAAGAAATATGGAAATACGTGCTTGGCGGAGAAAGGCGATGGATAGGGACGACTAGAGGGAAATTCTTGAGGAGGCTAGGGCCCACGTAGGGGTGTAAAGCCAGAATGATGATAAACCAATCTTATTTGGAAACGTTACTGCTAGCTTAATATGCAGAAAAAAAATTATTTTTGAAATGTTATAGTGTTATTAGTTATTACCACCCTTGTAATTATTTACTTCTCAATTCACTCCTATCGGAAATCAATAATTGTGATATGTTAAAATTTAAGGAGAAAAAATATTCGTTAAAATTTTACCGTCCTGTACTTAAAAAAGTGCTCTGTTAAGTTTTTACTAAACTTTGACCATCCTAATCATTTTCCCCCCTAAATCAATCTTATTTAGTAAAGTTCTTGCTAGCTTAATATTCGAGTCAGCGAAATTAAAAAATAAATACCATCGCGTTCTGCTAGGTTTTTACGAATTTATTACCATCCTAGTAATTTTTCACCCCTTAATTAACCCATTAATACCCTAATACCCCGTAATTTTTACCTATATCCAACTGACAATAAATATATTATCGACATAAAATTAAATAATATAAATATATTCAAATTTTTGAAATGCAGCTAATATATGCGCAAGGTGTCTCGATTCGCCTTTGCAAGTAGCTAATTAATGTAATGGACGTAATAAAATTATTGGAATTTGAATATTTTTTACATGATAATTATTATATAAAATATAACAATTCCATCGTATTTACTAAAGCTCAACTTGATTTTAGTTATTTTACATTCATAAAAGGGTACTTACGACGTGAATCTGAGTAACTTTTTTAAAACAGTTAAAATTTATAATTTTTTTAACAAAGTATTTTCATATTTTCAATATTTAAACTATTCTATATTTAAAATATTCAATATAACTAAACATTTAAAAAGTATATATTATTTAGCACAGAGTAACATTTCAGAATAATTTTCAGTTTGGGTAGTCGAAAAAAAATGACTAGTCTGTTAAAAATATAGTAAAAATCTAAAGATGTAGAAAATCTGTAGCTGATAGAATTGATGTAGTTGATTAACATTTAGTAAAAACGTGTAGTTGGTTAAACATTTACTAAAAACAGATCAGTTTCTTATTTTGAATGAAGTACAGTATAATTACAAAAACAAATCTACCTCTTTAATTTTAACCTACCAGAATTATTGACTCCCCACTAGTGTTAGTCTTGGGGTAAAAATGACTAAAGTGCTAATAAATTCGTCAAAACCTAGCAGAACACTGTGGTATATCATAAATATTTTTTTAAATTCTGCTAGCTTTAACCGTAAGCCAGCAGAATCGCTCCCCTTAAGGGTGGTTTGATGGTGAAAAAATATTAGGGTGGTAATAAATTAGTGAAAAATGGGTAAAAATATGCCATCAACAAAAAGTTGTTTTTTGAATACTGCTAAATTGAACCTTAAGCCAGCAGAATTGCTCCCATTAAGGGTGGTTTGGTGGTAAACAAGTATTAAGGTGGTAATAAATTAGTGAAAAATGGGTGAAAAAATATGCCATCAACAAAAAGTTTTTTTTTGAATTCTGCTAGCTTGAACCTTAAACCAGCAGAATTGCTCCCATTAAGGGTGGTTTTGTGGTGAAAAATTATTAGGGTGGTAATAAATTAGTAAAAAGTGGGTGAAAAAATATTACGTAAGTTAAATTGGATTCCGCTCATGTGTCCCCACTAGCTTAAGGGTCCTTTGTAATTGGCCATAATATATTTTTCATATTCGTATTAGGTAAGAGTGGTTTACTCCAAACATTTTTTTATTTTGTTTAAAAAATTATTTTATTTGATTTTTTTTATAGTATTGCATTAATAAACACAATAGCCCTTAATTTTCACCCTGCTATTACTAACGCCTAGTTTTTAATAGCCATATTAGTGTCACAGAGTTATTTTCCATACTCCTCCAAAACCGCTTCACTGATGAAATTTTATAAAATTTTATGTGTATATTCGGTTGAAGATACTAGTCTGACGTTTTTCCAGGAAAGTTGTTTTTATTCAAGTTAGTTAACACGGTTATAAATCAGAATGACGTAGTCAACTATCCTACAGAGTTTTTGAATGCATTGTTATTGCCTGGACTCCCACCTAAAAATTTACAATTATCGTAATGGAACGAGACTGACTGTAAAAAGGCTAATGAATACTGTCATTACGACAACGATCATCAAGAAAAAAAAAATCGGTTGCCTGTAAAGTCGGTTTTACGGGCGAAGATTTTACGTGACAACGTCTTTTTCTCGGTAGAATATTTATTGATATGAATATTATTAAATTGCACAATAGTTGTTTGCAGTTGAAACGCGCTGTTTCTTCTCAATCGACTGCCTGTAAAGTCGGTTTTACGGGCGAAGATTTTACGTGACAACGTCTTTTTCTCGGTAGAATATTTATTGATATGAATATTATTAAATTGCACAATAGTTGTTTGCAGTTGAAACGCGCTGTTTCTTCTCAATCGACTGAATTACGATTGATTGCAGAGTTATTTAAACTAATAATTTACTTAACACTATCAACATTTGTCAATAGTATGACATAACCTATAAACTCAGTTTCTCAACTTTTGTGTCAATCTACCAATTAATCAATCAATCATAGTTTACGATAATGACATATTAGTGTACAATTATTTACCTTTATTGTTGTAGTTGTTGTAAATGACGAATCTAAGCACTCCACATTTTCACTACAGACACAGCTGACGATACTTTAACCACACGTGTGAACTTGTATTATGACGCTTTCTCGGTTTTCCAACGCCAAGAACGCTCGAGAAAGACAGAGACACAAGCACGCACCGATTCAACGCGTCTAATTCTCTAGTGCTGCGCGCGCAGCGGACCGATCATGTTTGAGTGGGAGAGAGACGCAAGGCATTCGCCGGTCCGGCGGGCCTCTCTCTCGTTCGGTGACTCATCGTAACAGACGTGAGCGGGCGTTACACTTTTTCATGAGTGACTCCGAGCCACAACCTAATTTAAGACGTTGTCACGTCAAAATACAAAGGAGAGAATGTCTTGATCCTGTGTATATTGATGATTTTTTTGCTTTTGCCTTCTGCAATGACAATAAACAAATCACAAACTCAACCGTTGGAAGTTTGCGGAATTAACTTAAGTTTGAATGTTTCGCTCATGGGCTATTATTCACGTGTTGGAAAACCGTCATTGTTGTATATTTAATAACCGCCAAAAAATAAAAAAATATTTTTATCAGAAAGTATTAAATTGATGCAACTTTTTTTGTGCATGATATGTTTAAGTGTTTTTCTTTTGTTTTATTTTCCGTTAAGTTTTAGGCACATTATTTAATTCTACGGCGGTACGAAGATCACCGGTTCAGCTAATTTATCATCAAATTTCATCTATTGATAAGCGATTTTAAGTTTCCTTAAAAACATTTAAATTAGATTTTAAAGACTTTTGTTTTTTGATTATATAGTACTCAAATATTATGCAGCCATACTAAACAGATTTACAGTCGTATGGTTAGATTATAGAATATTAATAGCTATAGTTTTGGGAATTATTACTAAACTACTATACAAACACTTGAATTACATCTGTGCTTCTTTATTATTATTGTTTATATTATATGTCTGTCAAACTGTTGATGTTCTTTGTATTAACCAATATACCAAAAAAAGAAACAAAAATAAATTTTCAATCTTTGGTTTCAGGAGGGTATGGGTCAACTCAAAATTGTCTCAGGAGGACTGAAATTGGAAGGAAAAACTTTTGTATTGGATAGTTTAATAGCAAGTAGTATAAAATCTAGGAGCTACCAGCCGATAGTTATAGAGTCCACAAGAAATTTGACACTTAGGTCAAGACATAAAAATGGATACCTAGATAGTTCCATGATATTAGGTAAATATTGCGTTACTTTGTAATAATAAATATTAAATGTGGAAATCTCGAATTGAATATAATAATTAGCTTTAGCGTTATTTAAAAAAACTGTATTGTGATGGTTATAATTATTATACTTAGTAAGACTAATACTGTGGGTAGTAACGTTTTTCAATGGAAAACGCTATAGAAATTCATACATATTTTTGAATATTCATTATAATTTATATTCATCGAAATAGTCTGAATGCCAGGTGAATGTTTTCGACTAACAATAGAAACAAGTCTGATACTGTGGCTATTTTATGTCTCTCTTTCTCTCTCTACTCCTTTTTGTCCTTATGAAGTATTGAACGCTCTTGCATTTCTTAGCCAAAAGTGAAAGATGGCTGATTGACATGCTTAGAGCATTCGCTTCTGTTTTATTCCTTTGAAATTGTCTCCACAAGTCTTTTTCATTTCTCTTTATTTTTTATCTTAGACCAATTATTTAATGATTACTTGCTATAATTCTTCTTTAGCTATTATCCGGTCTTTCTCTTCTTCTTCTTCCGTCTGGTCGGCATTTAAGTGCCTATCTTTTTTTTTTTTTTTTTTTTTTTTTTTTTTTTTTTTTTTTTTGGGAGGTGGAATCTTCTAAAGACCGTCTGGGATCGGGTGTTGGCCCTTTACCCAGGTGTGTCGGATTCAATCTCTTACGCTTCACCGCGTGACGAGACCGCCTACCGACTAAACCACCCACTCTTTCTCCGACCGACGGGCCCGGAACCGCTCTTAGCGAGCATATCTGGCCCATCAGCCTTACTCTTAACTTCCCACTGGCACTTTTCGCGTGCATTACATGGATTTGACGGCCTCCCGGCCTCCCTCACCAGCACAAGGCTCGGGCGAGACTGGTCGGTGAAGCTACCGTCCTGCTCAATCCTCATTCTGGCGAGACAGCCTGGTTGCCACCCCTTCCACATTGAAACTAACGAGTAGAACCAGTTGGCAATTAACAGTAACACCATTCATTCGTACTTTCATCAATTCAGTTCCGCATTCATACCCTCATTCACTAATTTTCGGGGTATCGGGACATCCGACGGGATTGGATGTAAAAAGTCTTTTCCCGTCCCATGTCCCGCGGCCCCGACAATGAAATAAAATAAATAAATTAATAAATAAAAATAGATAAAAAATAAGTTAAAAGTAATGTAGATAAAATAAAAATAAAAACAACAGCTAAAATTGGTATAGATAAGATATAGTAAAAACGAAAGTAACTTGAATAAATAAAATGAAATAAAATAAGTAAATAAATAACACATTTTTTAAAACAGTAAATAAATATAGTGGTCAATCCATCTGCAGCCGCCTCTCTTTCTCTTCCTTGTGCTTTATGGTTTTTGTAACAAAGGCAATGATCAGTTCGAAATCGTGCTTACTGTCGATGGCTTTATCGATCAGCTCGTGAGGCTCGCCTAGTGGAGATCCCAGGCTCAGCTGCAGTTCGTTTCGCCCCGTGTGGTATGCAGGGCAGTCGAAAACAACATGCTGCGCATCGTCCACCACTCCACACTCAGGACATAGATCGTCTCCGGACCTACCGATTCTGTGGGTGTATTTCCGAAACGATCCGTGCCCCGTCAGAAACTGCGTGAAGTAGTAGTTGACGCGCCGATGCCGACACCCGTACCATCTCACTACATCCGGGACCAGGGACCTCGTCCAGGCCGCCTTTTCGACTTCGGCTGCCCATTCCCTCTGCCACATCTCCAAGCTTCTGGCTCTTTTTTGTGGCCCTGAACCAACCGCCCCGTTGCCCCTCTGATACATTCGAGCTCTTTCCCTGGCCAGGATGTGCACGGGTACAGAACCAGCCACTACCTGTAAGGCAATGGTAGATACAGTTCTGTACGCGCTGCACACCCTGATCAGAGGTTTCCTTTGAGCCCTAAGGAGCATGTCCTTATATTTCTTCATCTGGAGGACCTCGTGCCACACGGGGGCCCCGTATAAGATGATCGATAATATTGATTGTAACATAACTGATCTCTTCTGAGATCCGGGCCCCCCTATGTTTGGCAATAATTTGTTCAATGCTGAGGTCCTCCCTTCCGCCTTTCGACATGCTTCTTGTATGTGCTGCCCAAAGGTAAGTCGGTCGTCAAAAGTAATACCGAGATACTTGACTGTTCTTTGGGGTCTTATTTCGGAGCCTTGATATTTGAAAACCAAGTCATCCCTTTTCCTTGGTCCTCTCAGAATTATTATCTCTGTTTTGTCTACTGCTAATTTTAAGTCGTTCTTCTCGATCCACGCCGCGGTCGTGTTTATTGCTTTATTTACCTTTTCTGTTATGCCCCAATTCTTATCATCCTCAACCAATAAGGCTAGATCGTCTGCGTATGCTATCGCTTTGACTCCTTGTCTCTGCTTGTGAATTTCTAGTACCCCATTGTATAACATGTTCCAGAGTAAGGGTCCCAGGACTGACCCCTGGGGTACTCCCGCGGTCATTTGTTTCTTTTTCTTCTTGGATATGCATACGGATCGTTCCGAAAGGTAGTCCTTTATTATATTGGACATATATTCCGGAGCCCCGCTTTCGACTATTCGGTCTACTATGAGGCCCCAGTTTGCTGAATTAAAAGCATTTTTTATGTCCAACAGAACAATAACCACCCATCTTTTCTTGCTTGATTTGGCCGCGTTCCTTATCCAGGTCGCGGCGTCGATTGTCGATCTGCCTTTCCTAAATCCGTACTGTTGGTTGGATAAGACTCTCTCATCTTCCAACATGCCTTCCAGCCTCTTCTTGATAAGTCTTTCGTAAAACTTACCAAGGCAGTCCAAAAGGCATATTGGACGATAAGAGGTCGGTGAATCAGGGGGTTTCCCGGGCTTTAGGAGTAGAACCAAGTTTGCCTCCTTCAAGTCCTTGGGAAACTCTTGTTTCTGCAGTAGATCATTAAATATTCTTCTGATCAAACCTGGTTTCTCAGTTGCTATTATCTTTATTGCCTCTGGTGGCAGCCCGTCAGGGCCGGGAGCTTTCCCTGTCTTCGTATCCTGACCAGCGGTTTTCACCTCTTCTTCTGTGAACTCCTCTATCATGGTTGGGAAAACCTTGGTGAAATCTGGCATGTCCTTGGTGGGAAAGAGGAGTTCAGCTGATCTCATCCGCTGGTCTTCGTCGAGTCTATATGGGGCCATTATCTTTAAGGTCTTCATTGTGATTTTGTATGCATCACCCCATATATCCTCGTCGAGTGCTTTTATCAGGGTCTGCCACTTTTCTTTTTTCTCTTTTTTTATTGTATTATTTAATCTTTTCTTCAAATCCTTGTATGTATCTTTAAGCTCGAGGTTGCCCTGGCTTCTCGTATAATTCCTTCGAGCTCTGAGGCATCTCTCCCGTAGATCTTCTATCTCATCTGTCCACCAATAGGGGGATTTTTTTCCATGTTTCTTCTTCTCGGTAGCCAATTTTGCTGCATTTTGTAGAGCTGTTCGAAGTTGGCCGAGGTCAGAAATCTCATCTTCATTTATTTTTCTGACCTCCGATAGGTACTTGTTTTTGTTGAAATATGATTTTGCTGTACCTATCGACCGCTTTATCCCCCCTTTAACCTTTACCTCAAATTGTATATATCGGTGGTAGGTGAAGAGCTGATCGTCGAGTACATCCCACCCGTACACATTCCTAGATAGCCCATCGCTCGCGAATGTGATGTCAATGTGTGATTGGCTGGCCCACCGTACGAAGGTTGGCTTATTGTTGTTCAGCACTTGGAGGCCAGCCTGGGCTATCCATTCATTCCAGAGTTCCCCCTTTTTGTCGTTTATGGGGGAACCCCATTGTCTGGACTTCGCATTTATGTCCCCGGCGATCAGTATTTTTTTTTCGTTTATAGCGGCAGCCATTATTTCATTAACGATTGTTTCGTATCTCATCATAGGGATGTTTGGAGATACATAGCATGCCAGGAGGCTGAAATCCCTCAACCTAATGAGTAAATGATTTCCTCCCCTGACAATGCTGTGCACTCCGACATCCCTATTTTTAATGAGCACCGCTACTTTTTCCCCTCGTCTTGTATCCACCCACCGCCTGTCGTTATCTTTTTGTTAGGTTCGGGTACGATGAGCAGATCTATATTTAGCTTGCAGGCTTTTGCGTAGATGAGGTCGTGCGCTCGGCGCGCCCTGCCTACGTTCACCTGCAAAATCCTTATACCAGGTTGATCTTTGGGGTTCATTATGGTTTAGTTCCCTGAGGTCGCTTCTGCAGTGGATTCGCGTCTTATATTAAAATTAAAATTCTTATAGACTAGGATAAAAAAATAAATAAGTATAGATAAAATTAGTGTATAAATAAAAAGTTTATAAATATAATATGTATAAATAAAATAAGATAGATAAAATATATAAATAAAATAAGAAATGTGTGTATATATAAAATTTTTAAATAAATAAAGTATATAAATATGTAAATATAATAGACAGCATTTAGTGAATAACGTGGATATAATGTTGTAGTACTTGGATGCCTTTATCCATGAAAAGCTGAGAGAGATGGCTTCCTGTCCCACCGGTGGGCTGTATAGGGGCCCACTCGCGTTCTCCAGGGAGCCATCTCTCGCTTTTTCGTTTTCCTTGTTACATTTACCCACCCTTTGGGGGTTCCCTGTCTCCTCCCCTGCCATACACCCACCTTCTATAGGCTGGGCACTGTATCCTATCCATTCTATGGCCTTCCTCGTTACAGGTGAGGCAGTATGAAGTGCTGTCGCACTGCACTGCTGTGTGCCCTGATTTTAAGCAGTTGTAGCAGCACGCTGCCCTGCTCTCACCTTTGCACTCATATGTGCTGTGGCCATAGTGAAGGCACTTGTAGCACCTTGTTGGGGTATATCTTTCAATGATAGGACATGATACCCAGCCTATAACTATGGAGCTGTATCTTCTCAATTATTCAGCTGTTGAGGGGCGTACGGCTACGGTCGCCACCTGCTCCCCATGTTTATTTGTTCGTAGCGTCTTTATGTCAATTTCTTTTTTCGGTATTCCTGTGTACATTTTTATGGCACTTTGGAGTCGTTCCTCCGTCACCCCTGGGTCCAAACCTGTTATGTTAAAAAAACATTCTTTGCGTCGGATTGCCATATTTAACCCTGTCATCCTTGTATCCATTTCTTTTCGTAATTTCTCTGCGGCCCCTTTGCCCTTTAGTTTTACTAGGATATCCCCCCCTTCTGTTTTTTTTGAGTCTATCTACTTTAACCCCTATCTTTCCAAAGTTAATTTTTTGGTTCATTTCCTTCAGTACTTCCGTGTACGATTTGCCCCCTGTTTTGATTAGGAGGGCTTCCTCTTGCTCGTTCTTTACTCCTTTATCCATTTCTTTACCTCTTACTTGGATTTCCCATACGATGTTTTCTGCCCGGCCTACAAACTCCAGGGCTTTCCGTACCTCATCTTTATTTATCTCATTATTGATAACCACCCTTATTGTTTCAGGTGGCTCTTTCCTTTCCCTTATCCGTTTGATGGCCTTCTCGGCCATTTCGTACATACCTTGTTTTTTTGGTTTTGCCACATATGTGTACCATTCCCTTCTCTGGCTGGCTATGGAACTTTCGTTCCCGTTTTTTATATATTCTACATTTCCTTCTTCGCAGACCTCTATTAGTTCATGAACTTCCTCCCTGAGATTACGTATCACGTCTTCTACCCCCCCGTCTTTTATATCCTTTTTAGTTATTATAAGGCATTCTTTTTTAGTTATCGTCTCCTGTAAGCTCACCTGTTCCCATTTTGTCTTTTCAAATACTTTTTCTTCCCATTTCTTTTTTTGTATTTGATTGAAGTTATTTATATTTCCCCCTTTTTTTAAAGCGCTTATTATTTTTTCTGTTTCTTTTCTTTGCCTTTCTTGCAATAGTTTTATTTTACATTGCTCACACTTAGTTTCTTCGTCCTCCTCTTTTGCCGTTTTTATTTTACTTTGGCTGGTCTTAATCTGAATTGTGTTAATTTCTCCTATTAGTTTGCTTGCTTTGGCTTTTTGTTCCCCCTCGATGGGTCCTTTTCCATTTAGAATATCCATTACTTCTTTTAGTTTCCTCTGTATTCTTTCACATTCTGTCTCCTCTTGGTATCTCTCGTTTTCTCTTTCTTCTTTCTTTTCTTTCTTGAGTTTTTTATTTATCTCAAAACTGTCTCTTTTCCTCTTTTTCTTTTCTTTTATCTCTTCTTGGTCATCATCGTCGAACAACGAGGCTGTCAGGATACTTTCATCCAAGTTCTGCCAGTTTGTGGTTCCTTGCTCTTCATTTTTTTCTTCTTCCTCTATGTCCACCACATCTGTGATTTCTATTGATGATTCCTCCCCCCCTGAATTTTCTTCTTTCCCTTTGTCTTTTTTGTTCATTGCTCTTAAAATGTCCTCTCCCACCAACGTTGAATGTTTTGGAGGACCTGACCTATTCATCTTCGGCTGACTCTTATGCCAGTTTAGCATCTCTTCTTCGAATTTCTTTTGTTCTTCCGCTTCGCTCAATCTGCCGTCTTGCGGCTGTTCTACCCCATTCTCGTTTTCATTCATCTTCATTTCTTCCTTGTTCGTTTGCTTGTGTTCGTCATTGTCTTTTCCGTCCTTCTTTTTGTGTGTAAAGTCCATGCAGTTCCCACGAGTGGGGACGTGCTATATGTCCGGCGCGGCAGTGCGCCCTTACCGCGCTAAGGCTAAGTTACTTCGGGAGGTGTACTTTGTTTTTTCACGGTTGCCTCCGGACGCAGTGGCAGTCTGTATGAGCAGGCTGCTTGGAGTTTCCACGTTACTGCTGCCTCCCCTGTTACGTGGGAATTGGAACAGGACGTGTGACGGAAAAGGTGACAGGTGGGGTAAACATGTAGACTACTCTTATGAGATTTGTTGAGGGGTTGGAAGAAATTTTTTTTTTTTTGGATGGGCGAGATTGAAAATTGGGATTAAGTAGCCCTAGGAGAGTTGGTAGGTAGTTGTATTGCTGAAGGCAGAAGGCGTCTCAGCTGCTCGCCTCGGTTGCGGCGCCTTTTTAGCGTCCAGCGGCGGTGTCCGGCGCCAACTCGGTGCACAGTCGCTGGACGCTGGGACTGTTCTTGGTTTCACCGGTCGTGCTCCCCTCACAATTTTAGGGACCACGACCCGTTACTCGGCTCTCACACCGTCGTCGAGGTAAAAATACAGTCCCAGGGAGAGTAAGTGCCTATCTGGGTATATTACTTTGGTCTTTACTTAGTGTATGTCCAATCCTTTCAGTTCCTTATTTTAATGGTGACTGTCGTTTTTTCTTATTTTGTTCATCTGATTAGTTCTGCGTTTACTGTTTTTTCAGGCCAGTGTATTTTTAGAATTTTTCTCAGCGATTTATTTATAAAGATTTGTATTTTTTTAATAGTTATTTCTTTCTGTCTCCAATATTCTGCACCATACAATAATATCCTCTTATTACAGCTGTCAAATAATAATATTTAAGGAGTTATATGCATGTTGTGCCTTTACGATTCTATTTTTTTTGTCTAATCTACTACCGCCTTTTTTCATGATTAATCCTACCTATATCTACTTCATCTATTTTTGTTTTTTCTGTATTATGTGTTAGTTATGTTTGGTTAGGAGACACATGTCATCTGAGAATTCCAACTAGATGTGCAAGTTTCTCGTAATACCTGTTTTTTATTGCTTACTTTCTCCATGATCCAATCCGTTATGATTGGAAATCGTTTTGGGGACATAACGCATCCTTGTTTAACCCAGCTTTGTATAGCCATATAGTCTACCATTTCTTCCTCATGTTCCAGTCTCGCTCTATATACTTTGTAGAATAATCTGATCAGGTTTATGTATTTCATCAGTAATCCATACAATTTTATAATCTTCCACATTTGATCTCTATTTATACTATCGAAGTCCTATTTAAAGTTAATAAACATTATATATAGAGGAGCTCTCTCCTGATGCCAACTAATATGTAGCTTCGTCGTTTTTTAAATTTTTTAAACTGTTTGTCCTTGTGTCGTGTTGTGTTAATCACAAAGCGCCATCTTCAAAGAGCTCTAGCTCAAATAGAAATAATTTTTTAGAAAAGAATTGGATTAAATTGTCTTAAAATTATCTGGGAAATCTCCGGTCTTTATTTACAGGAGAGCTTTTGGACACCCTGTATTTTTTTATATATAAATTTGATGAATCACAGAGTTTAGTAGAAGTTTCTAAAATCAGGCAAGAAACGTATTTATTTAGTATGTTTCATAAGAGATTTTCATACCATATTCATACCACATTTGAGAAATAATTTTGGAAGAATATAGCTTCAAGTACATATACCGTAACTGTTTGTGAAACAAATTTCTTTTATATTAAGTTTCTAGACATTGTGTGTCTATTCTATTTGGTATATAATATATATTTGTTTCAGGAAATGAAAAATTAGAGTGCCTAACTAACAATTTTAAAATAACTGACGATCGAGGATCGTTGCTGTTTTCTGCTGATAGAAAAGAGGTTTTAGTGGGATCCGAAACTCTTCGAGTCGTCGGAGAGGGCGGAACAAGTTTCAGCGGATCTGTACAAACGACATTGGTCAGAGCCGATGCTGGCCATGAGCTAAGGTAATATTTTTAGAAAAATATTTAGCACACTATAAATTTTCTGATAACAAATAGACACCATTATTTTGTCTTGTATTATTATTATGTTTGCAGTGACAATTTAAGTAAAGACTTACACATGAGTTTTTATATTTTATTTGTGCTCCTTGACAACGTGTAACTTTTTATAATCTAGTCCATCTGTAGTAAAGTTGACTGACTGATTGACATCTCTGCTTTCACTGCTGGGGCTGCCAAGCTAAGCTATATCATACATCTCACATTTAATTTCCTAAATGTAGAAGGCTTGATTATTCTCCTACCTGATCTAGTTTGAGGTTAAATCTAACTTTCCTTGCTATCCCTTAAACTCTTAGTATCATAATGAGATTTGTTACTAAGTTTGTTTGGCGGTGTATGAAATATATTGTTATAAGATTCTCTATTAGGCAATTCCAAAATAGGATGAAATTCAGGAAGTATTAAAAGGATGTGGAGATGATTTTATAAACGATAAGTTTCTTTCATATTCGCTATTTTTTACAATATAGAAATACGAAATCCTTTACAATATAGAACCTGGGACTCTAATGTTTATCTACAATTTCTGTGGACATTTAGACTCTGTCTTTCTTAAGCATTACACTTATCTGTTATAAAACTCATCTCTTTCCTTGGTTCTTTTTGGATGTTGCGATTATATTTTAGGCAAGTTTTGTATTTAGTAACAAATTGTTCTATATCAGAAGCTAGCTACGGACAATAAAATATTTTCCTAGCTCTAGATTAAATAGTTTCTATACCAACATGTCCTATGTGAATTTTGTTAACATTAGAGATCTTAACTTAAATGGTACAGTCAAGATTATCAGATACATACAAGCTAATTCTGATTTTATATTACCCTCCGACTTCTGGACTTAGTTTCCCCTTTTCTGGCCATCTATTTTCACAATAAGCTATTAAAAGGTCGCTTATTGCTTCAAAATCATGTCTTCACCTGTTTAATCTTTTAGTTCACTCATTCGTGCTTGAGAAATAGCTACCTAATTCAAATTCAATGTCTAACATGTCTGGATCGTCGTTTACTTTATTTCTAATAAATCATCTGTAGAGTAAATCTGCAATGTACATATATTTTCCGGGTAAATAGGTTATTGTGTAGCAATTACTAATTTACCCGAAAAATTTTTACTTTTACCAATAACTTTTATGTCTATAATTGAGTGGCTTATGGTTCCTTTTTACAAAAATTCTATTACCATATGCGCCCTAACCATCTCAATCCATATTTTTTCATTTTAACATAAATAGGTGCGACACCGAGACACTGAATACTAATGTATTCAGATTAAATTTCCAGGTTTTTTTTGCTACTCACATATTTAACTATGCGTTATCATATCTACAATACGTATTAATTGTTCTTTTTTCTTTTTAACTGTCCAAATTTAGTGTAATTGGTCTGGAAGCGTAGTCATAGCTTCTCCTTTTGAGAATATTTGTAGCTCATCCTCAAATTATTGTAGAATATTTTACAAAACAGCTAAAATTATCCATATAATCTAGTCAGTGTCACCAGAAATTAGACAAACAACTGAAATAAAACACATTCAACACATAGCAGTAAATTTGTACGCTAATAGTGGTACGACAGGTTTTAACTTCGTGTTTCATTCTAGTACTAATTATTGTACTCTTTAATGTCTATACAATTCATTCATGGTAAAACAACGTTAAACATAGTAAACACTTGCTACACAAAAGATGTTCCGTCCAGTCTTGTATTTTAAAACTTTTTATAGTGGGAAAAGTACCGACAAAATAGTCTAGAATGTTTATGAAATCATAAGTTTTAACACGTTAAATGCTTTATTATTAAACTATTACGATTAGTGTTTGGTTTGCGACCTGTGTCTAAAGTTTTGAGGCACTGATTTAGTTTAACTAATAAAGTATATCTTTTAAGTTGTTACCTTTATTTTTTTTAATAAATTACAGACATGTCCGTGGGATACAAACCAGGCAAATTGGTTTTAGTAATCTACGCACGGAATTAGTATACCACAGCAATTTAAAGGTCAAGCGTATGATGAGGTTAAGGATGAACTAAACACTTGCTTAGTCAGAAGTATTTGAATTTTCCGTTAACTCCCATTTTTGTTCAAAAATGTTTGTAGAGCACAAAAACTTTTAACTAAAAAAAAATCTATTATGGTAATAAATTAAGCTAGTTATGGTCGAAAAACGACGTTTAATAAAATTTTGAGGTTATGTGTCAATATTGTGTGCTGAAATTTGGTAAATCATCATCGTTTGTAATGCCGAACAATACCCCAAAATTTCGGATTAAGTTCCAATTGGAGCGATTTTGACATTCTTATCCGGCTATGCCCTTACCGATACCAAACCATATCAACTTTTATATGTTACATACATATGTGAACAAGTGTATGCATGTAATTGTGTATTTAAGTTAGATTAAGTATTGAAATGTGCATACTAATGCATTAAACCCGAACACGTACTGCTTGTTAGTGTTAAGTACAATTCAAAAATAGTAATAAATTAATTTGGTAACTAGGATTGTATTAAGCATATCCAATGAAGGATTTTTAAAAAAGTAATATTTATTCAATCTTACGTTGGCTGCGTGGCCAGTTTGGCTGGTGTATATTGGCCAGTTTTACTCCCTAATTACTTGACTTTTTATTTAGCAGATTAGTAATAAATTATTAGCATAAAATCTATAAAGTTGAGTGCTCGAATAAATTAATTTTAATCAAATAAAAGGCAGATATCGAACACAGTTTTTATTAAATCTTGCCCAAGTACTTTCGCTCCTAGAGCATCTTCAGGGGCGTCTGAAATAAGCCAAGAAACATTTTTTCCACTGAAGACAAATTATTCAACTTCGAAAAAACTTGAAGTTGATGGTTGATAAAAAATTTATGTAATATAACGTTTTAGACTTGCTTCGTCAAAAGTAGGCTATCCAACAATATATGGTGAATGTCATAAACATAAGTTGATACATTTACACAAGACGGCACAAAGGACAAACAGTTTCAAAATTATTATAAATTCGAAGAAGCTACATATTGGATGACATCAAGAGAGAGAATGGCTCCGGGTCTTAACGGAAATGTTAAAGTGATATCTGACATTTGACAACTTGGATGGGCAGATACAATCATGGTGATGTGATCTGCACATTTCAAAATTCTAAACCGAACATAGACCAAAGGTCCAACTGACACTACTATAGGAAGTCAACTGATGAAATATAAAATTATATACCTAGATCAATTTATGTAGATTGCTTACACTCAAACATGTCAGTAATAATTTGGGTGTTAGTTTGGAGTCAAGAGTAGGAGCATGCTTTGTGATATCATATGAACATTCCATCTATAAATTATCTCCTAAGATGAATATTTTTACAGCAGAACTATTTGTCATAATTAAGACCTTAACCTTTATTCTGGAAAAAAATCTACCCAAATCTCTTATAATATCTGATTCACTTAGTTGTATGACATCACTTTCTCAGATTTATTCCCCTCATCGAACATTACAGCAGATTAAGTTAAGTTTATACCATATATACCAAAACAATTTGACAGACGAGTTACTCTGGGTACCGTCACACGTTGGAATAGATAGTAACAAAAAGGCAGATAGTCTAGCTAGATCCGCAGTAACCAGTACAGCCGCATCAGTGGAAAATCTAACGGTGCATTTAGATTAGAACCTTATTAAAAAGCAAAATTGCACAATGTTTGGCAAAACCAATGGAATAGAAGCACAACTAAATTGATAGAAATAAAATCTTCCTTCCTTCCATAAAATTTCTAGACTTAAAAGCGACAACATCAAGTCCTAGTAACACGTCTCAGATTAGGACACACTTCTACAACACATGAATACTTGTTGAAGAGAGAAGAGAAACCAGTGTGTTTTGTTTGTGAATATAAAGTGACAGTGAACCACATTTTGATCGACTGTCCATATACTCAGTTGAAAGACTATATCACCACATTCCAATAACATTAAAATAAATTTTAGGGGAATCTAAATAATACGTAGCTGACTTGATAGAATTCTTGAAATCTATACACTTTTTTAATAAAATTTAATACAATACATCAATAATTAAAATATACGAGTATATTGTCTACAGTCGAAAAAATGAAAGATTACCCATGAATAATCATATCAATCACTTATTTTGTATTTGCTGTCCTTTTCTATAAATAACAAATGTTTGTAATTGATATTTTGTATATGCCTTCTTATGCTAATAACCCTAAGTGGTTGAAGCAAAATAAAAAAAAATATATGAAATTAATAATTTCTTATTGGTTATACTCAGTACAGGAAGTCTAAATAGTCGAGCTGGGTCCCCTTCAAGGTGAAGCTGCAATAAAGTTTTTAAAAATAGAAATCAAACCAAAAGAGTTTGGTCTTTTCAAATATTTTGTGATTCTAGTATATAATTTTCGAATAATTCTACCTACATAAGAGGCATCTAAATCATCACATTTTAATTTATAAATACCACTTTTGTCAAGAGTGTTTATCCTATCTTTGGTATTGATAATGGAGAACCCATCGTTAAACCTATTTGTTTATATATATTTTTTGATCAAATTGGAAAAAGTCCTGATCAAGACAAAATTTAAGCATAGTTAGGATGGCATCTTTGTCTTTTGCTGATATGTTGCAGTTGTTTTGAAGGTTGTGTACTAAAGGTAAATTTTTATCTCTTAGTACAGAAGTCAACAAATTGGAAACATCAACAGAAACTAGATAAAAACTTTCTTCTGTTTTAATGTTATTTAAACATTACAAATTCTTAGGATCTAATAAAACTTTTAAATAACATTTAAATAAAAAAGAGCTTTTATTTAGTTTCTTTTGATGTTTCCAATTTGTTTACTTCTGTACCATAAGATGAAACTTTACCTTTAGTACACAACTTTCCAAACAATTGCAACATATCAGCAAAAGACAAAGATGCCATTGTAACTATGCTTAAATTTTGTCTTGATCAGGACTTATTCCAATTTAATCGAAAATTTAAATACACAAGCAACAGGTTTAGCGATGGGTTCTCCATTATCACCCTGTATAGCTCTCATACAGGAAACCCAAGATGCTTTACAGATTCTGGATGATTTTAATAACGTCCATCCTAACATCTCTTTTACACTGGAACCAGAATCTAACAATAAGTTGAACTTCTTGGATATGACTATATCTCGTAAAAAGATTCTTTAGAGTACAATATTTACAGAAAACCTACTCAAACACATCATGTTATACACGTAACATCTCATCATCCAATCCAAGATAAAATGGCTGCTTTCAACAGCTACATTTATAGGCTACTCAAATTTCTACTTTCTAATGAGAACTTCAATTTACAACTTAATAGTCTCGAGCAAATTGCTTTCAATAGTGGTTACGATCCCAACATTATCCATACGTTTCTAAATACAGCTAAACTTAAAATTGCAGAAAAGCTTGCTTATTCATTACAATGTTTGCTTCAACCCAATGCTACAAATAATATCAGATATTTCTCCTTTACTTATATTAGCAAAATTTCCAAAAAAATATCAAAACTTTTTTACTTCTACAATTGAAGACATCAAAATTTCTTTCATGTCATACAACAGTTTAGGTTCCTTTTTAATCAACACCAAAGATAGGATGAACACTCTCAACCAAAGTGATATTTATAAATTAAAATGTGATGATTGTGATGCCTCTTATGTAGGTAAAACCATTGGAAAGTTATCTACTAGAATCATAGAACATTTGAAAAGACCAAACTCTTCCAAATGGTAACCAAAAGTTTTGGTCACCATTTATTATCCAGTAAACATAATTTTATAACTTTGAACTAAAGAATATCTACAAGCATAACGTTTGGTGGTAAAGATATTACCACTATAATTAAGCGAAACCGCCTGCAGTGGGCAGGACATGTAGCCCGGGCCCCTGAGTCAAACATGATAAAAAATATTCTAACAGCGCAACCCGTAGGAATGAGAAGACGGGGTAGACCAAAGCTAAGGTGGATGGACGGGGTAACACAAGATGCCGAGAAGATCGGAGTCGGCAACTGGAAAATGCAAGCGAGGGACAGAATAGAATGGCGTAGAAAGCTTGAGAAGGTCGAGGCCCTCTAAGGGCTGTAGCACCAAGATGATGATGAAACATAATTTTAACATCAATACTGGTTCATCTATTTTACATGACATTAATAGAAAGAGTTTTTTGAGTTTTTTCGAAGTTAATTAATTTGTCTTCAGTTGAAAAAATGTTTCTTGGCTTATTTCAGATGCCCCTGAAGATGCTCTAGGAGCGAAAGTACTTGGGCAAGATTTAGTAAAAACTGTGCTCGATATCTGTCTTATATTTCATTAAAATTTAATTATTAGCATATTAAATTACTTCCATATATATACTATGCTTGTTTTTTTAAACTTTTTTTTATATTTTGATGCACTTATATTTTAATTTTTAGTTCTTATTATTTAAGATTTATTGCGTTTTTAATTTGCTATCTAATCATTTAACAATTTAATATTGATTTTCATCTAATCTAATAAACACAGTACAATAAAAATTTTTGCAAAAATTTTATTGTCGGGTTTTTCAGTCACAATTTTAAAATAAATTTCTCATTTGACGTCATGACTTTTTGTTGGCCAGTGTATTTTAGTTTTATAAAATATTTAATTATTTTAAATATTTTTACTAACTTTGCAATGTCTATGTATTAGCGTTTATATAATAACTTATCAGGATATGTTCATTTGTGCCAAATTGAAAATTCATGTTTATATTTTATTTTTCCGATTGTAAAATCTATGTATCTCAATTGTTGTGTTTGAACTTTATGCGATTTAAACCACTATTTTATTATAATTATTCTTTGTATGTGGGTATATTTTATTTTATAAAAACCCTTAAAAGGGCAACATTAAAAGCACGAACGTTTTCGGAACAACTGTTCCATCATCAGGTTAAAATACCTAAAATAAGTATAAACCATTTAATTACAGCAAACGTGGTTTAAAATTTTGACTAAGGTTAAAAAAAGAGCAAAATGGTTATACTTACAGGTTACCATGCCTAAGCCACCAAAATATTTGGGTAAAAACCCTTTAAAATGTAATGTGTTACCAAAGATTGTACATGATGTTAATAATATTATATGATGTTTAATATTTTAATTAAATTTTACTTCAGGTAACATATTGCCTTTGTCTGCTTTACTAATGATTAAATTATGGGATTTAATTTTGTTTTAAATAGACTTGAGGATATGGAGTTGGTCTTTCTGTTTTTTTTTATGAAAATTGTGGAAAAGGAACATTGAATGAGTAATTTTAAGAAGTAGAGGGTAGGTTTATGGATGATGAGTTGTAGGATGTGTTAGATGTAGTGTTGGTAGTAGAGATATTGAAAGAAGTAGAAGTTGATGGAAAATTTTTGTTTTTGAATTTAAAGATGGTTTTGTAGCAGGAGTTTCTAATTGAAGTTTTTTGGTTTAGAAGGACTGAGAGATTTTAATATAATCAAAATATATTTTGTTCAGGGTGCTAGATGCTTTAAGCATGAAGGACCTCTTTCATCTCTAATTTTGTTGATTAACTCATTTATTTTCCTTTATTCCACTCTCCTTTATTCTTTAGTCATTTCATTTACTTTTATTCCTGCCAAGTCTCTGAGGATCTCAGCCTTTTCAATTTTTTAAATTTAATCACATATATTATAACTTTAATTCCTTCAGCCGGAAGATTTTTAATCCCATTTTTCAATCTATTGGACTCACTTATATTAAAATTTTTTACGATACGAGCAGTATTAAACCATTTTATTTAAATACGAAGTCTTACATTAGCTACAAATATATATTATTTATTTTTTTCCTTGTCCTAGATGTAAGCAACATAAAAGGACATTTCCTAAAGGACATTTAAGCTAATTCGTCACAAATCACACTTTTTAGACCACACTCCATACGATAAAGAGTAACATAAGCTGCCTAATGCATACGTCATTCTCTCAAACATGACCTTCAACAACACCAGTAATTTACATCTTTTATATCCAATATTAAATAATTATAGAAAAATTTTTAAATCCCAACACCTGGATTGCTGTTATCATTTTAACATCATCAAAGTTTTTTTAATCTTTTGGCTGTAGTAATACTATGTTTAACTAATATTGTTTCATGGTACATTGACATTTTGTTTTTGACACCGTTCATGGGTTTCTTCTTATCAATCAGTTACCAGCTGAAGTCCGTTTGAAGAGGTTTACTCTTCGGACACTGGAACTCACTTAAGCATGGGTGTATGTTACCTGAAGTAAAATTTAATTAAAATATTAAACATCATATAATATTATTAACATCATTTTTGAACATAATATAAGCTACTCAATTGCTGTTTCACAGCAAGATCACTTTCTCTTCCAGAGTCGCGAGATCTCAAAGTTTGTATTTCGAGAGATATTAAATCTTTGGTACTTTTTAATTCATCACAGCTATCTGTTAATCTAAGTATACTTAGAAAAATTTCAGTGGGCAACTGATTTTCGCAATTGTACATATTAACATCATGTACAATCTTTGGTAACACATTACATTTTAAAGGGTTTTTACCCAAATATTTTGGTGGCTCAGGCATGGTAACCTGTAAGTATAACCATTTTGCTCTTTTTTTAACCTTAGTCAAAATTTTAAACCACGTTTGCTGTAATTAAATGGTTTATACTTATTTTAGGTATTTTAACCTGATGATGGAACAGTTGTTCCGAAAACATCCATGCTTTTAATGTTGCCCTTTTAAGGGTTTTTATAAAATAAAATATACCCACATACAAAGACTAACCTCTTTTTGTTATACGTGGTATACAGCCAGCTGCAGGAATTATTTTCCTTGTGGATTTTTATAATTATTCGTTTATTATTTAATTTTAGCATTGTACAGGGGGACCGAACCAAAACGAAAAAGAGGCATTATCAGGAGCTGCGACTTAATTGTTGAAAGAGATGAGAATAATTCCAACATTTTTTAATGGAAATGGGGGTCAAGTAAGATATATTTTTAAAGCCTTTGTAATTCTCTATACTTTAAAAGAGGAATGAAATGGTTATGCAGCATTGCTAAAGCAAAGGACAAATCTTGAAAGGACTTGACTCACGTGCGGCATATTAAGGGTGCTAATGGAAGAGTGTTAAGAACTGATATTGAAATTACGCAAAGATGGCATGAAAAATTAAAGAGTTGCTAAATGAAGAACACCAGAGGGGAGATAGAAGATGCGGGATCTTAAATAAGAATCTAATACCGGGGATAGCGAGAAATGAGTTTGTCGAGTCGGAAAATAGAATAAAGAATCAGTGGAAACATCTGATTGAATACCTGTGGATGTTTGGAAGGTTCTATGGGAGGAAATAATGTTTTTTGTTTATCAATGAAATTTTATATTTTGTGGCAAATGATAGGTAGGATTTATGTGAAAGAAAGGATGCCCAATGCATTAAGAGAGTGTAATGATATCATTGTATAAAGATAAGGAAGTTAATATCGCACACAATGAAAATTTGGGAGAAAACCTTAGAGTGAGATTAAAGAGACAAACATCGATAGGAGAAGAACAGTTTGGATTTATGCTAGGAAGGAAGTCAAATTATGCCTTGTTTGCTTTAAGACAGTTAAAGAGAAATACGGCGAGAAAAAAAGAGGGCTACATAAAGTCCTACGACAAGAGCTACGGAGATGTATGAGAGGGAATTAGGTTCTAAAGGTTTCCAGTGACGGATGATTTGCATCAAGGCTCTTCACTAAGTCCCTACCTATTTAATCTTGTTATGGATGTACTAACAGGGAAAGTAAAAGAGCCATTGGTCATTGAGCAAATGAGCGGGATACTTTTTGATTGAAAAATCGCTGTGTACGGCGGCGCTGAAGTGTAGCCTATAAAGAAGTTTCAGGAAAAAAAGATGGAGGTAGCTGAAGTAAAAATGTTACAGTGGATGTTGGGTAAGACAAGAAGGGACAGGATCAGGAACGACTTAATTAGGGAGAGAGCCGGGATGACTATAGTCTCAAAAAAGATTCAAAAACAAAGACTGCAATAGTTTGGTCATGGTAGACGTAGAAATAGAAACTATGTCGGAGGAAGGATAGAGCTGTTAGAAGTTGATGCAAGGAGAGGTAGAGGAAAACTGAGGAGACGATGAAAGGAATGTGTGACTGAAGACTTAAGAGAGATAGATTTAGGTGAAGAACGCCAGACGTATTTAATAAGTGGCGACGAAGAGTAAGGAACAGCGAAGCATGAAAAGGAAAAATCTGAGGAAAAAGAAAAAGAATTGCCTATACATTATTTATTGAATTTTTTGTTTCGGTTTCATACGTTATTTTATTTATTTACAAAAAAATTACATTTTAAACTTTAAATTGTATATACCAATTTTTTTGTCACATTTATCACACCAAGTAAATGATATTAAGTATATAAACAAATGAAATACTTAAAATTAGAGGATTCTCTGGTAAATATCAATTTTAAGAAATAATTTACAGTCTTTAAAAATTTATAATCAGGGTTTGTTCCATTCCGGAAAGAGTAGATATCATTTCAATATTTATTTTTTAAACAATTATTGACATTAAGATTAACATCTCACTCTTCTTCTTCCTATTTATAAACAATTCTGCTTGTTCATTGGTGCATTAATACCTCTATGAAAGGTTGTCGCTCCATCTTTACGCGGTCGTCCGATATTTCTTCTGTCGATTGGTGACTTACCTCTTGCTGTTTTGACGACACGGGTCTGCTCCATTCTATTTATGTGATTATTCCATTCTTTTTTTTCTATTTTGTGTCCATTCATTTATACACTGTACGTTACATTTTCTTCTAATGTCTTTACTTCTCTTTCGATCTCTCAGCCTAATGTCTGTAATTCTGCTCAGTACTAAGAGATAGTACTAAGATAAACATGTTAGTAAGAATTATGTTTTGGAATTATTAAAAAAATATCAGGCAAATGAAAATATTGGTAATAAAAAACAAGAAACTAAAGGGCCTGTAAGTAATCAAGCTAATAAAGTTGCGGTGTTAAAGCATTTTTACATACATTCTATCATAAGTACGAAAAAACCAGCAGCTGTAACTAGAATCAACCGAAATAGCGGTCAAGGTATTTTTAAAACTAATAAATTCCATCCATATGAAATACACTTAGTGTAGGAATTTAATGTGGACGATTATGACTACCGTTTACAGTTTTGTAAAATATTGATTGAGCTTGCAGTAACCGATTTACATTTTCCCTTTAATATCGGTTTCTCCGATGAATGCACTTTTTTTAATGAAACTGTAAATCTTCACCATTATCGTTATTGCTATCATTTAATCCCCAGGATTTTTCTAGAAGTGATACGCAGTAACGCATTTTTTACGTTGCAATTTAATTAAGAAATGATTTTACGACTACTGAAAGACGTAATTAATCCTGCTTTGACTGATATTATTGAAAATAATCAACGATGAGTTGAAGATCACTAGACTTGGTAATAGGGCGGTACTCTACATTATACTTTACTTGTTAGTCAATATTTAGACCAATATTCTTCACGGCATTGGATTGAGAGAAGAGGCAATGTCAAATGGCTATCTCGGTCACCAGATTTGTCTCCCCTGGATTTATTTTTTGGAAACAGCTAAGAAGTAAAATCTATAGAATATCATCCGCATCTTCAGAATATTTTTATGTCAACCAATGTCTACGAATTCTGATGAATCACTCCGCTTATGCTTTAAAATGTAAGAGAACGTTTGGAATAAAACCTTTATCATTGCATGGATGCCGGAGGGCATCAGTTTTAAGATTTTGTCAACTAAGAATAAGTAACCAGCTAATATCATTAGTTTTAAAATGTATTTTTTTTAATAAATATATTATATTTTTTTTATAAACCGATTTTAAAAATGTAAAGACCAATATATAGAGAAATAAATTCGAGAAAAAATGTATCCCACCTGTTATCAAAAATTGACATGTCGCTGCGTTTTTCCAAAATCTTGTCGCAGTTCCTGATAATGCGTATTATGTTATTTATTTGATTTAAAAAAGTTTTTTGATTTTGTTTAAATAATATCCAAAAGTTAATGAATATAAATTAACAAACTTTCCTTAATAGTCTACAAGCCCATGGGAGATTTTTGATAGGTCATTTTTGAGTCACAGGTAAGATAAACTTACCACTCAAGGGGAGGGGGGACGTTTTGGCCAAACATATTTGTACGGCATTTATAACTTAGTAGGTAATACAAAATAATGGCCTGTGATCTAATGCTGGTCGGTATATAGAATAATTTCAAATCGTAATATAGATTAATTCTTTAACAACGCCGTAGATTTTAGATGAGATAGGGGCGAGAAATCTAACTTAGGTGCAACCCTTAATTTGAACCTCCATGCTTTGTGTACCGATAAGAATTGGCGGCATTGCTCCTAAAGTTGTTATTAGATATTAGTATTGATTTATATTTAATTTATGCTGGGACATATCACCCATGCGCTTGTAGTCTATAATATTTTCTTCTGCCAGAGAATATCAAAAATTAGTAACGGATAGGCTGGTATATTGATTTACTTTCCGTAATCCACTATATATTCGTATAGCAATTTATTATTTCCTTAAGAAATCTTTAAAAAATAACCTGCACATCGTTATGACCTAAATACTTAAAAACCTCAGATTAACCCAGCTTTGATACACCGTATAACTTGACTTTTACAACAAATTATCATATAACTCATATTTAATTGGAGCTTCTAGTATATATAAAATACAAAACTTTTATTACAGTTCAAGAATTAATCAAAAAGAGGGAAATTTATTCAAGGTTTAATGGAAAAATCTGCCAAAAAGGATAAAACATATATCTAGTATATTAAAAAAATCCTTACTTTATTCAAGAAAAGTATGTTACTAAAAAAGTTTATGAGATGACTAGATGACAAATAAATATTTGAATTTGCAATTATTTGTATCATTATTTATTGGACAATGAAAATATCATCGCCAAAATCTTTTTATCTTTTTGTCAAAACTTTCGAATGAAATAACTTTCTAAAATATCTTCTAACTTTGAATCCACCCAATTTTCGTTAACACTATGACCGCTGTGTGTATTCAATAGTAATACCACTAGTGATTTAATTTTCGCGATAAGTCTGTCGATTTACTTCTAAACGAAACTGAGTTGCTTGAAAACACCACGAGTCCGTAGGACGAGTGGTGTTTTCTTTAAGAAACTCAGTTGAGTTTAGAAATAAAAGACAGAATTATAAGCTAAATTAAATCACGAGTGGTATTTTATTAGACTATTTCATGAACAAAGTGATAGGTCAAAAATTCAGTAGAATTAGAGGAAGAAATTTAAAAATAATACATTTGATCTAGGTAACCCAAATCTACCCATTTTTTGAATAATTCACAATTAGTCATAATCATGAAATATTTTTTATAACTATAAATAATTTGTTATAATTATTTTTTACCTATAACAATAAATAATTTGTATACAATACCTATAACAATACATTGTATCCACCTAATAACGGTCATACTATTCAAAATTTTTACAATTGCACCGTTTATAATAATTATAGTCGAGAATAATGTATTTTTTTGTATCTCGCTTCCTTGAAGGTTATATCTTTGAAGGGATCAATATGTCTCTGATACTCACAGAAATATTTTTCTTGTACCAATTTTGCAGTGGTGTTCCATATGGTTTTAAGAACACTCTCCTTGTAATCACTACCATCAGTTTTTCGCATGTTGAAGGCCCAGTCTTTTAGAATGAATGCTAGTCTTTCGTTTTTATTTTCTGCAGCTAATTTGTAGTTGCGATCCACACAGAACATCTTAAATTGTCTCCATATATAAGATTTAGATTTTCTTGTGTTACTCGGTATATTTTCTTCAATGTTTTGGTTTATAACTTCGTTTGAAGTACCACCGAAACGACTCATTTTGACGTATACAGCTACAATAATTTTTTTGGCAAACGTCAAACTTTGCTTTGCGATCGGTATCCATGGTTACGTCGTTGAAAACACGAAGCTGATAGACCAATCAGAATTGAAAGACAGTTGGTGTTTTCGCGATAATACAAGCTGTCCTTGGTTTGTGATTGGTCAGATTATGTAAAAATTTTAAGATGAGTGAAATAGTCAAAAGTATACTTTTAGCATTTTTAGACACATATAAAGTTTTGGTTGGAGCCACGTGTATATTCAAAGAGCGCAATACCTATGTATTTCATATGGGTATGTAACTGACGTGGCTAGACGCTGCATAAAAATATACTTAGCAGTAGGAAATTAAAAAGTTTACATTTTTTATTACGATTTTATTAGCTATACCGTTTTATACTATTTATCACATATAGCAACACGGGAACCTTGATTATTCAAATGGCAAAAATTAAACAAAAATAAGCTATTTATTACAAAAGTTTTACGAACAAGTAAAAAAAGTTAACAAAATATTTAACATAATAAAAGTAAAAAATAAAAAAAATATATTATTTTCTATTACAAATATGATTGTCAAAAAAGCATTGTAGATACAAAAAATGTTCCACAACGCTGCAGTTTAAAGTCTAAAGGATTTTCTTTTTTTCTAAAAGCAAATATTTTGAAACGTAAAGTTTATAGGAATTCTGATATTTGTTGTTGATCTATTTTGTTATTATTTTTATTGAATAAATAACAAGCATTTAGGACACAACCTCCAGTAAGCAATTCTACTGCAACTTTACGGTACCATTTAATACTTCGTCTTACATAAGTTGAATATGAGGACATCTGGTCAGATAAATCAATAAACGTTTTTGCTTTGTCATATTCAACAACTGCCTTAGGTTTAACGTTATTTGTTCTGCCTGGAACTTCAACTATCTTTTCATCATATTTTGTTGTGTGCATCTACTCTACACGTCCCTTTTTTCTTTCCATTTTCTTACTTATACTCTTCAGGGAGACTTAGTATAAAAAGCTTAATTCCGAATTTATGCCGTTTTTCTCTGACATATTGTCGAAAAATTAAGCGCACTCAGAAGGGTACCACTGTTTTGTCTATACAGACATGTTCGTCAGAAAGGATAACTTACTTGATTTCTTTCTTATTAAGAAAGTCAACCAGGCATCGAATTTTGCTGAGTCGGCCTTCTTCTTCGCATTGTTCATTGTTAGCGAAATGCCACATTTTTAGAATATTTTCAAAGTGGCTTCGAAACATTCGATTTGCCACTTCAGACCAATAAATTTCAGAATGTTTACAATAATCTGTGATTTTCGGCTTTTTGTCTAAGCCCATCCATAGGAGAAAACCCAAAAAACAATACATGTCTTTGCGAGTCACGTTGATCCATTTACTTAGTCTAGAGGACGGCATGAGGGTCTCTTCCGTAATAGCTTTTATTATGGTTTGTTCCGCGTACAAATTGGTTTTGGTTACCAAAGTATTTATCAGCTCCTTATTAAGAACATCTTGTTCTTCAACATTTGACGAATCATTTGTTTCAGAATCCTGAGATTCTGAAATAAAAAAACATGGTTAAGAAAGATTTACGCTAGTTCATATTCGTTGTATTATTGTTAGTCGGAAAAAAATTGCAGAAATCTTTGACAATTCATTCATACCACAATTATTATGATTTTTTTCACTCGGTAAATAAAATCTCACATTTTATACAACATGCAAAAGTAAAAATTACTAACCTTCGAGGTCCATCTCCTCAATTCTACGTCTTCCCTGGGTTCGCTGGAAGTCAATACACTACTGCCAGCGCTCGAGCTATCTTGTTTGTACACTGGATCATTATCTGAGTCGTTGTGATATGGATCCTCGGTTTCATCGCTCATATTGTCATCTCATAAATTTTGCAATCTCCATTGTTCTTTCTCGGAAGACATTATGCATAATAATTATTGTATGTTGCGAATGTTTTTTTACAATTGAAGTTCTCGTATTCTCGAGTTACTGATCATCAACGTTTTCATCAAGGTTAGACGTGGTAACTCCTCTCTTAATATTTCCTATTTTCTCATTTGCATCGAAGAAATATAATATAACAATAATGTTTATTTGAGAAGCTTACATTATATTCTAGATTACAAGAAACAAAAAGCATACTAAATACTAAATAAACATAAAAACTCACTGAAGTAGAGCTGCCATAAAAGTAGCACCTTTTGGGCGTGAGACTTAAAAATAAATACTCAAACAAAGAAATATTTAACAATATTGTATAAATATAAAGAGTAAGTTACATATGCGCATTTACAAAAATACATTAGTCTTAATTTTAATCTAACATGTGGCATAAATGTGCGTAAATGTACGTTAAAAAATGTATATATATATATATATATATATATATATATATATATATATATATATATATATATATATATATATATAAGCAGGGATCCTACACCTTCTGCCGCTTCCCGCATTTCGATCGCCATCTTTTTCTATCTCTCCAGGTGTCTTCATCAATGGCTCTGTCTTTCATGGTTTCCATAACACCTTGTATCCAAGACTTGGCTGGTCTTCCTCGTTTCCTTCTATTACTTGGATTGTATTCCATAGCTCTTTTTGGCCATCTGTTGTCATCCATCCTCTGTACGTGTCCATACCATATTAACTGTCTAGTTTCTATTCTTTCAGAAGTTGTATGTACTCTATCTGTTTTTCATCTAATTTCAGAATTAGGTATACGTTCTACTCTTGATATACGGCAAGCTCTTCTTAGGTAGTCCATTTCAACCGTGTCAACTTTTTTCTTTCCTTTTACTGTCATTTGCCAACATTCTGCTCCATATCTAAGAATGGGCTCTACAATTACTTTGTAGATAGTCATTTTAGTTCTCATAGTAGCTTTGTTGGACCAAAGTATCGAATTCAGAATTTGTACACTCTTCCTGCCTTGTTGCACTCTATAGTCTATATCTCGTTCCGTTGTTCCTTTACTGCAGATAATACTTCCCAAATATTTCTATTCGTAGCACCTTTTCATTTGTCTAATTTCCAAATCTGGGTCTTCGTCTTCACTGCCTATTCGCATATATTCTGTTTTAGACATATTCATACTCATCCCCCATTTTTCGTATTCATCTTTGAGCTTTCTAAGTATATAATCTGCATCTTCTTCACAGCTTGCAATTAGTGAGAAAAAATGTATTTAACCGAAGAAAAATTGATGTCTTCGAAATGTGGGCTTACAGAAAACTGTTACAAATATAATTCAAAAACATCGCACTAATATTTCAATTATTATAAAACAACTAAACGTCAAAAAGTTCCTGTTATCAGAAGTAAATCAGCCCTATATCCGATAATAAGTGACACATATCGAGAAGAATAGAAGGTTTTACATACTCATGCTCGTTGTTTACACATTCTTCCCTAGTAGTGTAAGATAGAAAACAATGAAGCACGTACTATTCTCTTTTGAAAGTCACTTTCACTATACCCGACTTCAAAGACTATCACTAATTAATATAAACACTTCACTAAATACTAATTAGTTTAATTACTTAATTAGAAATAAACATATCACTAATTATTATAAACACTTCGGTAGCAATGAATCAAGTAAATGGTCAACGGCATAAGGATGCAGAAGGCAAGAAGAAACCATTTTATTAAGTTGCCAGCTGAAGTCCGTTTGAAGAGGTTTACTCTCCGGACACTGGAACTCACTTAAGCATGGGTGTATGTTACCTGAAGTAAAATCTAATTAAAATATTAAACATCATATAATATTATCAACATCATGTACACTCTTTGGTAACACATTACATTTTAAAGGGTTTTTACCCAAATATTTTGGTGGCTCAGGCATGGTAACCTGTATTTTAACCTGATGATGGAACGGTTGTTCCGAAAACGTTCGTGTTTTTAATGTTGCCCTTTTAAGGGTTTTTATAAAATAAGATATACCCACATACAAAGACTAACCTCTTTTTTTTTATTTTATTAAACATCCAATTAGAAATCTTAAGTACAATGATCATGACAATGGGTACTAAAAGAAAAAAAGAAAGTGATCATGGGAATCGGAGCCCAAGATCCGGCAGGGGAGGAACAGATAAGGACTCCCAGGTCGTTAACTGGCGAAACCCTTGTCAAACATCGAAACAAGACAAAGTAAAATTATCAAAAGCAAAAATAGGTACGTGGAACGTCAGAAGCATGTATTAACCTACTAAAATGCATAGCATCCTTCAAGAAATAAAAAGAATAAATATAAATATATTAGGTGTAAGCGAAATACGGTGGCCTAACTCAGGATACCTTTCGACGGAAACCGGTACCTTATATTACTCGGGAAACATTGACAATCAGCATAGGCGTGGAGTAGCAATTATTGTCGATGCAGAGGTCAACAAGTCAATAGAGAGTTTTGTTCCAATCTCAGAAAGAGTGATGCTACTACAAATAAGGACATCACACACAAAACTAAATTTGATCCAAGTATATGCGCCAACGACGGATGCAACAGAAGATGAAGTAGAAACATTCCACCAACAAATTGAAGATGCACTGAAAATGACAAAGAACAGGGAAGTCACGGTAGTTATGGGTGATTTCAATGCAAAAGTCGGCAAGGGAAGAGCTGAAACAATAATGGCAGATCAAGGAACGTAATGAAAGAGGAGATCATCTAGGGGAACGTAATGATAGAGGAGATCGTCCTATACAATTCTGCAAAGAACAAAGTCTAGTAATCACAAACACGTTCTTTAAGTTACCTATAAGACGGTTATATACATGGCGCTCACCAGCAGATAAAACAGAAAAAGTGGTAAGAAACCCAATCGATTATATAGTGATTAAAGAGAGATATCGTGACATTATTAAATCAGTTAAAACATATTCAGGAGCAGATGTCACATCAGACCATAACCCACTAATCGCTAATCTTACGCTTAAACTTAAATGTATTCGAAAACCCCAAAGAACTCCAAAATTAGATGTACGAAAACTGAAAAAAGCTGATATAAAAAAAAAACACACTTCAATAGAAAATATACGAAAACTTTGATAAATTAGATACTAACACATACGAGATAAACCAACAATGGAAAACATTAAAAAACTGCCTCCTCGTTCCATGCAAAGACATATTAAAAGGACCGATAAAAAAGAGAGACAACTGGATGACCGACGAAATACTCGGCAGGATGGACCAAAAAAGACAAGCCAAGAACAAAGACGGCCACATTTACAAAATCATTAACAATGAAATCAGAAAAATTATAAGAGAGGCAAAACAAATTTAATATGAGGAAAAATGTAAAGAAATAAAAGATCTTCAGAACAAATAAGACCTATTCAACCTACATAAAAAGGTTAAAAAAAATGGCAGGGCTGCAAAAAAGAAACCACGACACAACGATAGATAAAAATGAAAATACTATGATAACGACTGACGAAAAGCTAAAACGATGGACAGACTATACAGAAGAGCTCTTCGACGACGAAAGAGGAAACCTACAAGACATACCTATCTTGCGAGGACAGAAAAACAAGTATCGGAATTTAAAAAGAAAGAAATATTGTATGAAATAAAGAACACCAAAAACGGAAAAACCCCGGGGCCAGATCAACTGCCGATTGATATCCTTAATATAATAGAAAATGGGTACATGGATGTCCTCTTAACGTTCTTTAATAAAATTCATCAGTCTTGTTAAATACCCAATGAATGGTTTACCTCAACATTTATTTGTCTCTCAAAAAAGAAAAATGCTAGAGAATTCACCAACCACCGCATTATAAGCCTGATGTCTCACACACTTAAAATGTTTTTGAAGATCATCCATAAACGCATTTACCAAATACTTGATATGGATATTGAAGAAAACTATTTGGACTCCGTAGAGGAGTTCAATTGACCCTCCCTCAGTCGTAGTTCCATAATAAAATAATTTTAAAATCCGAACGCATTTGCTATCTTCTTTACTCCGAATACGTTCTCTGTTTATTTTTCGCATCGCTAGAGTTTAAACTGAAAGACAGAGCTAACTTTGACGAACTGTAGGTACCCGTGAAGCTCTCTTTGCATCCTCAAAACAAAACAATTACAATACAATGAACTTTAAATTATAACAAATCTATATTATAATAACAGGCACACATACGCATTAATGAACACACATCAGAAGAGTTCAAAATTAAAAGAGGAGTACGACAGGGGTGCGTATTGTCACCACTACTATTCAATACATACTCTGAAGAATTTATGAAAAGAGCTCTTGAGGAAGAAACGGCAAGAATGTAGGTCAATGGATCACCAGTTAACAACATTAGATATGCGGACGATACTATCATAATAGCAGACAACCTCCAAGACCTTCAAAAGCTAACGAACAAGATGGATGAGTATGGAGAAGAATATGGATTATCAATAAACATCAAGAAAACTAAATTTATAAGGATATCAAAAACCCAAAATAATGATAAAAACCTGACAATAAACGGTAAAACTTTACAACAAGTTGAAAACTACAATAATTTTGGCACAATAACTAATTTACACACAAACGATTACTTCAAAGAAATCAAAGTTCGAATAGAGAAAGCACGAGTAAACTTCAATAAAATGAGAAAGGTACTTTGTGCAAGAGAACGGAAATTAGACTTAAAAGATAGGCTGGCAAGGTGTTATATTTTTTCGACTCTGCTTTACGGGATAGAAGCATGGAGACTACTAAAAAGTTGAAAGGATTTGAACTATGGGTGTATAGAAGAATCCTGAAGATGTATCATGGACCGAGCATGTAAGAAACAACGAAGTCATGAGAGTAAACAAAAAAATGGAAATATTGGAAACCGTCAAGACAAGAAAGATGTTACACCTGGAACATATTATGGGTAATGAAAGATATAACATACTTTAATTAATTATACAAGTCAAAATTCAGGGCTAGAGCAGTGTAGGAAGGAGAAGAATCTCATGGTTGCTTAAATTGAGGGAATGGTACGGATGCACATCAATCGAACTATTCAGAGCGGCAGCATCTAAGATCAGAAAAGCCACGATGATTGCCAACCTCCGTCGCGGAAATGGCACGTAAAGAAGAAGAAAGATAGCATAGAACTAAAAAAAATAATTTGAGAAATTCAACGAAAAAAGTTTATCCTAAATCATATTATGTTTTTTGAAAATTAAGTTCTTTAAAGCGATTAGTCCAAAGAGAGTCTGTAAAAATCATAAAACTTCCAAAATATCACTAGATCTACTCCAAATTCCATGTACTCTAAGTAAAGTTTCTCAAGAAATTCACAAGTTAAACGAAATTAGACTAGAACAACATAGATGATTGCTGGGAAAAAACGAAACCAATAATAATGACTGCATTAAGAAAAAACCTTCTAACACGACAGTTAAACATGTTTGGATAAAAAAAGACAGTGAGATCTACTGGATGTTTGGAGGCAGTACAAATCCATAAACAGAGAAAAATATATTGGAACACATAAAGAAATACCAAAAATAATTAAAATAGCAAGAGACCAATGGCTACAAGAATCCTATTTAGACATTAAAAACCGATAGCAACGACACGACAGCTTCCATTTGCATAAAAAACTAAAGGAGTTAATAGGCAAAAGTCGATGCAAGTAATATATATTATAAGATTCTGGTGGTAGAATTTTAAGTGATATTTAAGAGCGCTGTACCAAATACATTTTACATTTACATTAACATTATATATAGAGCGCATAAAATTACACAATAGAATTATTTAAAGATAACCAAAGAAGTTAGTTTTCAAGATGAAAACTTTTACCGAAGCTAGTTTCAAAAGTTTTTTAAATTTGTATAATTTAAAAAAATAATAATAAATAATTTTTTAAAAATTAATTGGTTTTCTTTTACTTAAAAATAAAATATTAGAATATATTTTTAACGGGAAGCGTAATGGTATCTTTAACAACGAAGATGAATAAAATAGCACTGTATTGCTATGCTAGATAAAAAGCTGCTACTTGAACTGTAAAATTTAATTGACACGAACATTAATATTGTGAACATATTATTATATGGCACGTATTCTACATAACGTGATAATTTTTGGATATAATAAGTTTTACATTATTGTTTTATAGACCATATTGTTATAGGAAAAAAAATCTTGATTAACTAAACTGAAGTTTAGTTTATATATTTTAAGGTACAATTTACAACAAGTGTTCTATTTTTAATTTTCTTGTTACAGATTAGAGTCTCCTACCAGATCACTGGAGATAAAAGCCGCAAAGAGGATTCACATGGAATCTCAGGGAGGCAAGATTCGAACGATCTCCTTCAACGATTTGACCCTTCATTCTGAAGTGGGGTCCATCAAATTAGAAACAAGTTCAATTCTAATGCCATTGATACCAACAGCTAAGGTGATGTCACGAGCAGCCACCAGTGACACATACGATATTTATCAGCTCTGCGTTTGCGAAAGTGGCAAATTATTTCTCGCTTCCCCCCATCTAGTGTGTGCTTCTGAAAATGACGATAGGTTGTGCCGATAATGTTGGTAATTAATTAGATATTTTTTCGTGTATACTTTTTGGACTAAAGCGCAATAATTTTATTAAAAGTATAATTTTAGTTTATAGGAACTGATTTGAAAATTTAACAAAACTACGATATCTCGTTTTGTCTATTTCATTTCTATTGTAAATAGACAGGATATATTTTAAAGTTTTGAGGATTATTTTTTTGTCTTAATTTTTTTATATATTTGTTATCTGTGTTTTTATATTATTTTTCACCTGTTTTGGGAATTATTTTTTAGATTATATTAATCTGTTACTTAAAGATATCCATTTCGTCACTTAACCTTGGTATTTTAATTACTATAAATCTGTTCTCATTATTCCCCCACTCTTAAGTTTCGCAGATTATGCATAGTTTCTTAGTCCTATCATTTTGTCTTTTTCATTTTTATATACAATAACATTCTTTCATGAAATAGGCTGGCTCCATGACCAACAGTCCCCGCCGAAATATTTTTTTTTGGTTATTGCCATTTTCGACGAAAATCATTAAAATAAAGAGTGAATTATATACTAGTGCAGTCATGTAATGACTAACGATACTAAGATGCAAGAAGTTCCGATATGGACTCCAGAGAGGGAATTTAAAACTTGACATAACAATATCTAGCGCCTTACTTCTCAGAAATTAAGTTGGTGTGATATAAATTTTTTTAAGTAAAAATAATCTTAGTCATAGTGTTATACAGATGGCAAAGATGTATCGTTAAATTTAATGTATTAATATGTTTTAAGTTGAATCGATAGTTTTATATCAATTTTTAACATTCGATATATCTGCAAATATTTGGAATTCAATATATCGTCAGAACGAAGAAAGTGGTCAACGGCATCAGAATGCAGGAGGCAACGAGAAATCACTGCATTAAAAGTTTCATGACATCTCTAGTTAAGTTATTAAGGCAAATACAGAAACAGTTACTAATCATTGAGTACGGAAGCCAAGATTAGGTAAGGGAGGTGATCCACCTCTGGATCATATGGTCTCGCAGGTCATATCCCAGCAAAACCCCTGTGACAGAACGGGAAAAGTATCTTTAAAAACATCAGAGTTGATAACTAAAATATATATCTGAAATATGAAGACAATATCTTCTTCTTAGAGTGCCATATCCCTACGGAACGTCGGCGACTACCATGCTTATAATATTTTTATACTGATCTCGGTCTTGCGCTACGTGTAGCAATTGGTCCGCTGTCAAACCTGTCCACTGCCGCAAATTCCTCAACCAAGAGAGTTTCTTCCGTCCTATCCATTTCTTTCCTTCGATTTTACCGTTGAGAATTAGCCGAAGGAACTCATATCTTGGTCCTCTGATTATATGTCCAAGATATTCTAGTTTACGCCTCTTAATAATATTTAATAGAGTTCGTTGATGTCCCATTCTTCGAAGAACTTCTTCGTTTCTAGTTCTGCTAGTCCATGGAATTTTTAGTATCCTTCGATACAACCACATCTCAAACGCCGTCAAAAGACAACATATCAGGCTGCAAAACTTCATAATACCATTCAAAAAATGACCAGACTTGGAATAGGTATAATGGGCATAGAAGAAGCGTGAAGCTGAAGAAGGTGGTGCTTGTATTGTTGACAGCCATAGGGTATGCCATATTAGATACGATGAAAAAACGGCTCATCTTGGATACGTCCTTATGCACGGGATGTATAACTTTCTACAGCTTAAAATGGAAGGAATGATTAAGAGTAAGCGAGGCCCTAGTAAACGACAGATGTGGTTAAAAAAAATAAATACTAGACTTTCTTAGACATTCAGTCACTAATAATAAAAGCCAAAGAGAAGAGTTTGCAAAAATCATCGCAAACCTGGCTTAGAAAAGAATATCTGAAGAACAAAAAAAAAGGAAAACATGTTCAGAAAATATTATAATTATATAACGATCTCGTTATTGACTTACTTCCAATCCACAACAAATGTAACGAAAGACAACTCTTAGCTTGAAGCCGTTCTTTTTTATAGTCTTACATTTCCAAAGAAATTTATGTTATCCGTTTGTCTCTTTTTTGGCTTTTGATATATTTTTTGCCTTTAATTTGGACTCTCTTTATTTCTGTATATTTATCTAGTTTGAATAAAAGAAAGAGTACTTTATTGAAATGTGTTCCTTAACTTTAACACTGGAAGAACGACTAAAGCGACCTACCTTAAAGGACGGTGGTATTTAATTTAACCACTTCTTGCTTTTGGGCGTGTTCTAATCAACTAAAAATTTTGAGAAACAGATTTGTTAAAAAAATACATCAAAAATTCGTGATAAACATTGTGTCTATAATAAAGTATTATTTACATACACTGTAGTACTTGATTACATACAATTTTTTCTATGCTGGAACACTTGTCACAAATTTTTTTTTGCAGTTGTCGCACAAATCACTGGTTTTCTTTTAACAAGCTGGTGTTTTACACTTTTTTCTTTCTCTTTTCCTCTTTTCTCTAAAATTGGGTGCACTCAATATGTTTTCTTGAGTTGTCGGTGAAGCTCTGTTGGTTAGGGTCATAGTTAGTTATTCTACATTTGCAACGTGAAATTTTCTGATCGGTGTTAGCTTTGTAAAGAGACCAAGCATTGATTGCAGCCAAATACAATACATTATAAAAAACTTATAAATATCTTATAAAAAACTAAAAAACTGCAGTCTTACATCGTATGTGTCACAGTTTTCGAGTGTCTACAGTATAGGAATTCATCTGTGGCAGCCTTTTCAAACCTAGAGAGGTAGTTTCAAAAATACCCGTGTCCTGTGAGCACCTGCGTTAGGAAATAATTAAGTTGCCTGTGGCCACAGTCCAGCTATTTTGTTAGGTTCGGGATCAGCATCTTTATCCACTGTGCCACATCACTGTGCTATCTTTCAATTGACCTTTCCCTTTTATGTCTTTTCTCGGCCGTAGTAGGATTTGGGTCTCTTCTTTCATAGAGCTCTTTACTTTTTACCGCCAAAGCATGCAACGAAATACATTTAGTAATGATTCACAAAGCTGCCGCAGACACAATCCTGTGGGCGCATGCCATTCCCAACAGACTTGTTTTGTCCACTTGCATCATGAGCCTCCTATAAGCCGTTATCTCTACCGCCCGCTTCAGACTGATGCCGCGTAGGGGACAATCGTTTGTACAATTAATACCGTGTAACTTCTTTCGGATTTGGGTCCCCCAACGTTGAGCATCACACTTTCAACGCAGCCGCACTATCCACAACCTTCCGGGCCACCACCCGCACGTGCTCTAACCATTTTCTAATCTGGTGCAACGTCACTCCTAGGTACTTTACATATTTTTTGGGTGTTAGACATGCCCCCGAACATTGTAGTTCCACACTTTGCCTGTTACTTTTCCCCTTCAGAATGATGGCTTCGAGTTTCTCTGCCGCAAGTTTCAGTCAGTGCTGCGTCAATCATTTCTTTACGACGCTGCCTGCGTTCCGAACACGGTATTTGAGATCTGGGCCACTACCAGTACAGCAAGGTCATCCGCGAAGACGTAGGGGTTGTACCCTCTCCGTATTCATAATTCATAACCCCATCATATGTCAGGTTCCATACTTCTTCCGACTTCCGACTTCCGACCCCGGCCGTTCTGCCGAGAATTGTACCTTCTCCAACATAGTCCTTCTCTCGGACAGATACTTCGCCACCACATTCACCACATCAGGTAACTAGGACATTCTCTCTTCTCCATTGCGTTCATTATCTCATTTTCCTGAAGAGTATTGAAGGCATTCCTAACATCTACAACAGCAGGGCCGCTCAGCGATGTCCATCCCCTTTGTTGCGCAGTATTTCGAGTACACTCGCGATTGTATCAATCGTGCTTTTCCCTTTATAAAAACCGAACTACCTCGGAGATAAACCACTTGATCTCTAAGTCATGTCATCTATGCGTACTCGCAGCATCCTTTCATACAGTCTTTCATACAGTCGCTCATGAGCGATTGAAGGTGAAGTTTTGAGAGTTTAGAGTTATTATTTGGATAACAAATGTTATCTGTTACTTCCAATTTATCAAATTTATTTCCATTAAGTAGTAGGTATGTGAATACCTGGGGTACATCATGAGGAACGGCGAAAGAATGGGTTGTTTCCATTAACTCTACAACGAAAAGTAGAAGGAAAATATGGACCAGGACGGCGAAGGATTTCCTGGCTGAAAAATCTACGTACGCGGTTGAACACAACAACCACACATATTTTCAAAGGAGCAGTTTGCAAAATACAGATTTTCATGATAGTGGTAAATATCCAAAACAGACAAGCACTATAAGAAGAAGGATTCGGTGTGTTATCTAAAGAGCTAATTTTTTTAGTTCAATTCAATATAGTTGCGAAATAATAGCACTACAATTTATATATCTTTAGTGCATTATATTTAGCTCTTTAATCATCAAATAAAATAACATTATGTTGCTCTAAAGTTTCAAATACATGTAAAACAGATCTTAGACACCCTGTATAAATTTAAATATATAAAAATATAATAAAAAGATTTTGCATATAAAATACAAGCAATAATAAAAATGGACTTGTAAATCGGTAAGCAGATTTCTTTTCTGCTATTATTTCCTTTGACAATATTTCATAACCTAAATATTTCATTTTTTCGTAATAGACTAAAATAAATTTTAATCCACAAAGAATATTCTTTCTGAATATTTGTCTGTTTTAGTTCCATTAGTTAATTGCTGCGATCTACTTACTTTAATAAATTAGAAAATAAATTAAAAAATATTTTACTTCATAACAATATCAAATCAGAGAATTTTTTTATTTTACTTGATATTTTTAGGGTCAAAACTTATCGCAATGACTCTTTAAGTAAGTAAATATAAAGAAGAATATTTATTTCTTATTTTTTATAGTAAAAACCTATTTTTTTAATAAGCGCCATATCTTGACATTTTCTTTTTGCATTTAATAACTCAAGCAGATGCGGAATCCGGATAATAATCCAACAATTTTGTTAAAAATTAATCAAATTATATTAAATTAATAAATAAGGAGTGGGTAACCGAAAACAATCCATCTTAATATTAATTAGATTTTGTGAAAATGCAGAAACTGGTCGAGTTTTAGTTATTTTCAGTTATCAGTCATTTTTTTGTCAATTCCTTTTGATAGACTATTTAGACAACCATTATTATTCTTCTTTTACTAACTTAATTTTTCTGAAAAACAATTATTTATCAATATCATTACTTCGCTTAAAACTGAAACACAACGTCAATGTTTTCCATTAGTATTAAAAATTACATTAGCTATTGACCGCGAAGCAAATAAATATTGCAATAATATGTAATAAATTTTTTCTGCAGCTGTCCCTAAAATTAAACTTCCGGTATGATTTATTACATCAACATCAATTTTGTATTTTATTTTGACAACGCTTGTTATTTAAGATTCGTGTGTTTTCACTCAGTTTTTCGTTTTTTAATTCCAAGAAATGGAAATCAGCAGTGAAAGTGAAGCCGAAATGATTCCAGATGAGACTAGGAGAAACTGCTAAAGCCGCTATTTATGAATTATTGCCGGTAAAGTTAGGAAAGAGGTATGAATTGGTCTAGGAATTATTTTAAAAATGGAGCAATGAAAAAAATATACATACTATAAATGAAGAAGTAAATCTTGCATATCTAATGGAAAAACCTAATAATTTGAAGCCGTCAAGCCTATGGAGCAATTACTCGATACTTAAGTCCACACTTAACATTAAAAATAATATAGATATAAGCCGCTATCCAAAAGTTATTGCTTTCTTTTAAAGAAAATCCATCGGCTACAAACTAAAAAAATCGAAATAATTGAATAAAGGAGAAATTTTTATCAGAAGCTGAAGATAACACTTAATGACAAAGGTTATATAATTAAATCCAATTTCTCTTTTGTTTTATTATTTTTTTTTTTGTAAATTTTAGGTTGCATTAATAATTGGTTTGGAAGGCGCTTGTCGTCGTGTGGAGCTTTGAAAAATGAGTTTAGATGATATATAAGATAAGATAACCAAGTTAGTGATTAAAAATCAGTAGTAAAGTCTGGCTCTAGTGGTCGGACGGTAAGGACGTGCAGTGTGCTTAGGTGAGAACGACTGACCTGTTGTCAACGGAGCTTATCAGCTCCCGGTGTGTAAGACACCGTGTGTGGCACAGGCACTTGTTTTTCAAATAAGTGAAGAGTGGATGCGAGGCTGTCACTAAGTTAAACCTCGAGGGGTTGCCTTTATGGGCTCCTCGTAGGAGGCTTTTGATAGCTTCGTGTTTACGAAAAATTCGGGTTCATCTCAGTGGGTCGACAGGGATGACACTGTAAGGCTTAGTAATTTGTATTCTAAGTCGGACAGAAACGGCCCCTGCCTCTGAGGTGAGAGAAACTTCAAGAGGATCCCTCCCTGAGAAATCAGGGAGTGAACTACCGTGAGGTTGCTGGGACGACACCCAGGAAAACCGTCAGGCAGCGGCTTGGCGGAACGAAAAAAAAACAGAGTCTTCTGTGTAATAAAATCCTATATTCTTTTGAACACTTATGTTCACTGCCTTACGGCAAGATGAGTGAAATTCCCCCCCAAAAAAGTGATGTCACGCAGGTGACATCACAAGAAAAAGAAGAAGGTGACTATCCCGAGTCACTCACCCCTACGGTCGCTTCAGCGATTAAACTCTATAATAATTTTCAATCCAAATTATCCCCTGATTCCGATTTAATCGAAGACACCTCCGACGATGAATCGTTCATACCAAACGAGGAAGAAAACCACAGCGAGGTGGATACAGACGATAGCGTCTCTACCACCATGGAGGTCACCCCCGACGATGAGCTGAGCCCGGCCACCGAATCAACTGTCCAGTCGGACGAATCCTTGAACGTCCAGTCGGACGAAGCCCTGAACGTTCAGACGGACGAACAACTGAACGCCAAGACTGACGCAGCAAGCGTAGAAGCCCCGCCCCCATTAGACTTCATCGAAATGAAGGACCCCAGAGTGGACATCATCTCCACCAGCAACGATGCCGAGCCGGAGGTAGGCAAGAAACACAAAAGACAAAGGCCATCAGAGGAACACTCCGACGAAGAAGAAGTGCCAAAAAAATCCACTAAAGATAAAGACGAAAGCGGTCTTTACAAATCGGTCGACTTATTGACCGAACAAATAAGACAACTCCAGAAAGAAAGCAGGCAGCGCGAAAAACAGGCACAGGCCCAAATCCAGGATCTCCTAACTCAGATGACTGAGTTAAGGAAGGAGAATCAAGAGAAGGACCAAGAGATAAAGAAACTGGTCGGCCACATAATGGCCCTGACCGAGAGGAACGAAAAGTTAATAGAAGTCGAGAAGAAAAGAGACCAGGCCTTGTGGGAAACCCACAGGCCCCGAGAAACAACCCCATGCAAGACGGTGAAAGCCACTCCCTCGACATCTGGGGGTGCAGCCAAGCCTAAAGAACGCAAAACAGAAGGAAAAGAACCAGAGAAATCAGAAGCAGGATGGACAAAAGTCCAAAAGAAGGAAAAAAACAAAAAAGGCACCGCTACTGAGAAATCAGTAAACAGTAGTGAGACAGTAAAACCAAAAAAACCAATAAGCGTTGTTGAAAAACAAACGCAAAAAATACAAGAAAGAAATGACGAAGCGCTCACAAAAGCCGCGAAAGACCTACAAAAAAGAAGTGAGCAAAAAGCCCACAAAAACTTGGAGTCTCCGAAAGAAACCCAAGTAGAAAAAGAAAACAACGTAACCCCTCAAAAACCTGCTGAGGTTAACGTAAAGAAACCAAAACCTCCTGCGATCATCTTAAAGACGGTCGCAGAACACCAAGCAATCCTGCAAAAAGCGGCAAAAGCAGGTATTATTTCTGACAACAAGTTCGCCAGATCTGGTAGAACAATAGTAATAAATACAAAATCAAGGGAAGACTACCTAGGAGTAGTCAAAATACTCGAAGAATACACACCTAAGGTAGAGTATATTGCCTACCCAATCGACAACGAAAAACTGAAGAGGGTCATACTAAAAGGGCTATCTGCAAATACAAAAATAGATATAATTCTCAACGAATTAAGGGAAAAAAATGTCGACGTTACTAGAGTAAGCAACATGTACTCTAAAAAAGAAGGAAAACAGATCTTGCCTTTCTTCTTGATCACCCTCAAAGAGGATGATATCCAAAAAATACGTGGAGTCACAAATTTGTGCTTCATGAGAGTTCGTTTCGAAGACGAACTCAAAATGACAAAAGACACCCTACAATGTTTCAACTGCCAGGGCTACTACCACAGTTCTAAGGCTTGTCACTGCATCTCCAGATGCGTAAAGTGTGGAGGAAACCATCTCAGCAATGATTGTGAAAAGAGCAAAGAAACAGCCCCAAAATGTGCTAACTGTGACCAAGCACACACAGCGAATTACAGAGGATGCTCCAAAGCTCCTAAGAAGAAGATCCCTGCCCCCGTAAAACCGGCGAGCAAACCGATCACTCCAGCAACAACAACAACGGGCTTCAGCTATGCTCAAGCTGCCAAAACAACCACAGAAGAAGCAGCTCCTACCATGCATGATGCTGCCACACTTATTGCTTCGTTTCATACGGAGTACACTAAGAAGATGATGGAGATGATGTCCATGATGGACCGTGCAACTAAAATGATGACTGCATTCGGAGAAATATACCGACAATGCTAGCAAACCGTACGGAGGATCTACGCATAGGGTCCTGGAATTCCGGTGGAATTTCAAAAAACTCAACCTTTTGGATGAGATGATCAACAGATTAGAGCTCGATATCGTAGCCCTTCAAGAAACCAAATTAGTGGAAAGGAAGAAAACCAAATTCCCTGGCTACGATATCTATAGAACTGACCATAGAGCGATATCAGGAGGAACAGCCATACTAGTTAAAAAAGGCTTAGAACACGAACACATACCAACACCAGATGGACTGGTGACAATGGACGCCACGCTAGTCAGATTAAAGGCCAACAACGAAACACTAAAAATAGTGTCAGCTTATGTCAGACCTAACGATTTGATATTCGATGAAGACTTGAGCCTAATCCTCGATACAGAAGAGCCCACAGTGATTATAGGAGACCTTAATGCGAGATCTCCCCTATGGTTCGACAGAGCAACCAATAACAACGGGAGACGACTTTGCGGCCATCTCGAAAATAGACCTAACACCTACGTGATCGGACCAACAGGACCGACCTGTTTTCACGGACAACTCCCAACACATCTAGACATAGCAATCCTACACAACGTGGGTCAGCAACACGAGATACAATCTCTAAATGAAGGCGATTCAACGCACAATCTAATCGTCCTGACCCTGGGTGCAATAGAACTAAACTATTTGCAGCCCCACCAAAAGAAGATTACAAACTGGTCAAACTTCAGAAGGGTTTTTAGCGAAAACATCGGTAACATCCCAACAATAAACAACATCACAGAACTAGAAGACAGTGTAACTAAACTAGAAACAACCATAAATAATGCTATCGATGCCAGCTCAAAAACCGAAAACACTACCAGACAACAAGGAAGATTCGGAGATATTAGTCTCGAACTACAAAACCTAATAAAGGAAAAAAATAGAAAAAGAAGAAGAGCCTACCGTACTAGAACTCTAGAAGATAAAAGGATTGCCAATGAGCTAGACAGGGAAGTTAAAAGACAACTACGAGAACATAGAAGCGAAAACTGGGACAACTATATCCAAGAATTAGACCCAAACAAATCTGCCTTCTGGAAACTATCGAAAATACTCCGACAGGACAAGAAACCCATACCTCCCTTACACGGAGAAAACGGGATTGTTCATACGGAGAGAGATAAAGCCGAAGTCCTAAAGGACGAACTAGAAAGAGCATGCAGAAACAACGAAAATCCCAACGAAGACATAGACTTCGAAGAAGAGGTAGAAAGAACAGCTAGAAGATTAAAGAGAAGAAAGGGCAGAATAGGAATAACTCATACATCTCCCGAGGAAATTAAAGAGCTAATCAAACTCTCTAATGCCAAAAAAGCCCCAGGACCTGACAACATCACAAACAGGGCACTCAAAAACCTACCCAACAAAGCTATTGTCTATATAACGAACATAGTAAACAACATGCTCAAATTAAGATATTTCCCAGACAGATGGAAGGAGGCACATATAATTATGATCAAAAAACCAGGGAAAGATGGCACTTTTCCGCAAAATTATAGACCTATCAGCTTACTATCATCAATAAGCAAGATAGCGGAAAGAGTTATACTAAAAAGACTCAATGAAGAATCGGAAGCACTAGGCACCATACCAGAAGCACAATTTGGATTCAGAAGCGAACATTCATGTGAACTACAAGTTCTACGGTTCACAGAATTCACAACTAAAGGATATAACGAAAAAATGTACACGGCAACAGCATTTCTGGACGTCAGTAAAGCATTTGACAGGGTCTGGCATGATGGACTCATCTATAAAATGAACACCATGGGATACAGCGAGGCGATGACATGCCTCCTTGGATCATACCTAGCCAACAGAAGGTTCAGAGTTCGGACAGGGGCAACCCTGTCCGAGGTCGGGACCCTGGAGGCAGGTGTGCCTCAGGGAGCTGTTTTGTCGCCTTACTTGTACACCATCTATACGGCCGACACGCCTAAAGAACCAGGATCCCTGTTAAGTCTTTACGCTGACGACACGGCAATAGCTGTTAGCTGGAGAAATCCAAATCATGCAGCTAATCATCTGCAGAGAGCACTCAACAGATTCATAAGATGGTGCATCAAATGGAAAATAGCCATAAACCCAGATAAAACACAGGCTGTAATGTTTAGTCACAGAAAAAGTGTACCGAATCAAGAATTAACAATTGGAAACACCCCAGTACAATGGACAAATGAGGCCAAATACCTAGGAGTGTTACTCGATAAAAAGCTTACATTTACGCAGCACATTAATCAGCAAACGTATAGAGCCAAAGCGCTGAAAAGTCAGCTCTCATCGCTAATTGGCAGAAGAAGCAAGCTAAGGTTCAAAACCAAAATTAGGATGGCGAATAGCATTATCCTACCAGTCCTCTCGTATGCCTCCGCTGCGTGGGGACATACCTGTAAAACTAACAGGAAGAAAATACAAACAGCGCAAAATCAAATAATAAGAGACGCACTGAATCTGCCAAGATACGTACCTCTGAGAAATCTATACAGAGACTCAGGACAAACAAGGATCCTACACACAATGGACAAAAAGGCATACGAACTTTTCAATGGACTAAACAACCACCCAAGTAGCATGTTGAGAGAGCTGACAAACTACAACGCAAACACCAGGACGGTACACAGAAGACCTAAACAGCAAATAGCCGGATATAGGGTCCCAAACCAATAAATGAAGAATGAGATGGTCGCAAAGACGTCTAAATAAAAGAATGCAGTCATCAGAAAATAACCACCCAAAAAAATCCTTCTCTTTTAGGACTCTGGCGAGAGGATACAGGTGCCAAGGCACTTAGTTAAGGACACTATACACCGGGGTGTGTGGAGGCCGTATACACCCTGCAATGCACACCCCAACCCACCCACACAATTTAGCATGTAAGAAATAAAAGGGTAAGAATTGTGCCGGCATTTTAAAGTCCCAACGCCAAGGAAGACCCCCCAAAAAAAAAAAAAAAAAAAAAAAAAATCGGTTGTTTTCTTTTAAATACAGTTAGTTCTTAATCAATTTTAATCTTTAAAACGTTTTAACGTAAATTCACCTTAATTACTCTATATAGAAGACCCTTCAGGCCTTCTATATACCGCTGATGCGGAATAGGCCCTTAAGGCGGATCGAGTGTTACTGATCCTCTCGCGACACCCGAGCACTGAGGTCATGTGCGGCAAACATGGGCTCAGTGGCCGGACCCACATCGGGCACTCAGCCGGCGAGGAGAACAAAATTTATTTTTGCCAAATCGGCGGCTGAGTGATCGAGCACACACTCTTTCCGAACATGAAGTCGACAGCCCAGGCTGTCGACTCCATGGACGGAACACACACGCTACTTTTTCTTTTGTTTTAGGGACTCAAGTCCCGAAGTGCAGTTAGAGTAAAATCTATAGAATCAGTAAAGTAATTAGGGAGAAAAGCCTAGATGTGGCTACCCCTACAGTTAGGTGGCATAACCACAATAATTAAAAACGGGAGTTGTCTCATTACCCAAGGCAACTCTAGTAACTTTCAAGATCATAAGCCTCCTCACGTATGTCACACGATGAGGAGGGGTGGTGGAAAAACCTGGGAGTCAGATAGGTACCACTTCGACTAGCGAGGTGTGACCGGTTTGATCTTCGGACATGTGGATCCCATGCTTAGTATGGTATACACATGTTCCTAGAGGTTGGGTTGATCGCTTAGCGTGATTGTGTGTGTGTTAGTGATTAAAATTTCTAATTCTAAATTGAACATGGAAAGAACCTTTGTGGTCATTGAAGAAAATAACATTTCTTTATACAGAAAATATTTGCCATTACGTCAAGCAAACACACCGCATCGTAGAATATTTGTATATTACAAAAATGGAGGGTGTACTATACAACCTATGGGTATTCACACTTTTGAAAAAATCGCCTGCACTATTGCTGAATTTCTTAAAATACCGCATCCCAAAGAATACACCGGGCACTATCTACGAAGGAGCTTAGCCACTTTACTGGCTGATAGTGGTGGTACTATAACCAACTTGAAAAGACACGAAGGATGAAAATCAACTAATGCAGCAAAGAAATACGTAGAAAATTCTTTAAGAAATAAAATTCACATAGCTTCACAGATTGAAAACAGCTGCAACCAAGTTAATATCTCAAAAAATAGTAAAAATACTAACACGTCTAACACTAATTTCAATACTGCCACTTCTGTTAATATTCCTAACAATATCAACTTAAATAATTGTTATAATTGTGTTATTAATATTTATAAGTACAATTTTCCAATGTTGAATTCACGAGAGTAACTTTAAAGTGTTTAATAAAAGTTCATAAGTAAAGTTTATCCATATATTCTTATTAAAATACAAAACGGCTGCAGAAAAAACATTGTACGTAACATGATCCAAAAGTAATTTTACGAGACTCACAGGACTCGCAAACTTCCTACTATCCTACTACCTACTATCTGTAATGTTCTCAGGCATTTACAATGGAACTATCAATTACGTCTTTAAAAAGTGGCCACTACCATTTCTTTTCTCATACAATAATCCTGTAATTCTCTATGCTATTGCCATGTACGTCAACGCCGCCCATACATCTATTGTATTCTTGCGATCGTACCTCTTTGCAAAGCCTGTGGGATGGATCGGACAGTTATTAGAGATTACCGTTACGATTGAGTTGTCATTCCATAAGTTGTCGAATAACCTTCTATCTTTTTTAGAAATAATTTTAGATGTTTCCAGTGGACACTTTTCAATCTTGTGTTCTCGCACTGTGCCAGTTGCATACTGCACTTGCAGTTCAATATTGTAAACAGCTTATTATATGAAAAGAAGTTGTCAAAATTGCCCTGTGGTCAAAGGAAGTTTTTTTGCAGAGTGCCTTCTAAAATAGGGTACCATTTCTTTGTCTATAGAATTATATGCGAAAATACCAAATTGCAGGAATAATTTATTATGTCGAAAAATGGGCAAAGTTTTGCAATTTTTTTTTGTGTAACACCGTATTATTACTTATGTGAATATGCTTTTTAATACGCAAAAATTTATTTCTTCTCATGCAGTTCCTAATCAATGTCAGGTTCTTATTCTGTTCCTTGCTCCGGTACATATCTATTTGTTGCAAGGTGTGATATATTGTAAGAATGGGTATTTAAAAAAATCTTTACTGTGATGTATTTGTCAAATTAAAATCGTTGCCTATTATTGTGGCATATTTTATGGTAAAATTAACCATAAGATTGTTGTTTTTATCATTGAGGAAGAGCTGGAAACATTTGTAAGGGGTTTTTCCGGCGACGCTGTTCTCAATTTCAATTTCTTTTTCAATTTTATGTGATTGTGGTACTGATGAAAATGTATAATCAGTTTTTATAGACCAGTTGGATTTGTCACACTACATACTTTACTTTTCTTATTTTATTTGATTTCTGTTGGTTCGACGACAAATCAATCCTTATTAGGAATATCTACAAAGCCGGCAACTTCAGATTTACTAGCAAAAGATTCCAGGAAAACGGTATCTCGCAGAATTCTCAAATGTACCGGCATTCTCTCGAATCTCATTGTCACTTACAATTTCACGTAATAGATGATATGAAACTAAAAAATAGTGAATAGGTTACGTGTTACAACATCATCATTAATAATTTTTTTATCTGTCAATTCGTCACAGTCCGGAGGTAATATAGCTATTTCTGAGACCCCATCATCATTATTACTGAGATTTTCCAATTCGACTTCTAATTCCATTAAAGTTAGAGCCCTTTTAGGTTTAGTTTGCCAAATCGACATAACGTCTACAACACTACACAACCTCCCTGTCCTAGATTATAACAAAACTGAATACTAGAATATCCGCCTTTCTGACACATATTATAATAAAGAAATATTCCGAAATATTATAATAAAGAAATATCAAACGAGAGTCACGTTTGCGCAGTGAAATAACTGCGTGTGCGTCACCTTGAAATTCTTGACCAGACAGGATTCGAAGTCGACTTCCGCCAATGGTTCATTATCGAACCATTATTTTCAAAGACGAGATTTGATGACACAAAAAATTTTGTTTTTATTTTTATATTAATTGACTGAACAATAGTTTAAAAAAATCAAATTTTCATTTATTTGAGCACAAAAGTGTTTGCCACTAAAATTACTAGGTACAATAAAAATATAGTTGTGTCGAAAGATTGAACATTCGGATTTTTAGAAAATTTTAATACCAACAAAAATCTTACAAATAGGGCATACTATGGATTTCAAAAACAATTTTACTTATGAAACATCTAAACCTAACAACTAAAAGGACTAAAAATCACTAAATCTACCAATTTTCCGCAGCGAGATGAATCGCTGTGCAAGTTTTTTCATTTGATTCGGTAAAGTGTTAGGAAAGTTTATGAACATATTTCATGGTCGTAAAATGAAAATTGCATTTTTTGTACAAAGAGAATGCATTTTCCAACGTGTATAGAAAATAAAAAATTTGAAACTCGGAAAATATCGATAGGAATGAGCTTAGCAACCTCTACACCCCCGGATAATAGATTTTGACTAATTTTAACTGAAAATAATATTAAACTCCAGAAGTCTAAGTCCACCTTGGGCATCAGGTAGCTCAAAGACCATCGTTGTTATCACATTGCTGTTAAGCGACCTGCGAAACTCTTGAGTAGCAAAATTGAACTCATTCCTGAACATTCTTGAATCGAATGCAAAAAGTTGCATACCGATTCAACTTGCTGTAGAAATTTGGTAAGGTTATTGCTTCGTTATCTTGCCGATACATATATACAATACACTGTTGAAGCCAGTTCTCACATATGGGACAGGAATATGGACTCTAACGCAGAAGAATGAAATATTTTCTACACTGATAGAAAATTTATCTACAAAGAGTTTATATAATAAATTTCTTTTATTTATTAATTAGATTAGATTAATAAAATTAATTAGATAACCGTCTTTGTGTTTAGCGACCACATTTAAAAAATCTAATTGGCTTTTCACTTATGAACTGTTTACAAGAATGCTTCCCATAGTACCTAACCATAGATTCGTCATAACATATTTCTTCTTCTGACACAAAGTTCTCTATAAACTTGTTTCGTAAATAGTTCGTAAAGAGACGGATTTTCTATGCGTTATCATTTAATTTTATGTTATGATTTTCTGCCCAATGTACAAATTGCATAATTTGTTCGAATGGATTACGCCTCATTTCATATTTAACAAAAGAATACTCCATGTCTGGTTTAGAATCTCAGTAATGTTGTTTTTCTGCTTTTGGATCGTATCCTCTAAGAATCAAAAAGAATGAAAAGCATTTCAGTTTTTGAAGTGATATATTTGGATAGGGAATATTTTTGAAAAGAGCATGTTTCTCAGTTTCTGACTCTAAGTATTGGAATAATAGGACATCCCTAAATAATTGGAACAATTAAACAGGAGTTGAATTCTCATATTCATAAAAAATTGGTTATGAACCTTCAGTGGCGCTAAATCTCTCATTATTTCTAAGTGTACCCTCAGACCCTCGGCTTGGGCACGAAGTTGTCTCCCTGGTAAATGGTCAAGATGTTCATCATCATTTTTATCTTCAGATTCTTCGTCTGTGAAATCGTTTACTTCTGGAGGTTCTGTGTAAATAACATTTAACTCTACTTCACCGTAAGCGATTTACGATCTTCTAGGGTAAAACCGCACCTACAAAGAAAAAACCATAAACGCTAAGAAATACACTCCCATATATGCGTTTATGTATTACATAATAATATAAATTAAATAATATAAAATTTTCTGTTGGTAAATCCCCAATTGTTATCTAATAATCGCTGTTCCTAAGATCGCCGAGAATATCGTACTATTTATTATATAAAAACCTTTGGTGACACAACGACCGTGCAGTTGATATATTATATCTGATATAATTTATAAATTGCGGTGAACAAATTACTGGTAGTGAAATCACGCCCCATAACTAATGAGTTTATTTTTGCCAAAATACAGTAGTACTTTATCCTAGTGTTGCATTTATGTAATACTGAACTTTGGCGCTACACCGAACTAACTGGTAACAAAATATTTAAATAAAATTTGAAAGATTTAGGTTATGTACCTTCATGGTAGGTTTAACTTACTTTTTAAGCTAACAAAATTCCAAGATAAAAAAATTAATGTACTTACTCTAAATTGATTTTAAATGTATACAGACACAACATTTTCGCACACTATATCTGCAAACCAGTAAACATACATTACAGGAACTGTCAAATTTCACTATACTTGCACCATCTATGCGATCCTATTACAAGTTTCCTTAAATTGCATAATATTGCTTAACTTATATGTAACATTAGGATATTAATGGTTAATCGTTGTCTAAACTGTCTACTCGTATATTTACTAAAAACATTACGTTCTTTTATTTTAACTGCTTTTAAGTATCTTGATTCAGCTAGTTTTTTCGTCTTTATAGTCCGGTTTTTAAGCATACCCGCTCTTTCGGTTAGGATCTATGGAAGAGTAACACAGAGCCACAAGCCCTGATCTCTTACCGTACTGCTCATCTATAGGTTGATTCAATACACCAGCGTATTTCAGTCTAGGAATCAGATTTATTTCGACTTTTAAATTACTACAATAGCCCATGTCTCATCTAAACTATCGAGCTCTAGATCATTTACAACGAAGTGAATGCGATTCGCCCACCTGTACTGTTTGGCTATCGGACCGACATTTTTGTTTTCTTTTTTATTCCTATTATTTTTATATTACCATCTTGTTTCTGGTATAGTTGTTCAACTAACTTTTCGACGATTTGAACGGTTCTCTGTTTAATTTGAGATTTTACATTGTTCGTCTAAACTATTCGTGTTTTTGTTTATTTCTGAATATTCTTTCTTTTTTCGTGATAATAGCAATATTTGTAATCATTTTTCTTTTTTTAGTAATACTCATAATCATATGTCAAAGGTAATGTCTGCACGTATAGTACTACTTGCCTTCGCTATGGCAAGAAATACGGATTTTATTATTTTTATTATAAAACTGGAAAAATACCCAATAAAAGATTTTCGCTAGACTTACCTCTCTTTTTTATATTCTTTTAGAAATATTTAATATCCTGTTTTACTTATAACTGCCTTTAGAAAATGCAATAATGAGATCATTTAATTTTGTTAAAGCTTAATAAATAAAGAAAATTTGATGTCAAGTAAAAAGTATACATGAAAATTATTCGTGGTAGCCAATTACTGTTTTTACGTCATATATTTTATATAAGTTTTTATTATATATTACGCTGTATAAAAATACCTAAGTATTGTTTTGTATATAGATTTGTATTTACTTTTGAGCTGAAAAATATTTTGAAAAATAAAATATAAATACAATATATTTGTTTTATTAGATTTTTATCTCTAAACCTACTTTTTTTTGTCCGTTGTTTTTTATATAAAACTTTTGTTAAATTACACTATTAATTATCGTCTTTTCAATCATGGTATCTAAATATAGTATAGTGGGCTTTATTCCTGGTGGGCATAATATGCAATTAGCGACCTGAACAACAAGAAAACTACAAAAAGTTTTTGACAAATTTAGCAAGCACGAGCTATCTATGAGCGATTCGAAGAAAGCAATTTGTTGGCAAAGACGAGTAAATTTAAAAAGAACAAGTAAATCTAAAAATTTATCTAAACGTTTTGCTATATAGTACAGAGACCAGAAAAAATATGAACATTCAATACGAAGTCATCTAACATGAGAAAAATAAAGATGAAATTAATTCTAGAGTCAAAATTTATTGTTTAAGAAAATTATTTTCGTCTTTCAAAATGAAAAGTTAGAGATAACATATGGACTTAAAATATGAATATTGTTAGGGTGCGTTCCTGGGATGACTTTACTGGTTGATGTGGATTGTATGCATCAGCTGCAGAACTGCAAGATATTGCTAATAATTTATGGGATTCCGATAATGAAGAGTCTCCTGAAGTAGGTGACATTAAAAGTGACTCTCAAATTGAAGATCATCTATTGACTGATAATGAAGAAGAATATGGAATTAACTGGAAGAGTCAACCACAACCGACAGGACGTATGCGATCCTGAGACATAATAAAAAGCAAAGTGCACAAAGTAGTGCGAAATAGTGAAGTGTACAAATAAAGAAGCCGGAAAAGTCCTGGATATAGAGAACTGAAAATATTGCGACTCTACAGAACCATATGCGCTTATTGGACTACTAATACTGCAGGGCACCTGAGTGCCAACATCCCTAATGTAGATATATTTTGGAGTAAGTTTTATGGACCTACGGACCTTTTTAAGGACACGAGGTCTAAACGAAGAAGGAACTACATCACAAATACTATTTATCAGAAAAAAACATAACGGGAGATGAGCAAGTTGTTTTATATCGAGGTAGGTGTCTTTTCAAGCAGTATATGCCTTTAAAGCCAGATAAGTATGGCATAAAGATATGGTTGGCCTGTAACTCGGAAACATATTACCCTTTAGGTGGAATACCATATACAGGAAAAAACGGAAATACAGTTAGTAGCCAAATGTATTGCATCTCAAGTTGTAAAGCAACTCGTTGAACCTTATAATAATTCCAAGAGAAATGTGATTTACGATAACTGTTTCACTGATGCTCTTGCACATGAATTACTCGCTGATTTTTTAACTCTTTTGGGCACAGTGACAAAACATAAGAGATTTGTTTCTCAGGAATTTCTACCAAACAAGAACCGTTTAGAGAAATCTTCAATTTTCGGATTCACTCCAAAAGCATCTCTTGTTTCTTCCGTTCCGAAAAAACAAAGAAGTGCCCTAATCCTGAATACCATACATCACAATGCTTATTGTGCAAATAATGTTGAAAAAAAAAACAGATATGATACTCTATTATAATAGTACAAAGTGTGTTATGGATACGCTAGACAAAATGACAAATCTATGTATGTTTTTTTTATTGTTTTTTTTTTAACCTAATACTTAATAATAATTTAATTTGTCATATCAATTTGCTATTCTAGTTGGGAACATGCTAATCTTGTGGCTGTGTAGTCACAACTAAAATAGTAAATTGATATGAAAAAGTATTAATTTGTAAAAGTAAAAAAAAATAGTTCAGTTAAGTAAAAAGAAATAATATTCTTCTGACATGCGTTTTATTCATTTTGTAAAGATTGTTTTTGTTGGTACTTTTTACATGAGCCGCTAATTACCATAATCTTTTCTTAGAAGGATTTTTTCACACTAATAAAAAGCAACAACACCGTAATCTTTTTCCAGGTTATACGTATACATCAACCCCTTTTTTTTTCAAATAAAATGGCCTGGTAGATTTATAAAAGTTTTTATTTATTTGTTAATTAAGTTTTTGTTTGGCTCCAAATGTTTATTACTTGTGAATAAATATTTTTTCTACAAAAATTTTCTTGCATTTCATTATTTTATGCAAATCCTTCGACGTCTTTTAATTCGACCCGGTCAAATGCCTTCTTAAGGTCCACGAAACATAGATGCCGGTTTGTTGTATTCTAATCATTTCTCTTGCACTTGCCTCATTATAATTATAGCGTCGGTACATGATCTTCCCAACCTAAAACGCTGTTGTTCTTCTGCCAGTGTTATAATTTCTTTCAGTTTATTTGTTATTACTTTGGTTGTTAATTTTAGTATTGTGTTTAATAAATTATGACTCATGTGAGTCCGCTTTGTCTCCTTTTTTAAAGAGAGGTATTAGGATGCTTGATCTCTATTCTTGAGGAATTCTGTTTTGTTCTATTGTAGAAAAATTAATATGTAACATTAAATAAAGATGTTAATAGATATTAAATTGGAATGGACATTTGTTTGTAAGATTTGGACATAAGTTGTTATCGATTATTTCCAATTTAATTTATATTACAAAGTGTAATAAAATCAGCTGATTGCCAACACATTTGTATTGTTTAATTACTCTTAAAATCCTACTTTATTTTGGGAAATAAGAAGATAATTCTGACAGAACTATAGAGCGACCATATAAGGTAAGTATGTGTGTTTCTCATTCTTTGTAAATATGCATGCATTTTGGTTTTAAAGGGAGGTTTAGCATATCTGTTATTCTTTTAGTACATATCTTCCCTAGACCAATATTCTCATATCTCAAGTGTCAAGTTTTCCTTGTGAAAATGATAAAAAATAAAGTGGCACACTTAATTTTTCTTTTATTTTAGTACCAAATTTCCCTTATGCTAGATCTATGGACCCACGTCCCAAAGCTCAACGTTGTGTCCTTTACAATACCTGAGCGCCGGTTTACAAGGTAAGCTAACTTCACCGTCACTTTCTTCGTTTCTCTTTTAATTCCCAATATCCCTTTCAGGCCAAGTTACGTTACACGAACATATTATTCTCTTAACAAAAATCTGGCTTAATTCTTCTGTCTCTGATGCTATTGTAAACACTTAAGGCGGAAACGCATTGGAGAGTCGCGGACGCTACTCGCCTCGTCGCAGTCTAGTCCAGCTTAGATTTGTTACGTTATTTTTAATATTTATGAACGCATTTGGAAGTCGCGGACGAGGCACAGTCCCAACGAGGACTCGATTCAGTCTTTGATGAGAATTTCAAAACGTCTCCGTCGCGATTTGTCGAGTCTGCGACTCTATAGTGCGCGTATACACAGGGACGCGAACACATCACAGACAAGACAACTTTGACTTATAGTGTATTCTCGACAATAAACGACAGCGCTCGGCTATTATTAAACAAACGTGCCTCTCACGTCATTATTTAATTTGTAATATTTAGTTGCTCTAAGTTATTTATGTGTAATACTTATTACGGTTTGTAATAAGTATACTAACCAAGGTGACTTATTTTATTTATTGGAAAGATGGATGACGAGCAGATAATAATCGAAGTGCAAAAGTATCCAGAACTATATGATTCTGCACATAAACATTATTTAAATCAGGAACGAAAGGACAACTGTTGGCTGGAAATAAGCAATCACTTAGGCGAATCAAGTAAGTAAAACTTTTATTAGAAACACGATCACAACAAAAATTTCTTAGAATAACTTTATTTTCGAAACTTTTGATAATGTTCATTTTATGATAAACATTGCCTCTAAGCAATATTATATAATATATATCAATTATTTCTGCACTAGCATAGGTATAGGAGAAAATTAAACATTCTGAACTCCAGCTAAAATTGTGTCCATTTGCCAAGGTACGGACCCAACATCTGAAGTAAAATAAACAGCAAATGCCTCTCTAACGTCTAAAGCAGACTGTCCGGCATTACCACCAACATTGCGAATACTTTGCATTCCTTTAGCTATAACTTCAGTTTCGTCTTGTAGGAAATAATTGTCATTTCGGCAGACATTATGAAGACAACATGTAGCGAAAACTACCATTATAACGTTTTCAGGTTTAAGTTTCAATGGTCGTTGATATATAGCAAACTTTTGAGTTAAAATCCCAAAGGCATTTTCAGATACTCTTCGTCCCCGAGATAGCCTATAATTAAAAATCTTTTTTTTAATATTATCTTGTCGAAGCGACGCACCAGGGAAGGGTCAAAGAAGATATTGTTTAAGTGGAAATGCTTCATCGCCAACAATAATATGGGGTAAAGGATTATTTGTTCCAGGAAAAGGTTTTAGTTGTGGTATCTATAGTTGGTTGTTTTCTAACCTCCTGCCTAAAATCACTATTTTTTCCATAACTGCCGATATCAACAGCAACAAATTGATAATCAGCACTAACTAAAGCCAATAATACTACCGAAAAAGTTTTTTTGTAGTTAAAGTATAACGATCCAGTATTTCTAGGAGCTTGAATTAACACATGTTTGTCATCTAAGGCACCAACACAATTTGGAAAATTCCAGTATTCGTAAAATTTCTTTTCTATATCTTGCCATAATTCACTTGTAGGCTGCGGCATCACCTTTGGCTGAAGAATGTGACAAATCGCTTTACAAGTCCCGATAACAATTTCTTTAACAGTCGTGTATCCGAGTCGGCGGTAGCTGTTGCCTATGGTTTTAAAAGAATCTCCAGTAGCTAGATACCTACAAAATAACAATACAAAAAAACTTATTTATATAATAAAGCAGCAACTTGTATGGTTATTTGCATTTTTTTCAGTAAAAGATCTTAAGAAACGATGGTTGTCGCTTAGAACTATGCATAGAAGACCCTTAAGGAAAAGAAAAGAAACACGTAGTGGACAAGAGGCGAAAAATGTAAAGAAATGGCGTTTTGAAGAGAAAATGAGCTTTCTCCGTTTATATATAGATGAAGAGTAAGTGCAAGTATTATATAATATATATCAGAATAGTAGAAAAACATATTTTACAGAACTACATCAAATATCCCAGAAGAAACACTGGCATTATCCCAAGATAGTGATAAAAACCAAGCAGCTTCCAACGGGGAAGAAGAAATTGCAGTGAACGTGTTCTCACCGTCTGAAACTATTCCCAGTACACCGACTTCATCTACAAGCAGTACAGTATCTCTAAGAAGAAGATATCCACAATCGAAAAGTACACAAAATGAACCGTCTGTAGCTACTGCTTTTCAAAATTATTTAGACAGCGTAAAGCGTAAAGAAAGTAGAGCGACTGCAAGTGATACAGATGATCCCATAATACATTTTTTTATTAGTATGGGAAAAATTGTAAAAACATTTACACCTCATTACCAAGCCGTTGTGAAGGGAAAAATATTTTAAATTATCAATCAAATTGAGGTAGATAATGAGGAACCCCCGAGACCAATGTACACTTGGAATATCAACCAGCCTACAACGTGTTCTTCTGATCCTTCAAGCTCGAATTCAAATTTAAATTATTACGACATGTAGAGAGTTCAGTCAAATATTATTATAAATGATGGTTTGCTATAATTCAAACCGTATGGGTAAGAACCGGTAATCCATTTTACTTATTATTACACATTTTGTGATAAGTAGTTTTTGCAATTACATTTTGTTAATCTATATATCTTTGTTTTACTACTAACCTTAGACATGTGGCTAACCTTTCAGTTGGGGGAATACAAAGCCTAAATTTTGTATTTTGTAACTAAATTTCTGCTTCTAGCAGTTTTTCCAGCTGCCTAAATTTTTCGTATTTCGTCCCTACATAATCTGTCGAATATTGCGTAAAATTCGCCTTCTAATGGCCGGGAGAGATTGATTGGATGTGCCCAGTATTTTCTCTTGGGTTTTTTAATTTCTCTTTCTTCTTGTTCTAATATAGCAGCAAAGAAAAACAATTCTTCCAAATTCTCACAAGCCATTTTTCTTTTCACGTTATTCAATCGATATGAACAACACTGTGGTTATCGAAAAACTGTCAAAAAACTTCTACGTAGACTGCGACGAGTCCGCGACTGCCAAGTGCGAATACTGAAGTACGAGTCTGGTACTGTCTTGTTCGCGACGAGTCGCGTCCGCGACTCTCGAATGCGTTTCCGCCTTTATAGTTCTATTATATTTCGTTGAGATAAAGATATCCGTCGATATTTATTTAGAAATTGTAAATATTCATACTTTTTTATCAGTAGTAAAACAGTTGACGTTCCAGATATAGAAATTATCTACTTACTTATTATTAATAACTCTTTTAAATGAAATATATTTTGCATTATACTAACCTCTGGACAGAGTACTTAGAAAAATATTCCTATTGCAAATTTAAGGAACTAGTTTCCCTTGAAAATCTTATTGTTGGAGATTTTAATTTTCCTGAGAATTGCTGGCCCATTATTTCCAAAACTAATACTAATAATTCCCCAACTTTGTTTAAAAACTTTATCATAAACTCAAATTTAATATAACGATATAATTAATAACTAAACATACAACGTTTAGAGCCGACACTTATCTCCAATTTTAGACTTACTTTTCACAAATGACAATCAATAATTAGTTTCTACATTGCAGTGTCTTCTTCTTTGGGAATTTCTGAAGACTACCTTATTACTGCTCACATTCAATTGAATATAACAGTCGAGTCGTCAGAGATTACACCTCTAAAAATTCCACAAACAAGCTGAATTTTGTTAAAAATGTGAATTTTGGGAACCCAAAAATGATGCAAAAAAGTTTACTACTTCTCTTAAAAACAACGCTTGAAGCAACCGGCGGGTTCGGATGTCAGTTACGCGCGTGAAATTAATTTTAAATAAAATTAGTATCAACTCAACGGTAAAAACTCATCTTTTGATCAGTGAGTGTTCTATCGACAAAAATCGTTTTAAATGTGTTTTAACCCTCGAGCGGACGTGCCTATAATTATCGCGTGAGTGGACGCGTCGTGCAAATATTCTACTAGCAGGAAATTAAAGTTCTAGAACTGTTTAAATTGATTATAAGTAAATAAAGTTTTAGGAAATTGTTTTAAATATTTATTAAACGTAAATTTTACATAGCAAACAAATAAACAAAAACTGTAAATATAAAAAGTTAGTCACTTTCATCAGTTTTCACTAAATTGGTTTTACATCGGTGAGAAATAATCGTAGTTTCACTGTGCTCTTGACAGACAAAATTATCACATTTGTCACACAATTGTGATGTAAATTTATTTATCTGTCTTCCACATATGGCGCAACGTCCCCGCTTTTTTCTTGATGTATCATCATGTTTTTGTGCCTCTTCTTTAGGTTTGTAAGTCGTTAAAAATAACTGAATATCTGAAGGTAACGACGACATTTTAGACCTGTTCTCTAAGTAAGATTTCATAAGTTGAAATGATAAATTTTTAAGAAAAATTCTTCTTGTCCTCTTTGCGTTGTTTTGGAGACTGTTAGAGTATAAAATAATGCTAAGGGCCACCTTCTGGTGTTTCGCGAAACAGAATATCCCCCACATAATTGATCGACTGTATCGACGCCACCCTTGGTCTTATTGTTGTCAAGAATTATCTTGGACTTTCCAGTTTTTTCGTCAATTTTTCCATCATCATGCATAGTAGAAAGTAATACTACAGATTTTGACTTTTTCGGAACGTAAGATACCATACACACCACTTTTTGAAAACCATGGCACGAAGATCCAATTGCACGATCTTTATGGGGAAAAAACTTAGGAGGTATTTCTGATTTATTTTTTCGTAGAGTAATTTTTTGTTTCAAAAGTGAACATGCCAAAGGATAACTGGTGTACCAATAAACGGTGGTCAGATTTCTATTAGTACCTTTTATATGCGCAACTAGTTTGTTTACTATATCAGATGGAGAGTTAGATTTACAGTAGGGCCCCTTAGGCTGTTTGCCACAGTAAACTTCAAAAGCACTGGTATATTAGGTTTCGGCATCGCAAAGAACAAAAATTTTAAACCCTATGTGGCCGGTTTATTCGGGATATATTGGATAAAGCTGCATGGTCCTCTAAAAGGTTCTAGTTTTTCATCTATGGTTATGGGTATGGACTTTTGAAAGATACATATGTTCACTGTGTACCGAATACAGCCGATAACTCAATATTGAAAAAAATTGACTTACCTGGTTTTTTCCCCTGACCCTTTATATAACCATGCCTCTACGATTAAGAATGCTAAGGAGCTACGTATTTAACACGCTATTATACGGTGTAGAGGCCTGGGGTCTCAAACAGAACAACATAAAAAATATTGAAAGTTTCGAGATGTGGTGCTACCGTTGAATGCTGACGATAAGTTAGGTTGAACGAGTCACAAACTTTGAAGTAATGCGAAGGATAGGAAAAGACTCAGAAATTTTGTCAACGATTAAACAAAGAAAACTCGAATATTTAGGTCACCTGATGAGAGGACATAAAGACGCATTACTTCAAAATATAATGCAAGGAAAAATAGAAGGAAAACGGAATCCAGGCCATAGAAGAATGTCATAGCTGCGTAATTTGAGAGAGTGGTTTGGCTGTACCACTAATGAACTCTTAGGTCAGCTGTAAACAAGGTCAGGATAGCCTTGGTGATTTCCAATCTCCGATAGGAGTGGCGCAAGAAGAAGAAGAAGAAGTCTTCAAGAAATATTTTAAACAAAAATAAATTATTATTTTACTAAGATTTATCATAAAAAAATATAAGAGATGGAAAAAAACATAATAAAATTAAGCCGTAGTATTGTTACAGTAATTGCAAATTATATTTACATGTTCCAAACAAAGATACTTTTTACAAATTGAACAAAAATATTTCTTCATCTATCATATAGGACATCTTCTACTATAACGCGCCAGATCATATTGTACGCATAATTTATCTATGGTATTAACTTTTATTGTTCCTAAGAGAGTTAAACCATTTTCCTTCAAGCTTATACCAAGATCAACGCTGGTGTACCAATTGTCGATGGTTACATTTCTCTTTGACAGGCCCTTTCCACCACTGCCTTGGTATTAGTGTCTAGATAGTATGGACCACCCACTTGGTTTTTGCCAACGTATACTTCACATTAGACAGAGCAAATATTTTTATACCGTATCTATTGTGTTTGGTTTGTATGTACTGGCAGAACAAGCAACTGTTTAGGGTTTTTGCGCATAGTAGCTCGCTCTTCTGGCCTTATTTCATCATCATTTGGCTCTACAACTCTATGTGAGTTTTGACCGCGTTTACTATTTCCGTCCATTGTTGTCGGTCCTAAGCAGCTATTTCCCATTGCTGTATTCCCATTTTGCGTAGATCTCTGGCTACTGAGTCCTTCCATCTCTTTCTTGGGCGACCAACTAACCTTCTGCCATCGGGTCTTTCCCAGAATGTGGCGTTCAGGAGTCATTCGTCACTTGATCTTAGTACGTGGTCCGCCCATCTTATTCGGTTTGCTTTAATATAGCGTACTATGTTTTTATCTCCATACACCGTCTGGAGTTCATCATTGTGACTTCTTCTCCATTCTCCTGTTGCCTCTTCTCTTCAAGGCCCATAGATAGTCCACAGTATCTTTCTTTTCAGTACCAGTAATTTTGTCGTTTCCCGCTGGTTCAGTCAATGTCTCGCTTCCATACGTTATTTTGGGAAGGATTATTGTCTTATACACTCTTATTTTTGCTGGTTTTGAGAGTATTTTTGATTTAAGTACGGTCATTAATAGGTAATATGCCCTGTTTCCTGCAATGATCATGGCTGCCACGTCGTTCTCACATTTATTTTAAGATGTTATGATCGCTCCCAGGTACTTGAATTCTTTGACGACTTCAAAGTTGTATTCATTGATTGTTACGTTTTGTCTAACCCTTGGTCTTGGGTTCTTCGTAGCCATCATGTACTTGGCTTTCAGTCTCGTTGTTCAGTCAGCCACGTTGACTTTCAGATCAACTTCCTTGGCTCCGTTTTCAAAAAGGGTGAAAAGTTCTTTTGCATCTCTGGTGGATTGTGCAATTGTGTCCACGTCATCCGCAAACGCCAATAGTATTTTTGATACTTGGACGGCAAATCCGTTTGGCAGTTGTGGTTGAGCTTTCCTTGCCGTATGTTCCAGTGCAAAATTAAATAGCAGGGGGGCGAGAGGATCTCCATGTCTAAGCCCGGTGTCAATGAATAATTCCTCCGACGTGGTGCTGCCAATTCTGATCCGTGCGGAAGCGTTCTCTGTGCTCACCTTTGGTAATCGTACCAGCTTTCTGGGTACTCCCATTTCTACCATGGTCTCCCACAATGCTTCTCTGCTAACATAATCGTAAGCTTGTTTAAAGTGCACGAAGATTTGGTGTACATTGCGGTTGTATTCCCAGTTTTTTTCCAACACCTGGCGTAGGACGAATATCTGGTCTATGGTCGACCTTCATGGTCTGAATCCACTTTGGCAGTCGCCTAATATTTCCTCTGCGTATGGGATTAGCCTTCTAGACAGTATTATGGATATAATTATGTACGTTGTATTGATTAACGATATTCCTCTATAGTTCCGACATATTTTTTTGTCTCCCTTCTTGTGGATAGGTACTATACGGCTTTCATGCCAGTGTTTCGGTATATCTTCTCTTTCCCAGAGTTCTCTTATAAGATGATATATCTCAAGGTGGAGCTTTTCTCCCCCTTTTTTACTATTTTCGTGTATATGCCGTCTGGGCCAGATGCTTTATGTTTTTTTAGGGACAAAATTGCGGACTTTACTGGTACTGTCTTTGTTGCTTTATCGTTGTGGGTTTTTCTGTATTTAAGAATTGCTCAAAATACTTTCTGCATTGGCGGCTTATCTCCTCGTCCTCTATGAGCAATTGTCCTGCATCGTCTTTTATAAATATTGGGCTGTTGTCCCATTGTTTTTAGGTCCTCATAAAACTGTCTAGACTGACCGGTTCTATGTTCCTCTTCCAGTTAGCTTAATTGTTTGTTGGACTTATTTGTTTTATAATAATAACAATAATAACAAATTGTTTATATATTTTAAAAGCATTAAGGACATTTATTTCGTAACTTGAACATATATCTAGAAATAGAACACTTTTTGGGTTGATGTTAAATTATTCTTATTTTTTTTTTGTAACTAGGAATTACCTTAAAAAACACGTAGGATTTCCATATCTCCCTTTTTGCGAGTCATAATTTCGTTTAATTTTTAGCAAGGTATTAGCATTAAATATACACGGGAAAACCCTTCGGCATTACACTTGGTACAATTTTACAGAACAAGAATATGCATTAAAAATTCATTGTAATATGAAATTGTGTGCGGATTCCAGTCCTAACGGTTTCCTGTTTTTAATACATTTTTCACTCATGATTTATTTCATATCGCGTTGAAACCTGCTTGTTCTCGATATCATTCACGTAGGTGTATTAATTGAGAATTCATTGTAATAAATTTAATTTAATTCTTGATATAAATATAATATAATAAACACCAGTTTCATTCTACCAGTTTTATTTAATGTGTTTATTTATTTATTTATTTATTTATTAAAACTTACAAACACCACCTAGGTAGTAATTACATGTAAGAGTGCTCATTACTTGGTATAAAAATATACACACAAAAAATACAATATACTACAATATACACACAAGTACAAAATAAAAACAAAGAAAGTAAAACACATTAAAAAAAAGACACAAGTTAATAAAATTTTAAAATTCAGTCCATTACTTATCTATTCATAACATTTTTTAATATCCCTTACACTACAGGTAAAGAGGTCTATATCACAGATCTTTATTAACTCATTACACTGATATTGCATATAGTTTATTATTGCACAAGAATTATATGGACTACAAGAAAATAGGTCATTACTGTTTACCCTTAGGTTGACCTTTGGCACATGAAACCTAATAAAGTTGATCAAACCACATGTCTTATATTTAACACTGTTAATGATATTATGAATAAACACAACACAATGCATATTTCTTCTTTGCTCTAATGACTGCAAGCCAAATATTTGAAGCAACTCTTTTGATGGCGTAAGGTGAGTATACACATTGTATTTCTTAAGGTATAAATATCTTGTACCTTTTCTATATGATTAATATGAACTTTGGCTTCAGGAGTCCATACCACTGATGCATATTCCAAGTTTGGTCTGACTAAAGCGTTATATAGTCTAATGGTTGTGTTTATACTAAAGTTTTTGGAATTTCTTATTACAAATCCCAATATTTTGTACGCCTTATTAACAATATTTATATAGTGTTCATTAAATTTCATGTTAGCCTGTAAGTATATTCCCAGATCTTTACATTTGGTTTTCCTAGATACTACACAATTGTCAATTCTATAATTATTTTGAATGTAGTCGATTTTGCGAGTAAAAGATATGACTCCACACTTCTTAATATTCAAGATCATATTGTTGTCCCTAAACCATTCCACAACTGAGGTCAGGTCCTGCTGTAGTAACTGACAGTCATTTGAAGTATGTATAGTCTTAAAAAGCTTAAAATCATCAGCATAGATCAAACTAGAAGAAAATTTAAGAGATTGTGGTAGTGAGTTGACAAAAATTAAGAAAAACAAAGGCCCTAAGTTGCTCCCTTGGGGGACACCAGATATAGCCTGAAATTTATCTGATAAACACCTACCAATTTTGACTCGTTGAAACCTTGAATCCACATACGATTTTATAAATGTACAAGCATCATGCGAAAAACCAAACTCATTCAATCTCGATAAAAGAATGCCATGGTCAACCATATCAAAGGCCTTTGAACAGTCAGTCATTAATAAATCTAATTGGAGTTTATTATTTATTGCCGCACTAGCAAAATTAGACAGAATGCACAGATTACTAGTTGTGGATAACCCAGGCAAGAAACCATGTTGTTCTGGAGCAAATTCATTTTCAAAATTTTTCAGTATATTCATATAGAGAATAGATTCAAATATTTTAGCCAGGGAATTAAGGATACTTATAGGACGATAGTCTTCTATATTGTTTTTATTACCTGATTTAAAAACTGGAGTAATGGTAGCCTCTTTGAGTTTGTCTGGAAAGGTGTTAGTTTTAAGAGATAGATTAAATAGATGTGATAATGGCTTTTGAAATATATCAGAACATCCTTTAAAGATATAGGCAGGGATATTATCACTACCTGTGGCCTTTTTTGGCTTTAATTTTGTTATACTAACCTTTACATCTTCTTCACTAATAACTGAAAAGTTGAAAGATCCCTGTGAACTACCCTGATGTGTGGATGATACCTGATAAATTAAGCTAAAATGATGAGAGAAAGCCATGGCAATATCCTGAAGGCCTGTATATGTATGACCATTTAAAGACATCTCGTGAGGAAAACCGCTGGTTTGTCTCTTACTTCTTATGAATGTCCAAAAACTATTTGGGTCATGCAAAATGTTATCTTCAATATTATTTTGATGCTGCATAAATTCATTTTTGATTTGCTTTTTAATAGTATTTCTAAGACTCTTGAATTTATTGTTATCGATAGCACTAGCTTTCCCTATTTTTATATGTTTGCTTAATTTGTTTTTTTGTCTGATTTTTTTAATAAGGTCTATACTAAAATAAGCTGGATATTTCTGTTTTTGTCTATTTTTAATAATTTTTTTTTTTTGGATGGCTTGATCAATGCAGTCATACAATTTATCGTAAAATTGATTAATACAATCTGTAGCAGTTATACAATTATACATATCTGACCAGTCAGTGTCCCTTATTAATTGATACAGAAGATTAAAGTCCCCCCTGGCATAATCATACCTATAAGTCTGTTGTATATTACTCTCAGTGTATGAATTATCTTTATATTCTAGTAACATTTCTAGTGCCGGGTGGTAATAATCTTCAGGTACCAAAGGAGACCCAGACCTAGTTAGATTGGTTATGGATATGTTTGACAGTATAAGATCAAGCAGTTTATTTTTACAATTTGAAATTGTATTATATTGATTTAAATTGTTTAGATTTTGAAATTCTTGAAGCAAGCTGCTCTTTTCACAACTTAAGTTAATAAATCCAGGAATATTAAAATCTCCAAATATGATAATATTAACATTTTCTGACAATACTCGGTTATAAAGTTCTAAAAGTTCTTCATAAATATCTAACCTCGTACCAGGAGGTATATATACACAGGAGACATAAAATGAATATGTTTTAAACCTTACCTTAAGTAACAAGCACTCAACAATTATATTACAATTAACTTTAATACTTTCTACAATAAATTTCTTTTTTAATGCTACCATAACTCCACCACCCAATGTCTTGCCACTGGCCCTATCTTTGCGGAAGACTATGTAGCGATTATCAAAAAGTTCTTCATCAGAGATTCCATCTATAAGTCATGTTTCAGTTAATAGGATTATATCAAACTCTTCACTAAGTCACTTGTATTAGTGCGTAGGCCTTGTACATTTTGATAGAAAATGTTTAGATTTTGGGTCTGCAGTGTTTGTATCATTAATTCTGATTCTGAGGATCCATCTGCCTTGTTGGCATCCTCGTTTTTACTAAAAAATGAGACACGAGGGTACCAGATGGCCATACTTCCCTCTTCCAAGCTTTTTTTAGTTCATCTCTTCTGATGGTAACCTTCATTGACGTATAAAGTTCTGGATGTTTAGATGGATGAGACTCACACCGTACATCTTTAAAATTGGGGTCTAAAAGCCGCTTCAAGTCTTCTGTGGTCGTATTTGGTGCAAGCCTAGTTACATGAAGGGATACACACTTAGGTACTGACTGGCACATCCTTGGTTTCTTCTTTATTCCCAACCATAAACTTGCGGTATCTCCTTCTATGCTGCTGCTGCCATTCTCCTTCATGATTTTCTGTGTGGCCTAAATTTATTATTTCTTGCATTTTATTAGCCGTATGAGCATGCAGAATACTAGCGTTTAAGTTCTGTCTATTAACGTCTGTATTTTGTTGATGCTTTTGGTGAATATTTTGTTTTGGTTTTGATTTTAATTCGTCAGCTGATATCTGTCTGTCAGCAACATTCTGTGTCTGTGGTATTGGCGTAGCAACCGCAGAACTGTAACTTTTATTTGCAACGTTTCCAGTGCTCATGTTTAATAAAGATATATTTTCTTTTAATAGTTTAATATTTTCTAATAGGACATGCTCTTTAGCTTTTAATTCGGAAATAAGTTCGTCCTTACTTTTAAGTAATTCTTCTTTCGCAGCTAGTAGCATTCTAATGTTTTCGTTAAAGTTTTGTTCTGGTATAACCTCACTTTCTATAGCACAGCATTTGACTAAGTTATTTTTGCCAACAACTACCAAGCCAGCTACCCTTAGAGCACAAGATGGATGGAAAACTGCTTTACACGATACACATTTCACAATAGTGGTAACAACATTTCTTTCGCAACCTTTGCAAGTTTTAATTAAATCGCAATTCGCGGCACTCTCTTCTCCGGCCATGTTGCCAAACTTCAACGTGTTCAAAGTGTTGATGTTTGTTTAAAATTTTCTCAATAATATATATATATATATATATATATATATATATATATATATATATATATATATACATATATATATATATATATATATATATATATATATATATATATATATATATATATATATATATATATATATATATATATATATATATATATATATATATATATATATGTTGGAATTATCGGGTAAAGTGGTCTCTAATGAAAATCTTTCTTTTTTTTAAGATAATCAATATTTCGCTATTTATTTGATAGCTTCCTCAGGAGTAAACTGAAACAATTTGAACATTACAAAAAATGGCGTACAAATACATTTAAAAACACTCACAGAAATTAAAAGATTTCGCAAATAAAAACTGACATTGAAGTATTCGAAATATTAAATGACAAGATTAAATTGTCTTAAGCACGTTCGTTACAGCAATACGATAAAAAATTAAAATTACTTTAAATTTAAAAATAAAAATAACAATAAAATAAACGTTAGGAGAATGATATTTCTTTGATGAATTATTAAGGTGAATGTTGGCTATTTTGAATATTTATAAATTTTGTTTGATAAAACGGTTTTTAGTCAATATTATTTCTTAAAAAAGGCATGGATTTCCTGCCGAAACGTAGAAAAAAGTAAATAAAAATGTCTTAGTATCACAACAATCTAAGACCAGGAAAATCTACTAAAAAATATATATTAAGGTTCAAGAACCAAACTCAAAAACATATGCAGGCATGGGTGAAAAGAAGGCGAAACCCAGAAATTTTACTTTATTCACGAAACTAAGCTTAAATTTACTCATAGCAGATACCACTATCTCATTAAAAACTTTAGACTCGGAACTAGAAAAACTAGAAACAAAATTAATCAAATTGTTACCAGTTGCTACTTTTAATACATTTAAACAAACATCCATACAATACAAAAAACGTATTTATTGTAAAATTCGCGATAGAAATTACAAAAAAAAATGAATATGCTATTATTAAAATCAGATAATAAAAATAATTACAATAAATTGCAGAATACTTGGTAGAAAATTTAACAAATGTAGAAATTCTCAGTGATTTTAAGCTTAGGAGATAATTTTGCAGTTCTCATTCCTAATAAAAATGATAGTCCAAAGTCAGAAATTATTTGTTCAATTGAGAGTTTCATTTCTAACTTAAGTACCAATGTACAGAATGATACTAGAACTAAATGTTGTAAGCTTTTGACAAATTATTTCCTTGAGTCCTCTATTGTTCAACCTGATTATGGGTGAAATAATAAAAAAAGTAAGAACTAAAAAAGGATACCAAATGGGAAAAAACAACCTGAAATAATCTGCTATGAACACAACACAATAATACTCTCTCAAAGTGCAGATAATTTACAACGTATGCTGTACCAATTTAATATAACCGCCAGAAAATTTAACATGTTAATTTCCCCAAAAGAGACAAAATGCATGATTACAACAGCAAATTTACTAAGATGTTACTTGGAGCTGGAAGGTCAGATAATAGAACAGGTGAGTTTAAATATCTAGACATCACATTCTCTAGCTACGAAAAGCTCAAAAGCGATGTGGAAGATCAAGTAAATAGAGCAGACATAGCTGCAGGCTACCTAAATTAAACAATATGGTAAAATAAAAATATCAGGAAAGAAACGAAAGGCAGAATTTACAAAACAGTCATCAGACCAATAATCACATACGCGGCAAAAACAAAACTACAGAGAGGACAAAAAGGATGTAAGAAACAGCAGAGATGAAAACACTTGATTGTAAGACACTATGGGATAGAGGTAGAAGTACAGATATACGACGTACACGCAAGGTGGAGAACATCAAGAACTGGGTAAGAAATAGAAGAGTAGAATGAAACGATCAAATAAGCCGAATGACAACAAAGAGAGTAGTAAAGACAGCTGAAGACAGTTCCCCAATAGGAAGACGATCAGTAGAAAGACCACGAAAACGATGGAACGACAACTTACCGGAGGCACGTTAGAAAACAGAGTCATGTCTACGTAAAAACAAGAGGAAGAAGAAATATACAATACATAAATCGTTCCAATAAATTATTCGATGACATGTATATATAAAGAAGCCATTGAACGTATGTTGTGTGGTGCTATTAGGAGTTGTGTGTTGTTGTTCTTTTTCTTTAATGTCGACTTGCTTACTTCTTCACTAATTCCAAAATCTGATTTATCTTGCACTGTTCCTTAGCCCACATATATCTTAAAATCGTATAGTTGACCACTGCATCCTGCTTGTGCAAAAACTTTTATTACGCATTTATGGCATTTATTTAGTGTTTATTACATTATACTGCCAACGCGATAGACCCCCCAACGCGATGGACCGACGACCTCAAAAGAATCTTGGCCAATTGGATAGCAGAGGCGCAGAACAGAAGCAGATGGAAAAGTCTAGAGGAGGCCTATGTTCAACAATGGACAACTCAGGGCTGATTGATGATGATGATGACATTATACTGCTGTGCCCTTTGAACGGAATAATGAACTCATCGATACTGTTGAATTCTCCAGGTTCTATATTATTTTTGTTTTGAACAACTTTTTCAATATAATGTTTTACTTTATGTAATTTATCATTGTTGTTAGATGAGACTTTCAAATTTTAATTGACGTGAAAATATGTTTGCATCTTATCAAAACAATTGCGTGACATGATTTTAGCTATCTTATTACATCGTGTTTCCTCTGCCCATTATATGTGAAAGAATATGAACAATTCCACTCATTACACATGTACGCCTAAGATCTCTGCTGCATTTGTGTCAATAATTTTAATCCTTTTTGCACAAAATACAAGTTCAAGTTTGTTTGCTTACCAAAATTTTGAATAATCTCAATATCACAAAACATTTTAAAATATTGGAAAGGCGTATAAATATTTGCATCAATCAACAAATCACCACTGTATCTGTTGGTCAAGTCACTGTCAGTCCAAGTTGGTTTTTTATGCTTTTGTTTTTCTTGGTATGACGATTGACGTGTAATTTCTTCAACATTTTCTATCATATCTAGAACTTGTGTGTTCAAGCTATCTTAAACAATATTTTCCAATAATGCTTCTATTTAAGTTTTTTTAATAATTTCAAAGTTTTTTCAAAGCTTTTTTTCAAAGTCTCTTTCTTATTACGAACATCAAATTTGAGGTCATAATAGTAAAAAAGGTCAACTACCTCTTTCTGAGACACATTTTCCAATTCCCGGAAAGGATGTTTGGTTTTGATATTTTTAAACACACGATCTATCTGAAATGACCAAATTTATTATACTTTTGAATTTTATTGACACAAATAAAATTTACGCGACTTCCCAATGATACCATTTTGAGATACCCACAATGGTCCAATGATTTTATTTGGATTTATTTATATTTATAATGTTTACATAAACAATCTTGTAAATATGAGTGAATTACAATGCAAATTATCACTACAACGATATCTGGAAGGAAGGTAAGGCAACGCAATGTTGCTGGCCCAATCGACATAGGTAGTTTTATATCCTGCTAAAGCAGAAAACATTTCAATAATCCCAAATGGGATCATCTAACTGAAAAGGGGGGTTAAATGGTATTAAAAACTCTTGAAAAATATTACATTTAAAACCTATAAAGATGTGAAAAACGTAGGCTTATAAACAAACTATGAGGGCTATGATGTATCGTTTATGTGAAATAATTACATGATGTAAACTCCGATTTTAACAAATTTATGTAAAAATTTTCAAATCGGTATGATCTAAGAACTACGTATAACGGGTTGCCTACCTTGATATGTAATTTATCTATATTATTATGTAAATGTAATTTTTAAGCTGTCTAAAATTAGGTGCCGTTTTCGCTCTTAGTTAGGTTATGTTATTGTATGTAATTTGTGGAAACAAGTTACTATTTTTTTATAATTATAATAAAATAAACTTATAGCTTCAATTAAAAAGAAAACAACCAGGAAACAATTGTAAGTGATGTTAGACTTCATAAAAATAAATAGTGCTTACTGGCAAAATAGTCAAGGAAGGCTAAGAAAGTAGCCCAATTGTGAGAGGAATTTGCTATCATGGTAAATACAGTGGATGGTGGCCCTAAAAAACAAGAGAACAATGAAGACATGTAAGAAGATTAATTTCTGTTACTATCAAATTTAATAAATGCTAAATTTTTAGGTGTTCAATGAGTGGAAGATTTTGCAACTCATTTCAAAGATTCATCTTGGGGAGCCCCAGATTATAAATACATTGGAGTTTAAAAGTAAAGATTAATTATTGATGTATTATGTTTATTATGGTGTATAATATTTTTCCGAAGGCAAAGGAAGTCAACCTGTAAAAATTAAAAATGCAATAGTTTTATTTAAAATTCTATAAACATATCCTTTATAAAATTATATCTCAATTATGGAATAAACTGAATATAAACATTTTTATTTAACAATTTTATAACTCAAAATTTTTTAGCCACTTTGTAATATGTTTCAGATTTTTTGTTTTGTCTTGAGCTTTGTGTTATTCTTTTTAATTTTGTAACTAATTGTAACATAAATACCTACATGTCATTATGAAATATACTAATTATAAACACTTTTATTATTAACAATTTGTTTTTATTCTTTTTTCTTTTATAATACGGAAACTTCCAGCAATACTACTTCTTCGTATTCTCTAAGGGTTATGGGCACATTTGGACCATTTTGTAATATATTTTAGTTTGTTTTACCATTATCATTAGTCAACATCAATGCAACACAGGAATATATGTTTCCAACTTTAACAAGGCTATAATGTAAAACTCTGTGCTTGTGCAAATAATTCTTTAGGACAATCCTCTATTCACCCCTGTGTCTACCAACTCTTCTGTACATTCTAACTCCAATAGATTTTAAATCATCGTTTAAATTGTCTTGATACCTAAGTCTTGGTTTTCTTCTGGTTTATTGTCCCAACAGCCCTCTTCTGTTAAAAACCTTTCCAACTGTTGCACCTACCTCTTGCCTGATGAAATGCTCTGCTCTATCCATGTAAGGTATGCTACCTTAATGAATTTTATGTCAGGTTCTATACAACCCAAAGTTGTAATGCTTGTGCTACAAACCTTGTTCTTTGTAGTAGTATATTTTAGGTGTATTTGTAGGTTTACTTTGTGGTATATTTTAGGTTTGCGTTAATTTTTGAAATTGTATTCTTTACTTGTATGTTTTAATTTTCCAAGGGTTTTAACAAATTTTGGACTACTTTTTAATATATTTTAAATTTGTTTATTTTGAACTTTTTGCAATTAATTGTAACATACAGGTTTTATGTTTTTAAACATTTTTATTTAACAATTTTATAACACAAAGTTTGTATAAATATAAATCATATAATTATAAAATAAACTGAGGATAAACATTTTTATTTAAATATTTTATAACATAACATTTGCAGCGATAACACTTCTTTATATTCTAAGGGTTTTCAAAACTTTTGAGCCAGGTTGTAATATATTTTTATTTTGTTGTTAGTGTTGTGTCATTTTTGTAATTAATTGTAACATACATGATTTATGTTTTTGTTTTTAACAATATATAAACATTTTTAATTTAATATGTTATAATACAGTGTGCAGCAATATATATCTTCGTATTATCTAAACAGTTTAAAAAATTTTTGAGCCACTTAGTAATATGTTTTAGATTGTTTATTTTGAGCTTTTTGTAATTAACTGAAATATTAACATTTATATCACTAAACTATACTAGATTATAAAACTCTATCATATATATTATAAAATGATGAAATATCACTAAATTGTAAAATAATATTACTAAACTATATTTGATTATAAAACTATACCACTATTTATCATTGTGAAATAAATAAATTATGAAAATATTAATAAGTTTTTGTTTCACTACACAAAGTTTGCAGCAATAACACTTCTTATTCTCTGTGCTTCCAACACCCAACATTGTTTTGATTTGCCTCCTTTGGAATCATTTCTATGAGAACTACAGGCTGTACTTCATCTTTTTCACCATTTTAGCACAAAGTGTTCCACTATCCCTGCAGCTATTTTTGTTAATACTTTACTAAATGTACTTTGTTCCATTGAAAATAACAGGTTGTTACCAGTACATTTTTGGTAACTTTCATTTCCTACAAAATTAAGTAGGGAGAGAACCTTTAATTCTATTGCAATTTAGTTAGAGCTGGTTATCTATTTCAAATGGGTTACTGGTGTCCCGTAACTGAAGTTGCTCTACATTTACATAATTTCTTTCTGCCACATCATTTAATTCATTGAGTAATAACAAATTTACAAAATCCATTTTTTCAAAAACAAACGAGAAGCCAAAAGTTAGGTTAATTTGAATTATCTGACAGATCTTCAGGATATGACAGAACCGAAAGAAAATAACGTTTTATGTAATTTTCTGCTTCGGCTTGGTCATTTTACGCATAGCAACGCAGGGCATGATACATCATACCGTTTTTGCACATTATGTTTTGAGAACTGTAATCTGATGTACGTTTTCTGAATTTTACACTAGTATGGAATTATTTACGTAAATTATACATCATAGCCCCCTATATTGACCATAACAATCTATATTTTATGTAATTTAGATCGGTAACTTAACTACCAATAAGCTGTATAAATGTGTGATTTCATAAACTGTCTTGCTTATTACAATTTTTTAGACAGCGCAACTATTTGCGCGTTTAAATAAAAATTTAATTTTATTTTCTCTAATAATTCGATTATTCACTATATATAATACTATATAGATATTGATGCTTGTCAATATTTATTTTACTTGTTGGCTTCTTATATATTTGACTTACTATTGTAGTTATTTTATTATTATTTTGACTTAAGAGAGTGACACTGTCATATAGAATAGATGAAAGCGGAAAGCCAAACATTAATCCGAAACATTCCATTGAAACCCTCAAATCTATCTAGATGAAATAACTTTTATTTATCTTCGATAATCAACAAAAAGAGGAGCCACCGAAGAGTTTTCGCAGTAATGTTCTGTGCTTTAAAAGGACGCGATATGCAAATATAGCGTTGTAGTCACAATGGAATAGCACAAAGCGACAAACGACACTAAACGACACGAAGGCATAATACGTTTCGAGATTATCAGTGCGAATATATAACTATATACATGTAAGGACGAGTCTTTACAAATCATATGGTTTGGATTGAAAATGTCCGATTAGAATTGCAATGTTGTCGTTATCATAAAGAGTGGTACAAGATGTTTTGCGAATTTGAAATTGACACAAATACAGGTGGTTATTATATTAAAAATATACAATTATTTTATGTTTTGCCAGCTCAGTTGATATATAACGGGAAGGCGTCAAACTGCGGGAATTATCTCATTCTGTAAAAGTTGTAAATATTTGAGCCGAGATGGTCAGAAACTCTCTATCCAGAGGTGGTCCGTAGGAAGCTGGTATACCAATATATCGTATTTATACGGTATATTGTATTTCGATTTTGAATAACGATAATTTAGGTTAATTGTCACGGTAATACGATACTTTACACTATTGGCGACACAAAATAACAAAAGATAAAGTCAAATTCTCCGAACTTAAAACAGAATAAATGAGCTAGCAATAAAATATTTCTTCTTTCCCAACCAAAGAAAAATAAATAAAAAAATCCATCGAAATAAAATTTTAAGATATCAATATAAACAAATTGTATATAGTAATTTAAGATAAGATTTAGTGTAGATAAGAATAGAAATTTGTTTGGCAAACGACCTTTTTCCGTTTCAAACAAAATTATCAAAAAACCTTTGTTTAGAATTAGAAGACATTTTACCTGTAAGTTAATCTTTTCATTGTTTGTATAATCGAGTATTATATGACCATATTCTAATCTTTTGAAATATGTATAATTTGTGTATTGACAAAACCAATTTTAAAGTAAGCTATTTAGTTTTTCTCTGAAACCGAAATTAGGCTTTTCCAAAATCATGGTAAACACAATTTGAGCTTTTCATTGGACGGTCGTTTTTAAATGGGAATTTGTGAGCCGATCATGAGAACCGGAGAAGTCAGTTATAATTTGGTCATCGAAGGAAACAGTCGTTTGTCTCAAAATAGGGTGTGGTTCGTGAGTTGGATACCGGCATTGTGGAAAGAATTGAATAGTTTTTGCAGAAGGAGATAGCAAGTAGATTGAAAGAGGTCCTTGTATCTACTGTTGGCATTTTGTGAAGATTTGTGAAAGTAGTTTTACGGCATCAAGTTGACAAAAGGAGGTCCTTGTGTCATTAATAAGTAGTTGAGTTTTTGGAGAAGTGCATCAGGTGTTTTTGGTTAGTGCAACAGGTTTGCAGAGACGTTAGGAAGGAGCCTAGGTGCCAAAAAGGAGAGATCACATCGTTGAGGAGACTGGATTTTTCTGGGTATGTTCCAACATACAACTCAATAAGAAAATAAGCTGTAAGTGTTTTGTACAATTGAATTTTATATCTGTGAAGGATCGTTTTGACATCATGGTCATTAGCATTCAAATTTAAGAACTGAGGTTTTGTTAGGTTAATCAAAAGTTTAAAGTTTTGTTGTTTCTTATTTCAAGTAAAGAAAAATTTAAGTAAAATTGGTTTTCTTTTAATATAAATGTATGTAGATTTAAAATCTTATTATTATAAAAAATTGATTTATTTTCTTGTATGCTGATTGATAAGATAACGACAGAATTTGATAATTGTTTTATTCGTTCATATAAAATAAAGAAACGTAAATTTTTGTGATATAATATATTTTTTATTCTTATTCTTCTTCTCTATCCCGATAAAAGTTAACTAGAAAATCGTGAATCCATCGAACACAGGTAATATAAGGAGTTTATTTTACTTTTGATAACAAATAAGTTATATTTTTTTATTGAAGATAAATGAAGAAGCATATAACTGTTTTACATCTTTAGAAAATATAATAGATAGAATGATACTGGAAAATTTAAAGCAGTCAAAAATGACAGACTTCTTCCAATTGCAAAAGCAACAGTTTATGCTATACTTGAAAATACGCTTTATACATTATGTAGTTGGAAAAAAATGTAAGTACAGATTTTTGTTTTAACTTATATCATTGACAATAAAAGTAAACAACTCTTTTTTGTTTTAATTTATTTCAATAACAATAAAAGTAAACACATTTTTTTCAAAAGCGCCATTTAAACAATATTTAGCATCTTATATTACTCCGAATGGCTTCACTATATCTATCGGCTTACTATACTATATAAATTGGCTTATAACGAGGTAATTAGTCTGTCATTTCAGTTCTCGTTATAGAGGGAGTCTACTGTAAAACAATATCACTGGTGCTAAAAAACATCAAGTATGACCAACACCAGTGGGCCATCTGTGTTGATTTTAAGATGGTAAACTTATATTTGATGGGCCTTGGATACAACAACCTATAAAAGATTCTCATTTTACAGAATCGATGACTGAAATTGAATGTAATGCATGGTGTTCTTTGTGAAAGTTGTGTAAAATTTTTTTGTAAACAATAAATCGAAAAATTACCGGAATATAGTGGAAGAAATGCTCAACAATTTTAACAAATACGGTTGTCATAAATAAGTATTAAAATTCATTACCTCCTCAGCCACTTGGACCGTTTCCCAGAAAATCTTGGTGACCTTAGTGAGGAATAATATGAACGCTTCCACCAAGATATCAAAACGATGGAAGAGAGGTATCAGGGGAGATGTGACGCTCACATAATGGCGGATTAGTGCTGGAGTCTTCAAAGTGGCCGTTCTTTTAAAGGGTTTGCAAGAAAATCTTATAAAGGCAGTTTTTAGGTGACGCCGAATAACAGATTTGTGCTGCTATGCTGGTTAGGTTAAATGAAAAGTTAAGTTTTTTTGGCAGATATGTGTGATTTTTTTAAATATATTGTTGTACAATAAATATCTTACTTTTTATTCCTGTTTTGTTTATTTAATGGGTAGCAGCACACTAGTAGTATTGGAGCAAATCTGGTAGCATTTTTGGATTCGAAAAACCCAAATTACCTAGAAAAATCCTGTACTTTGATACTTGTTAAAATGTTAAAATGTTATAAATCACATCAATTGTATTCAGAAGTGAAATTCTGTCAAATATATTTTTTTAATTTTTGACCGAAATATTTGTACATTTGTAATTGAAAATACCTCAATATTTATTAGTTTAAACATCCATTAATGTATTTTATTGGATGTAATGTATTAATTTCTCAAATATCGTCAATAAATATTTTTCGGAGGACTGTTAAATCCTTTCATAAAAATAAAAAAAGGATTATTAAAAGAAAATAATAAAATTTATTCATAAAACATAAAAATTTATAAACTACTGACAAAATAAAATATTTAACTAGAAAGGAAATAAATTGAGAGACAGTTGAAAATTACATTTATTTATAATTTTTTTACAATTAGTTCTTTTATACTTTAGAAACGTAGTTTATTTATAAATATGAATAATATAAGAGTACTCATACTGTAATACACATCAGGCCAGGATCATTACATTCCTAATAACATTTAAACACGATAAAAAAAACACTTTACGCCTAACATGAAGTTCACAAGTTATATGCATTATTCAAACAAACTGCTGGACGGAAAACAAAATTCCAAAAAACTGGAAATATAGTAAATAAAGAGCATTTCCCAAAATAGTCCATTACCCTCTAAACGAGAAATAATCGCTCTGTATAACGACACTACAAAAACGTAACCCCCTGGCTCACAGCACAAATACGTGCATAAAAACAATAAACGTCTGTCTGCGGAAGAGATAAAAGAAAGAAAAGGAAACATAAAAGAGAGGCTAGGATGCAAAAAGGATTACAGTGGTGTATTGGGTATTGTTTTGTTGCTTTCATTTTATTGTAAAAATTATTGTTTATCAAATCAGATCAGAGCGTATATTTAAAAATATTAAAACAAAAAATATATAATTGCCATAATTTTTCACATCTGAAAAGTTAGTAAAATAAATTGTATATTGTCAAAAATTTTTTTTAATATTTAAATCCAGATCCAGAGTTTTAATCTTGTTTAAACAACATGATTCTTCAAGGAAGGGGAACTCCTCTTTTTTTTTTCTAGAAGTAGTGATGGTGAGATAACATGTGATGAATGACGTTTGTGGAGAAGTGGTGGACTTTCAGGGGTTACCAGCCATACAATGGCTCTTGATCAGCGTTTTTGGTGTACAGTAGTTAACTGCTATATTTTATGGGGGTTGATTCTAAAATTTCAAAACACTCATCAGGAAGTTCTTGTTCCATGATCTCCATGAGACTTCTTGCAATCTTGTCGATTGCATGGAGTCTTTAATATTTGATTGGCTCTGATATTCGAGCCGGCAAAGGAAATTCCTCCTGCTGAGGATAGATAGATAGATGAGAAAGAAATAAGGTTATTCCTCCTTCTCCTGAGGAATAGGATTCTGTCTTTGATTGGTATTATATTAGCCAGTATATATATATATATATATATATATATATATATATATATATATATATATATATATATATATATACATATATACGCACTGATGGGTAGTACCTGCTCACCCTCATGCAGGATCTAAGGATTTTTCTTCGGTGGCTATGGTGGTGTTGATTTCATATGCTTTGAGAGAAGCGTAGATACATGCCCTGTATTTGATAACGGGTCTGATAAATGTCTTGTAGTTGTATAATAGTGTTTTGGATGCCGTCTTGCCCAATTGGCCGGATAGCACTGTCAAAAGTTTAAACATCCTTCTCACCCTATTAAGGGTGTTTTGAATGTAGTTTTTCCAGTTGAGAGTTCGAGTAAAATGAACTCCCAAGTAGGAAACCGAGTTTCTTAGAATAAGGTCCCCTCCTAACAGGGCTATTGGGCCACGGAAATCGCGGCAATTTGAGGATTTGAAAATAATTAATTGAGTTTTTGGGAGATTTATAGCCACTTAATTTCTCCATTTATTGCACCATCTAATGACTCTGTCTAAGAAATTTTGGCCTTTTTCGAATACAGACAATTGACGACGCTCTCTATTTGGTGCTGATATGAGGAGACCAGTGTCATCAGCGTACAGAAGAAGGGTCTGCGATCTATCCTCTGGGCGGGAAATGTCACTGTTGTAGACTGTCTATAATATTGGAGCAAGAATTGAGCACTAGGGTACTCCAGCTGGTGGAGTGAAGGGTGTAGATAAGGTGTTGCCGATTTTGATCCTGATCGTCCGATTAGAGAGATAGGTATTTATTAGTTTAACGAAAGGTGTGAGCAGTCCAGCGAGATGGAGTTATTCGACCAAGTCTATATGCCAGACCTAATCGAATGCCTTCTGGACGTCTAAAAATATGCTTAATACGTGGTTATTTTCGTTAAGTGATCGTGAGATGAAAGTTGTTGCTTCAACCAATTATGAGTGTTCAGCCCTGAATCCGAGTTGGTAGTCTGGAATGGCTAGGTGAGCGTCTAGAAATTCTATAAGTCTGTCCTTTAGGATCCTCTCGTAGACTTTACCTAGGGTGCTCAATAATGAAATGGGTCTGTACAATTTAGGGTTGGTGCGGGTTTTCCCTTGTTTGGGAATAATGACTGTGCTGGCCACTTTCCATGAGACTTGACTCTTACAAGCTCTTTCCAATTGACTACACAAAAACAGAGTTCAATCACAAAAGAAAACTGCACTCTTTTCGTAAACTAAATTTCTTATGCTATGTCTACACGTATTTTAATATCGAGGGAAAGGTAGTGATAGGTCTTCTTGTCCTGTAAATTTAAGAAATGTGATCCTATAGTTACCGTACTTAGCGAAACTATCTGCAAATATGTTTCCAAAAGATCACTTCGTAGAAATAGTTTACAATTTACCTTTGATTTAGGATTTATGGCACCAATTTTACTTAAAGAACTTTTGTTGTCACTATAAATTATAAACTTTAAATGCTTTATATTATTTAAATATTTTAGTGCTTACACTATCGCTATTAATTCAGCTGTGTATATACTCATATAGCTGTGTATATAATATACAGTATATTGTCTATATCCATTGTCTATTGTTCTTTCCAGAGAAGCAGTCTATCAAGAGTAATACCCAAATATTAAACATAACTTTGCACTGGATAGGAGACATTATTATTTTCGTTTTCTAGTAAAAATACATAATTTAGTTTTGGAATCAGAGATATTTAGTCCATGTAATTCACTGCATGTTTTAATATGTTTGACTCCTTCTTCAATGGATTTGACTGCATTTTCTATTTTAATGTGTTCTTGATAAATGACTATATCATCTGCAAGTTGTAAAATTGTTGCAGTTTAAATTTTTTACTAGATCAGAATTGTGAAATAAATATAACAACGGGCTTAATATTTCTCCTTGAGGTGAATCATCCATCGCTAGACTTGGACCAATTGTGTAACGATTTACCGATAAATTTTTCTAAACTCATATAGTTTTATTATTTTTTGACAGAAACATACGGTAAGACCTATTTGTGTCATTTTGTTATATAGTATACTTAAATTAACGTTTACGTATGCTGATTCAACATCTAATAAAAGAGCTGTTACTGAAGAATTTAGTAGACCTAAACGCTAAATTTATATCTGTTACAAAGTGGCTGACTGCTTTCACAGTAGAATAATTTTTTCGAAATCCAAATTGTGTTTGTGATATTTTATTATTTTTTTCTAATTATTTTTCGAGCCTAAATTTTATTATTTTTTACAGCGTTTTTGTTATGCAGGAGCTTAATAAAATACCTCTATGAGATTCTGCCGAATCAAAATTTCGATTTGCTTTAAGTATGAGAATCACCCGGTACTCTCTCCAACTATCTGGAATATCTTCTGATGACCATATTTGATTAAAAAATTTTAATAAAGTTTCTTTTCCTTTTTGATGTAAATTTGCCAACATGATAATATAATGTATAATATCTATTCCCGGAGAAGTGTTTTTTTTGTTCTTAAGACTTATTTCTAATTCGTATAAACTAAATGGCACTGAAAGTGGATGATTAGAGTATTTTCTTTCCATTACATTAATTTTTGAAAATATGTTATCTGAACATAATTTTCTTAAAAACTCCTCAACCCATTCTCCTTCGTTCACTGGATTTATTTGTGGTTTAAAAATGTTTTGTAAACCTTTGACTTGATTCCACATATTTTTTATTGGTGTATTTTTGTTAAAGTTTCACAAAAATTTTTCAATACATTACGCTGACTCTCTAGTATAACTTTTTTGGTTTCTGCTACACATTTATTATAATTTATAAAATTTTGTATATTGGACTGTAACTTAAACTTGCGTTAAGCAAGTTATTGTTCTTAAATAACCGTTTTACAATTGTTATTCCACCAAGTTTTTCTAAATCGTGGACTAGTCCCTGTTCTTTTCTCCGATATTCATATTTTACAATATTCGTTTAATTTATTTAAAAATTGTTGGTAACTTAACTTATTATCAAGTTCCATGAAATTTTTAGTGGTAGAAGAGAAAAGAAAGCAGTCTGCTTTATTTATACTCCACTGGAATTTTGTATTTACACAACATCCCAATCGAAACAATGACCAATATTTGCTGAGCATATTGTAAGGTCTATTGCCGATTTATTAATACTACTAGGTCTACGCAGTAAAGTTTCTTTGCCGTTATTTAAAAGGACGACATTACAGTCCTCAATAGCTTCTAACAGATTTTTTTCTACAGTGTCTACAGTACTACAACCCCAAACATAACGGTGGCTATTAAAATCACCACCAATTATAAAAGGCTTCTCCATACTATTAAAAAACTTTTTCCATTGATTTACCGTAATTTTGAGATTTGGTTTTACATAATATTATAACCCGTAAAGTTAATAAAGTTACTTTTCTTTAACCATGTTTCTGATATTAGTCCTATATCTATTTTCGTGTCATACAATTTTTTTTTAAATAACCCTTATTTGTTTTAATTGACCGCACATTCCATTGAACAAATGATATGTTAGCCATCACGATTTAATAATAACTGTGAACTTTGTTTTTCAGTAATTCCAACGTTTTTTCATCTAAATTGTGATTAATCTGATTCAAAGTTGAAATAAAGTTAACTATAATTTCTCCTATATTACTTTGATTATTGTTTTGTATGTGTTTTATTCTGATAAATAGGTTTCTTAAAATTATAACAAGGTTGACTTTGTACTTTTGGTGTTTGCAAGATATTTCTCTGCGCTTCCATTATTTCTCTGTCTACGTTGCTAGAATCAATACTACTTGATCGTTCTCGTTTATAGATTGTATATTTATTGGAAGTACTTTCTTGTTCTTTACTTACTGTTAATTAATACTGTCTATATTTATTATTAGCTTCGTAATATATTATATTTTCAGTATTCATGATCTTTTTAATATACTCCAGTTTTTTTCTTTCTGTACAATTTGTTCCCTTGTCAGTAGGGCTATGTTTTCCTTTGCGCAATACACAAAATAAATTGTTCAGATTAGAACAATTTAATTTATTATGTTGTTCACCGCATCTTTCACACCTACATTTTCCCCTACATTGAGAATGTATATGCCCAAATCTCAAGCACTTTAAACATTGTAACATTCTGGCTGTGTAATTTTCAACCACGTATATCATTTTTTCTATTACTACGTTTGTAGGTATAGACTGACCTTTAAACGTTGCTATTACGGTTCCAGATCTTACGAAGATAGTAGATCCATTTTCTTGTACCACTTTCCGCATTATTCTTTTTACATGTAAGACTTCAAACCTCATTTCTAACCTAGGATGAATTAATGATAACAAATCATCCTTTTCTATCTCTTTATCTTCAGATTTTAGAACTCCTTTCCTTTGAGTAAAAAACGTTGGATGCTTTGTACTGTTTGCTTTTTAACACATTGGATCTGTGCACTTACAGGGTCTAATGAATTAAAATCACCAGAAAATTTGAAAAAAAATATTAAGTATCTTCTGATATGAATAGTACAAAATAAGATGCAGAAAACAGCAGGCAAAAGGCAAAATATTTGATAAATAATATACTGTTTGTATTTTATTTATCAAAGATTTTTAATATTAATGCTAAACCCAGTGAAAGTTAAGATAATCCAAATTCATTAATAAATGAATAAATAAAGAATTTAGCGAATTAATTTGGTCTTTTTTAAATGCTTAAGGTTGAACCCTTAAATATAAAAACAGTTTCAAGCGAAAACTGCAATCAAATATGGGCTAGTGTGGCCCTGAGGGCGTTGTAAGGTTGTTGTTAGAGTGGCCTTCAATCGTAGCAGTAGCAGAACTGCGGTAAACGTGACATGCTGGACCTGAATTTTAACGAAGAATCGAGAAACTTATGGGAGCGGAATCTGTTACTTGTTTATTTTAATTTTTTATGATATCCCCGATTTCACTTCAGGACCTTTTGCGGTGTAATGGAAAATCCAAACGGCGTATTCCATTACTTGTACATCTGCTGAATGTTATTACCTTGCTTCATGGATATATATATATATATATATATATATATATATATATATATATATATATATATATATATATATATATATATATATATATATATATATTATATATATATATATATATCACAATAAAATTATACTAAAAGCACAGGACAGACGCTACAGACAGTCACTACATGTAAATTAAAATTTAATAATTTGTTGTTTAATGCTGGTTTATGATTTAAATAATCACTTTTTTTAACGTCATACGCAGTCTGAGATTATCTATTTGTGTATCTTAAATTAAATTAAAATATATATTGTTTAAATTTTTGACATCTTTCTTATCATTTATTGAATTTTTATTTTTTATTTCTATAGACTCTAGAAGCTTCCTCCTTTTTTCTGTTTACTTTTAAGCAGCTTAGTTTTGTCAAAATCAAACTTATATTTCTTTTCGTTTTCATGTTTTGTGGGGCTGGTTGAGTTTATTTTCATATTTGTGAGAATGTATTCTTGAGTTAAGTAGTTGACAGGTTTGTCCAATATATACCCCATCGCAATTCAAGCACAGAATTTTATATAAAACATGCAATTTTTTTTAATAGAGGAGTTTAAGGTTTTTAGTTTTCTACAATTCTTTTCCAAAAAATTTTGTCTTTTATAAGTAACTGTAATTTTATGTTTAGGCAAAGGATTTACAAGCTGATACCGTTTAATATATTGGAGAGACTCATAGCTTTTTTACCACGTTAGTTTTGTTTTTATTCTTGGTATTGTAAAATTTTTTTAGTCTCGATTTAAAAGTGTTTCCGATAAGTTGTGGTTTTGGTAAAACTAATCTAACCTAAAGCTAAGATTATTACTACTACAAGAAATAATAATAAACTCAACAGGCTTCCGGTCGATTATCACGTCGTTCTTCTTCTATATACATCAGCCGCTCTTTATTACGTCCAAAAAATCTTCAAAATATTTTCGTTTTCCATATATTTAATTTTTCTTGTAGCACCCATGTTCCGCTTGCTTAGAGTACTGTCTTAAAGCTCAACAGCTTTCCGGGTTGAACCACGTCGATTATCACTTCGTTGAGCTTTCGACATCCTCTCTGATGTCTTTTTTAGGGCTTTTGTGGTCTCAGTCTCCCTAACCCTCAGACACTATTACACTGAGCACTAATACTAGTAGTACATTTAACGCTGAAAACCATATCCCTCGTGACATTAACAACTTGGAATTTGTTCTTTTTTTTTTCGTATGTCGAAGAAAATGGATATAGTGTTGTTTAGAAAATACCTCACAGTCCTTGATCTTTAATAAATTTGAACCGAAATCTCGATTACAACCCATTATAGAATGCCCTGTCATACGTAACGTGCAGACGTAAATAAAACGTACTTAATAAGATTAAAGCGGTTTGCATGAATGTGGCGGAGGTGAGAAGAAATAACGTTTATATCCTTATTTTCCCCGGTATATTTTTTATTACTAACATTTATAAAAAAAATATTTTATTTATGCTAGTTATCCCATACATGGTGTACAACCAGCTACAGAAACTTATTTTCCTTGTGTATTTTAAAAATTACGTATTGTGTATTTTAAAACTTTTCTCACGTGCTTGTTAACAAAATTTTCAAAGTGGTGACTGAGAAAACTGACCATTTTGGACGATCCGCATTTAGCGATGTTTTCATACCATACATATATCATATCTATATTTTGTGGATTTTAAGAAGGCCTTTAATAGGGTCAAATTAAAACCCGTTATCCACTTATTTTACGCAAGGGAGATATCTCTAGGAATAATCAAAACGATCGAAAATATCTATCAAAGCAACACGTAAAAGTAGAAGTAGAAGAAAAACAAACTGACTTTATTGAAGCTGGCAATGGGATAAGACAGATAGATTACCGGAGTCCTCTATTGTTTAACCTGATTATAAATAAAATTATAAAAAAAGTAAGAACTAAAAAGGATACCAAACGGGAGAAAAACAACTCAAAATAATCTGCTATGCAAACGACGCAATACTACTCAGAGTGAAGAGGATTTACAACGTATGCTGCACCAATTTAATATAACCATATAAGTAATTATGATTAGCCATAATTCTGATAGTCTAACTTGTGACAAACAGTCCTTCCCTCCTCAACCTATTCAGTTAAAGACTATAGAATGTAAATTCATACTAAAAATAGATTGCTTGAGAAAGCCACTCTGCCGAAACAGCTGTAGTGATGAGATAATATAATAAATTTTGTGGAAGTTTCCAGTGTGTTATTGTTATATAAACTTATTTTAAAGTAAAATTGTAGCTGATTTTCAATAAAAATAGTGGGCTTCTACTAAAATAGTTAGTTTCTTATCTTGAAATATTTCTTTGGAGTTCCATAAGCTTTAGAAGTATTAAACATATTAAAAGAGACAACACACTGGCAATGATTTAATTTTCAATGACTTTGATGAAGATGTTTATTACATTTCTAACCATAAATCCCGTATTACAAAATAACAAAAAAATCTGAAACTGTGTTCTAGATTACTTTATTTTTTTTAATTGTTTTAAAGTAATTAAACTATTGTATGTTTTCTTAAGAAATGTTAAGTTTGATTTATATTTTGTTCTGTTTTACTGAGTCGTATTTACTAACCACCCAAAAGAAGGACGGTTCATACCAGTAGGCAGAACAAATACTTTTGCACCCTGTATTAGACTGTGTTACAATGTGTGGTCTTATTTTTTTAGTTTTATTGGTATACTATTTTAATAAAATATATTTTCCCATTTTTCTTTTAATTTAAACAAATATGTAGTCACTAAAATATTAAAGACAACTGTTGATATAAATAAGATCCCGCTTTAAAAATATTTTAAATAATAAACTAAATAATTAAATTTTCATAAAAAACAATAATTTCTAAAAACAAAGGTAAACAATAAAAAACATTGTTTTATTATCTGATTGGAGGCGGTATAAAATAAAAGTTTACCCAAAAATGAAAGTTTAGACTTTTTATAAAATCATTCTTTCAACTATACGTCAATGTTGAAAAATATAAAAGCAATTTAGAAGTTTGCTGCAGAATGATTTTGATCGAATTTGAGGAAGCTTTTCACCCACTTGATACTTCTATTTCCTTGGTAAGGTTCTTTCAATTTTTAATACAGTTCTGAAAGTTTGAAAATTACATATAAAAGTTGGATAGTTACTTCCCAACTTCTTTGCACTTTCAAGTATTTGTACGCATTTCTCCAGTGGTCATTTATTCTTAATTCCTTTCTAAAGAAAACAACAGCGGTTTAGCATCGCCTTTATAAAACTTTTTAAAAATTTTAATGGTAAAGCTGCAGTATTATAAATTAAAATATTTTTGTATGGTATTAAAAGAGAGTATTAAAAATATATATATATATATATATATATATATATATATATATATATTAATTTATATATATATATATATATATATATATATATATATATATTAATTTATATTTAAATGGGAATAAGCCACAATTAAAGGTTAAAATACGTTTATTGACGTTTCAATTTCCACTTCGGAAATCGTTCTCAAAATACAAACATTAGTAAATTAAACAAATTTTGTTTTTTGTTACTTAGTGACAGTAAAATTCCCCTGTTAGTGATTCCATAGTAAATTATGAGGGAAAAACCAGGAAAAAAACCTCATAATACTATCCCGACATGGTAAGTATTTGATCGTGCATTTAGTTTACCTTCAATAAATACCAAATTCCGATTTTATATGTTTGTTATTTAAAAAACATAAATGATGTATTCTCTATATGTTACTGACTTACCAATACTGGTATTTTCCTTTAAATAACTTCCTCTTTCAATATGGGTAACCAGATCCTACTACATTCTGCCGAGGAATTCGCGACACAATTGGTCTCATTTAGCATAATTAGAACCGCTTCTTTGATTTTTCTCTTTTTACCATCCGTTTCTTTTAGGACTATATTTGAATCATTCCATTGAACCCTATGTTCATTATACCATGCGTGTTTACAGATTTGAGATCTATCAAATTCTCTATTTTTAATATAGGATTGATGTTTACTTATTCTAACATTTAATGGTCTTGATGTTTCACCTAAATAAAACTGATCGCATTCACAAGGTATTTTATAAATGCAATTCTTTGTCCTTTCTTGTTCATTGTTAGGTTTGGTTTTGGACAAGATAGATCTCAACGTGTTTGTTGTTTTGAATGTTGTTGAAATGTTAAATTTATTTCCTATCCTTTTAAGCTTTTCCGATAATCCTTTTATGTATGGTATTGTTATTTTCCTCGTATTATTCCTTGCATATGCTGTAGGATCTCGTTCTAAGTTGATTTGTTCTATTCGATCGATTTTTGAAAATTCCTTATTTATAAACGATAAAGGATAATCATTTTTTAATAAAACAGATGTTAACAAATGTTTTTTCTCAAAGAACGAATTTTCGTTAGAACAAGTAATTTTGGCTATATCGTATAAGGATTTAATAATTCCCTTTTTAATATTAATATTGTGATTTGATTTGAAATTTAAATATCTGTTGGTGTGTGTTGGTTTTCTATACACCTGAGTTTCGTATCCAGTATCGTTCTTAGAGATTAAAACATCCAGAAAAGGTAATTGTTAAAAGGTGTTATTATATTCCCTTTCCATGGTAAATGTTATTGTCTCTTCTTTATCGTTTATATAATTTAGGAATGTGTCCAACAACTCTGATCCATGAGGCCATATTGAGAATACGTCATCTACATACCTCCACCATACTGAGGGTTTTAAATTTAAAATTTAAAATTTTTTCTTCCTTAATTTTTTCACATTCCGGCAGATTCTTTACCAGTTCAGCGATCTCTTCTTCGTTAAAAGTTTCATGGGTACCTTCCTCTGGCTTTTATTCCGTCCACCCATCAAATGTTTTCTGGTCCAAGAGCTTCCTTAATGACCTTACCATTGTTGTTGGTTTTATGTCATCCCATGCTTGTGCCACCTACATCACCACATGCAAAATTTCCACTTTTTTTAGAGTCTCCGTAACGTTTTCTCGTTCATCATCCATTCCAGCAATCAATGCCGTCAGTAACTTTCGTCGATAGACACGTTTTATAGATACTATAGCACCTTGGTCCATAGGCTGACAAAGGGATGTCATATTTGGGGGCGAAAAGACACTTTATTTTTCCGTATTAAGTTCTTCTGGGTCGGGATGAAAGGCTGCGTTGTCCAACAGCAGGACTGTATTTCTCAGTAGATTATTTTTTGCTAAATATTTTTCAACGTTTGGTTTAAATTGATTGTGAAACCACTTTTTGAATAACAGACTGTTCATCTAAGCACTCTTTTGATGGCGGTACCAAATTTTCAGGAAAAAAAAGTCTCTAAAATTTTTGAAAGCTCTAGGTTTTTTTTACTTTAAGATAAACACTAGAAGAAGTTTGTGAGATTCTTTAGAGTTGCTACAGACTAAAATTGTCACTCTTTCTTTTTTCTTCTTGAATCCTGGTGCACTGTCTTCTTATTTTAAGACCATAGTGTAGGCTGCCAGCATTTTATAGTTTCGTCACAATTGTAAAGCTGATCTCCGCTAACTTCTCCTTCTTCTAGTAAGCTGTGCAAGATTTTTTTGAAGATTTCGACAACTTCTGGGTCAGCAGACAGTTTCTCACCACATATCTGTAGCTTTCGTATACCGTACCAATTTTTACAACTCTCCAACCATCCTTCACTTGCCTTGAAATTAATATCACCTTCAATTTCTTTGTTGAAGTGTAAGACTTTTTCTTTCAATATAGGCTCTGAAATTGCACCCTTCTTTGGGTAAACCAAAGATACAAACACTCATTGATATGTTAGGGACATTTTTCATCGTTGAAGCCTGCGATGATCACCATTTTTTAATTTTGTTTTTAGATTTTTTCAAGTTACTCACAGTGCTAGTCCCTACACCCATCCCAACAGCAACCTTCTTAGGGCCGGTTTCACAAACAATAAATAAATCACTGAATAGTTAATCGTCGAATAAAATTTATTAGTAGAATAAATTTTATTCCGTTTCAATAACTATTTGTAATTCACAGTTAGTTATTCGTCGAATAAGTTCAAAGTGTAATGATTTTCCACAGACTGTACTCGTTGACACCTCTCTTGGCCTCCAACTCTTAGGTGCTTGGCCAAGCGCATCGTACTATTTTTTACTGTAATCATATACATAACCTATAATATTTGATATTGGTTAATTAATTTGTCAAAATAATAATAATTGTCAATGTCAATACATAATTTATATAAAAAAATCTGTTTGTTGTGATTGTAAATTATTGTGAATCTAAAACTTGAGAATATGAACAAAAAACGCGAGAGCACCAAAAATTATTTAGAGAAAGAAATGGAGAACTTTGATAATCTAAACCTAGTTTTAAAGTCCACATAATCAAATTCAGCAAAAGAGTTTCTTCTTTGCAGCTGCAAGCGTGGTCTTCTCCTTCGCTGCTCATTTCCGTCATCAGAGGATGATGATGAAGAAGAGCGGCCGGCCTTACCGAGAGTGCTGTAATTCTCTTTCCTGCAATAGTTTCTCAGCGATCTAAACAGATGTTTAGTTAAAACGCAATATTAAGCGGAAAAGGATCAAAGAAAATACGAAAGAATATGCGCCTGTGATATATAAACAAACTGTAAAATGTGTTTATATCAAGCCGCGACGCAAAGAGGAGTAAAATAATATTTCGGTGTTTTAATACATATACGAGGGGATTTCAATATATACCAAAGAATTTAAAAATGTTACAAAGTCAGAGCCAGAATCTGTTTCAAATTCATTGATATACTTCATACTGAAGATAAACATACAAGGTGAAGAAGAAACAGATCACGAAGAACAAATAATAGAAACTGAATTAGCAGTGAAAAAACTAAAAAAGAAAGAAAGTGGGAACAAAAAGTAAATGAAGATGCAGATCTTAGCGGATGTAACCAACCTGAAGAAATTAATGGCAACGAATTTATAGAATGCAGCACTACTCTTAGTATTTATTTGAAAATTTTCGGTCCTGCTGTAGAAAAAATTGTTTTTCAGTCCAACTTATACGCTACTTAACACAATAACACATCATTAGATCTAACAACTGACGAAATTCTGTGTTTTGTTGAAATAAATTTTTTGATAGGTTATCATCAGCCGCCCAGTCTTCAATCTTACTGGAGCAGCAGTAAAGATCTCAACGTTCCACTAATTAGTGCATCTATGTCCCGAAACAGATTTCAGGAGATTTTATCAAACTTGCATTTTAATGATAACAGTTGATTATCCAAGGAATACATGGATAAAATTTATAAAATACGGCCTTTGATGGAAATTTTAAACAGTCAGTTTGGATTATTGTACTATGAAACTCGAAAGCTATCTGTTATTGAGTCTATTGTATATTGTCAAATTTTAGAGGCAGAAGTAGCCTTAAACAATACAACTGTTTAATCACAAATTAACCCCTTAATTTGTAATCTCACATTATTCTTAACTTCTTAATTTATTATAGTTTCACCGTGTATAAGTGACATTGTAAGACCGTAACTAAATTGCATTGTGTAACTAAATAAATTGCCGAATAATATATTTTCTAATTGAACTTCCTAAGTATCGCAATTAAGGCGTAGATTAAATTGTAGGGTAAGCAAAGTTTATTGGTATGGTATGATAGGAAGCAATAACCTCTGTGCTGAGGTATGAATTATTTGTGAGATTATAAATTGGGGATTTGAGCTCATGTGAGCGCAGTCTATGACAGTCAATCATAAGTAATTACCTAACGAACATCATATTGTGTAATTACCAGTAGCTGTCAATAAATCAACACTTTTACTCCAAAACTTTAACTTTTATTATACCTATCATCGTCGATCGACAAGAAGCGGACAACGGGCCATTTACAAACCGATTTAATCCTCAAATCTACGTTCGAAACTTTCCAATAACCTAATTAAACCAGTAAAACGGGAATATAAAATCTGGTACCTCTCTGATCAATACTTTATTATAAAGAAGTTGAACATTTTTTCTGGGGGAAAAATGTAGTTATTGCAGCAAAATACAATAAGTGCACTTTAGGCGAAATAGTTGCATTGTCGTTAACAAAAGAGAAATGCCACAAGAAAAAATTCTTTATTTTGTTAATAACTACACTCCACTACCGAAAGTTTAAGAATCTTAAGCTAGCGGGGACAAATGAGCGGAATAAGGTTATAAATAACTACGGTTAAAGCTAGTAAAATAAAAAAAACGGGTGTGGCAGTCCAGTGGGACTGCCGGTAGAAGTTATACTTCTATACATGCGTTCGCCGTTAAAAATTTATATAGAAGTCAATCTGCACAATCATTACATATGTATGATTATAGGTAAGAGAGAGCAGAAAGAGAAAAAGAATTAGTTATATACGTATATGGTGCATCCTTTGCTGTATTATAAACATTTGACCTGTAACCATCATCATCAATCAGCCAATCCCGTCCACTGCTGGACATAGGCCTCCCTCAGTTCTTTCCAGTGTTCTCTACACTGGGCCGCTTGTAGCCAGTTTTCCGCTATTCTTTTTATGTCGTCGGTCCATCTAGTCGGTGGTCGTCCTCGGCTTCTTTTATAATTTCTGGGCCTCCATTCCATAATTCGTCTTGTCCATCGTCCATCTTGTGTTCTGGCTAAGTGTCCTGCCCAGTTCCACTTAAGTCTCGTGGTTCTTTCGATGACGTCTTGAACTCCTGATCTTTGCCTGATTTGTCGGTTTGTTATGTGGTCTCGGAGGCTCACATTCAGCATTGCACGTTCCATGGCTCGTTGTGTAACTCTTAGTTTATTCGCAGATTTCTGCGTGAGTGTTAAAGTCTCTGCTCCATAAGTTTGTACAGGCAAAACACATTGGTTATAAACTTTTCGCTTGAGACACATGGGAATTGAACTTTTTAGAATATGGCTTAGTTTGCCAAATGCTGCCAATGTCAGGCCTATTCGCCTCTGTATTTCATTTGTTTGATTGTCTCTGTTTATTTTATATCTGTAAGTGTCTGTTTGTTGTATGGTATTATTGTCGATAGTTATATTTCCACTCATTACGAGATTTGTCATAAGTTTAGTTTTCTCAATGTTTATCTTTAATCCTGCTCTTTCAGACAGACTTTTAAGCGAATGTAGCATAGAAACCGCATCCTGTAAGTTATCTGCGATTAATACGACATCATCTGCAAACCTCAGATGATTTAATCTTTCTCCATCTACACTGATGCCCATATCTTGCCATTGGGTGTTCCCAAATATTGACTCTAGAGCTGCCGTGAACAATTTTGGTGAAATATTGTCTCCTTGTCTTACTCCTCGACCCAAGCTGAATTCCTCTGTGTCTTCGTGTAGTCGTATACTTGATGTAGCGCTCTCGTAGATGTTTTTGATTAGTGACGTGTACCTGTAATCTATTCGGCTTTGATCTAGGGCTTCCAGTACGGTTTTAAACTCTACAGTATCAAAAGCCCTCTCGTAATCGACAAATGCAAGAACCAGTGGTATGTTGTACTCAATGCACTTTTCAATCAAGATCTTTATGGTGTGCAAATGGTCATTTGTGCCATATCCCCTCCTAAAGCCTACCTGTTCTTTGGGCTGACAGAAATCTAGCTTAGGTGTTAGTCTCTTTGCTAAGATTTTCATAAAGAGTTTATACATACGTGTCAAGAGGCTGATGGGCCTATAATTTTCTAATTTAGTAATATCACCTTTTTTGTGTAACAAGACTATCACTGCATTGTTCCAGTCTTTAGGAATCGTACCCGCATGTAAGCATTTATTAAACAGTTCGCTTACTGATTTTAATAGAATTTCTCCTCCTGCTTTTATTGCCTCAATAACGAGTCCATCGTCACCAGGCGATCGATGGTTCTTCATTTCCTTTAAAGCTGATCTTACTTCTGACACAGTAATGGGTAAAAGTATTTCCGATCCCTGATTTATGAGAGTCTTTACTCGTGTCGGTAAATTTTGTACCTGTAATAGGAGTATAGTAAATGAAGGATTGTATCAATATTTTAATGAAAATATATATTTTTATTTTTATATATGTATAAAAGGAGTTAAAGAAATATGCTCTAGAATATGCTGGTATCTGATCGGCCTATGGTGGAGCAGTACGGCAAGAGATAAGGGCTTGCGGCTAGGTGATACTCCTCCATAGATCCCTACCGGAAGGGCGTGGAACGCCTAAATACCGGGTATATATATAAATATAAAAGGAGTTAAATGCAAAAAAAAAATTACACATACTCTGCAGTAAAATTCATTGTTTATTTTGTTATTAATATAAAAATTACAATACAATAAATACACTGCAACATAATTCAATATAATAATACAATATAAATTACAATGTAATATTCATAAGTATTTAAAACTGGAAATATACATAACTTACTTTACGAAGATAAAAATAAAAAAACAGGATTATGTTGTAAATTTTCATTTTATTTTAAATTATGTTTTTTGCGTATATTACATATATTTAATAAGATTAACGTGAGGTTTTTAAATATTTCAAAAATAAAAAAATAAATTCATAATTGGGATTCGAACTCACAACCACCAGCGTATGAACCAAACACGTAAAGGATTTGCCAATTAGACATGACACTAATGGATTTCAAAATTGACAGTTCTTGGTAAAACAGTGATTATTTTGAAATACAAAAGCCTAAAATAATTATAAACGTTTAATTTTAAATAATACAAAACATATCACATAAATAATAATATTATTACATATTAAATTATATATATTATATATAAATAATCACTTCTAATATATATATATATATATATATATATATATATATATATATATATATACATATATATATATATATATATAATATATATAATATTAAATACAAAAAAGGAACATTTTTATTCTCAAGAGAGGGAGAGAGAGAGAAAATATATCTTCTGTAGGTTTTTACGAAGTTATTACCACACTATTAGTAATTATTCACCCCTTAACCATAGATAAATTACACCCTCCGTATGAGAAGTCAATAATTCTGATGGGTTAATATTTAAGGTGATAAAAAATCTCTTTTTACAATTTTACTGTGGTCTGCTTGTAACTGAAAATATAAATTGTTTGCCAGGTTTTTACTGAATTTTATCCACCCTCATATGTCTTATTCCGCTGCCTATATCTATAGGTTCTGTAAGTTGTCCATCTATTCTAACTTCTATTTTGTTGTTTTGGTAGATGTTTTCGATAGTTTTTATAATATTTAGGAGAATTTCTCTCTTATACCTATAGAAGACAAATGACATCTTTGAGTCCTACTCTGTCAAACGCTTTATTTATGTCAACCAGACACAAAAATGCTGGTCTATTTAACTCTAGCCATTTCTCAGTAATTTGCTTTATAACGAATATGACTGTGAAGTCGAGTAGATGAACTACGAATAAAAATAAAGTTTCAAATAGCTGTGTTTTGGAATATACAAAACAACATACGCCTTCTCTGGCCAGGTAGGGTAGACTACTAAACTAAGAAAGAAGAAGAATATAAAATAGGACATATATAAATATCTTAATTTTTTTGACATAATAATAAAGCATAATTAATGAGACAGCTAACTGGATAGTCAAATGCAAGGAGTTATATGAAAATAAAAAAAGACCACAATCCGTTATCGGATAACTGACAAAACGAATCTGACAAAAAGGCTGACAAAAATTTGAAGTGTAATCAAGAAACATAAATTTATTATTTTATGGGGGGAAAATATTCTAAGGACAAAAATGTGATAAGGTTAACGTTTTACAAGCAGGAACTGCAAGAGTTAGAAGAATCGTTTAATTTATTCGATGAAAACAAAGATGGCAAAATATCAATAAAAGAGCTTGCAAATATAATGAAACGAATTGACATGCCAATGTCAAAGTAAGGTACCTCAAGAACTTTTTTTTATTAACATCTAAGATTTTTTACAATCTGTTTCACAATAAAAACAATAAGTAAAATTATTAGTTTTAGCAATGTCAGAGAAATGTAAGGTCCAATAACCAAAGCATCAGAACACAAATTATTGGCTTGTTTACCGGTAGGATGCGCACATACATAGATACGCGAACACGAATACTAAAAGCGGCAAAGATCACAATAGCTGGGCGCTGTTGAAGGCGTAGCTTTCACCAATGTAGGCACTATGAGGAATGATTTGGAATGTCCAAGGGATCATAACCTGTGTTGATATTGTTCAGAAATTCTTTTGCACTCTTCAAATACTGTTAGTACCTGCAGATCTCCATGTAATCCGTCATTCTGGATATACCAACGGGCACTAGCGATTGTTCTTCGAGTTTTACATTGAAATCTTTGTATTTTTATAACATTAGATCCCCAGAGCTGCGAACCACATGACGAAACGGGTTTTATTATTACTTTGTATATTAGTAGCTTGTTATCGATCGATTTGTGTGAATTTTTTCCAAGCATCCAGTAAAGTTCTCTGTATAACATTGTGTTTTCGCCCATATGTGTTTGGTCCATGTTAATCGTTTATACAGATGAATGCCTAGATATTTTACGTAGTCTTTTTGGAGTAAAGAATGTCCATCGAGATTAACTTGTGGACGTATACTTCTTCTCAGAGTAAATGTAACATGTTTAGATTTTTAAAGATTTACTTTAAGTAATTCTCCAGAGTTAATGCCATTCATTAGTTTTGTTTAGATGTAGTTGCAGTATTCCTGATGCTATTGCTGGATTACTATAAGATGTTGGAAGCAAATGTTGCTAGCGTTAAGTTATTGCTTGTTGGTAAGTCAACCGTATATATCAGATACAAGATCAGTCCGAGCACAGTACCCTGAGGTACATCAGATTTGATGTGGTAAAGTTTTGTAAAGACTTTACTATACCTTACTCGATATCTTCTTTCTGTAAGGTACAATTTAAGCAGTTTGAAGTAGGTTTTTCTTTGTACAGAATACTTATACAGAAATCCTGTGTGCCACGCCTTTTCAAAAGCTTGAGAGGCACCTTTTAGAGGCATCTAAAAAGGCTGCAGTACAGTATTGCTTATTTTTGAGACTATTTGTTATTGTTGTGTATAATTTGTGAACTTGTTCTAGTGTAGCATGTTGGTTACGAAATCCGTATTGATGGTACGGTATAAGATATTTTTTTGTCCAATATTGGTTTGATTTTTCTCAACAAAAGTTTTTCAGAAACCTTAGAAATGACTGGGGGTAGACTAATCGGTCGGTATAAGTTGGCATCTTTTGGACCTCAAGAATTAAATAACATAAAAAGAACATAGTTCAAAACTTAAAACTTATTTTTATTAAGCAATTGAAATTGTCTACAAACAAATTTAACAAATATAATGGTTAAAAAGATGTTTATTTATGTCTGTACTATAATATTAGATATGTTTTGTTCCTTAGCTTGTTTTTTTTTGACTTTATTCGCAAGTAAATGAAAATGGTCACAAAAATAAACTCAATTTAGCAAAAAAGACAAATATTTATATTTCTAAACTTATAAAATGACCAATAGTGATGAATAATAAAGAATAGAACAGAAAAGTAAACAAATAACAAAACTATTAAATGGTAACATAGGCTTAATTTTAGTCCGTCAAATTTTTGGCATGATCTTCTGGTCTCACGTAATTTGTTGAAATATTAGAGGGGGGGGGGGTACGAGTTCTTGAACTCCGAGCAGTACTTGAGCTCGTCGTCTAAGTTCTCTTGGCAGAGAAGGTATAGTTGATCTTTATTCAATTTGGGGTTGGATTAGTTCCCATGCTAAGTTGTCAATGAAGTCGCTTCTTGAAACTTTTTTATTTATGTTATTAGATTTATGTATACAGCGGGCATTTATCGCAGATATTTTAAACAGATCATAACATAATGACCATGGCCTACCGATTTGTGTTTTTTACTACAGTGTATTTTTCACACATTTGTTTAACTATCTACACCCACAATATTATGCCTGTAGAAGGTGACGACTTCGGGTTTCGTCTCATCAACCCTTTCCGGGTCAATTGCATTATCATTGTGCCTAGAAGAAATTAATAGGACAGCTATATCTTTTTAGAACAATAGGAAACCTAGGTGAAATTTTTCTGAAAACCAAAAAGTGAAGATCGCTCTTCTCTATTTTCTTAGGTAAGAACTCTGATGGTATTTCGCGTTAATTCTTTTTCATTGGACCGATGTAAGTTAGTTTTTTTTTCTTCCAATAGTTTTTTTGTTAGTGGCACACTCGTAAACCAATTGTCCCCAGTTATGTTGCGTTTTGTTTCTTCTACAGGGTGTACTTACCTCGGAACCATATCGCCAAAAGAATTAGTTAGCTTGTATGGTACTTCGAGGTGTGTTTCAATGGGTTTCGATATTAAATATGTACAAGGAACTAAGTGAGGGTAGCCAGATATGGCGACAATTCCACCGAGCGATTGCCGGTATAAGCAATCCCCCACTTACCTACCAACGGCTTCGGGCGGAAGAGTGGGTAAGTGGTAGGGCACTCTTTTGTCCTGAGACAGAGAAATCTGTCTCGAAGGCGGATGAATCAAGGAATGGTCAACGGCGTAAGGATACAGAAGGCAACGGGAAACCACTGTATTAATGATCTTTAAGATTCCCTAGTATAATCATGATGGCAAATGTCACATCAATCACTCATGTTACTGATCATGGACCTCGGAACCCAAGATCCGGCAGGAGAGGAAAACCACAGACAGACCATAGGGCCTCTCAGGTCGTGAACCAGCGAAATCCCTGTGTAAGTAATGTCAATCACCTTAAGATGTTAAGAATAGCGACGTGGAATGTAAGAAGCCTCTTTGCAGCAGGTAAATTAACTAATGTAGCCCTTGAAATGGAAAACCTTAAAATTGATGTCCTAGGTATAAGTGATGTACAGTGGCCAGGATCAGGAAAATGCACGAATAATAGTGGAACACTTTATTATTCAGGCACCATCAGTTCAACTCATCGTTACGGTGTCGCTGTCTTGGTATCAAAGAAAATCAGTAACTGTGTAACAAGCTTTACTCCCTTCTCTGATAGGCACTACAACTTCAGTCAAATAAACAAATTATAAATATTATACAAGTATATGCTCCTACGGCTGATAAAGATGATGATGAAATTGAAAGTTTCTACTACGATCTGGAACAAATTCTAAAATCAATGAAGAAACATCACACTACAGTAGTAATGGGCGATTTTTAATGCCAAAATTGGACATGGATGTGTGGACGGTTACGTGGGTGACTATGGATTAGGAGAACAAAACGAACGAGGAGACCGTATGGTACAATTTTGTCAAGCGGAGGAGTTAGTAGTTGCTAACACTCTTTTCAAGTTACCTAACAGACGACTGTACACATGGAAATCTCCGAGTGACACCAAAGGTAGAGTAGTCAGAAATCAAATTGACTTTGTCCTTGTTAGACAAAGATTCCGCAACTCTATACTTTCAACCAAAACCTACCCAGGAGCAGATATAGGCTCGGATCACAATCCTGTAGTAGTCACATTAAGAATAAAACTAAAGATCATTCAAAAACACATACAGAAACAAATTGACGTGAAAAGACTGAGTGAACAACATATAAAAGAGAAAACAATAGTGAACATCAAAGAAAATTTACAAAATATAGAGAAACTGAATAGAAATACTGATAACATAGACCAAAAATGGGAGAATATTAAACATGCCGTAATGCTGGCAGGGAGAGAAAATTTAACACCGAAAGAAAGGAAACATAAAGAATGGATGAATGAGGAAATACTACAGTTGATGTGTGAAAGAAGGGTACACAAAACAAATAATCCGATAAGATATAAAGAAACAGATAAACTGATAAAAAAGAAAATAAGAGAAGCTAGAGAAAGATGGCTAAGTGAGCAATGCCAGGAGTTGGAACAACTGGAGCGAAAATATGACTTTTTTAATGTACACAAAAAGATTAAAGAAATGACAGGAAGGAGAAGAACAACACAGACAGGACAGATCAAAGATACAGATGGTTTACTCATAACAGATTTACAACAAAAAATGAATCGATGGACAGAATACATATCACAACTTTTTGATGACAAAGATAGACAAGAAATCTCAAACGAATATACAGATGATACAGGGCCTGATATAATCAGAGAAGAAATAGATTATGCAATCAAACAAGCGAAAAGTGGTAAGGCCCCCGGTCCTGATGAAATTCCCGTAGAACTGCTCAAACTTATGGACGATGAATCTATTAAAATACTCCTAGATCTATTTAACACAATATATAGAACTGGAATAATACCTAGGGAATCGCTCCGTTCGACCTTTATACTACTGCCAAAAAAGGCAAATACAAGATTACATTATTGATTTTGAAAAGGCCTTTAACAAAGTACAACATGAACCACTAAGACAAATTCTAATAAAGAAAAATATAGACAGCCGAGATATTCGAATTATATGCAACCTATATTGGAATCAAACAGCAAATGTGAAGGTTGAGGGTAGGCTAACAGAAAAAAATTCAAATCCGTCGAGGAGTCCGGCAGGGATGCATCTTGTCGCCACTTTTATTTAATCTGTATAGTGAAGGTATTTGTGAACAATCACTCGAGGAAGAAGAACTTGGTCTGATAATAAATGGTGAGACGATCAACAATATAAAGTATGCTGACGATACGGTTCTCCTAACGGGAACGCTAGTAGAACTACAACATCTCGTTCAAAGTCTCAATATATACTGTAACAGTTACGGCTTGAAAATTAATTTGAAAAAAACTAAATTTATGGTAATCACGAAATCAAAGAACATCAGAGCTAATCCTGTAATAGACAATACAACGATTGAGCGTGTGTCCTGTTATAAATATCTAGGTGCTTGGATCACAGACGATACTGATCAAACAAAAGAGATTAGATGTAGAATAGAAATCGCTAGATCAGTCTTTAATAGAATGCGCAAACTCTTTTGCAATCGTGATATCAATATAAAGTTACGAATACGAATGCTGCGGTGTTATGTCTTTTCTACCCTGTTGTATGGAGTAGAGGCTTGGACACTAAAACAGTTGACCACAAAAAACATCGAAGCTTTCGAGATGTGGTGCTATAGGCGCATTCTCAGAATATCATGGATGGACCGCGTCAGTAACACGCAAGTACTCCAAACTTTAGACAAAAGATGCGAAATTCTAAATGAGATAAAAACTAGAAAGATGGAATACTTGGGGCACATTGTGAGAGGTGAAAAGTACGAACTTTTAAGAAATATCATGCAGGGCAAAATTAAGGGCAAAAGAAGTGTGGGAAGAAGAAAAATATCGTGGCTTCGTAATCTACGTGAATGGTTCGGGTGTAGTTCGATTGAACTTTTTAGGCGCGCTGCTAACAAAGTCGCAGTGGCCATGATGATTTCCAATCTCCGCTAGGAGTGGCACGAGAAGAAGAAGAAGAAGAATAAGGTCTTTGCATCCACTAATGCGAACATCTTGATTCCATATCCGGCAGGCTTAGCAGATATATATTGTTTAAAGCTTCAGCGGCCCCTAAAAATAAATAGCTGTTAGTCTACAGTCAAGAATTTACTTGCACTGAAATTTTTTTGGAAATTAGCTACAAATATTTCAAAGACCAAATATTACAAATATTTCCCTTATTTGTTCTAGTTTATCTATTACCTTTAGTTCTAGTTTATTATCCGATATTACCAAATCTGAAGCAGCTTACTAAAAATCTATAAATGCCAATAAATACGCGAATTCCCCTATCATCCTTTAATATTGCATCTCTATCTCTTTGGAACCTATTTTTGACTTTTTCAATATATCTATTTGTCGAAATAGTTATTATTTCACCTTTGGAACCAGAAAAGTGCTTTATAATATTATGAGAACGGATACGTGTTGATAAATTCCGTATTGTTTTTTTTTCTCATTTGGTCGTTTTAAATGTAGCCAAGTAATAAATATAGTGCAGTTTTCTTAGTCCAATAAAGTCTCTAGGTCTGACATATTTTCATCTTCTTCTGATGAAACCTCTTTCACAGCCCTTTCTTTGCCACTCGACAACTCTTCATACCATATCTTTTAATCTTCTTGATTTGTACCGCTTTGAACTCTTCATCTTTTTGGAATTAGGTTCAGACATATTATCTGTTCAGCTGAAATATAAAATAAAAATCAACGAATTACTAAACACACATACATACACATTCAAACTCTCCCCACATACACTCATGCCCTCTTTTTAAACATGCAAACATACCCATCCACTCTCATGTCCTTATGCCCAAAATTTTATATATTATCTCAAAATAAACCACTGTTAAGACCACAGACAACGGTCTGCTTCGTATGGAGTTGGTAAACCCTGCAAAAAATTTTCTCCAAATTCCTGATTTGCTTCCTTATTTACTACTCACTGGTCATTTTTTCTTTTATTTGTCACCCAACCTGCTTTGGAGAACTTTGACAGTAAATCAATAACATCCTATGAGTAACATTAATTTGGATGTCAAAAAAAATTCATCAATAAAAATCATTTCAACCCTATGTTGAAGCGAGTAAAATATTTTCAATGTTTTTTATTCTTTAAGATATTACTGAATATCTAAACTAATGTTAAATCGTATATAGCGTATACTTGTAACCTTTGTATCTCTTTATTTTTATTAGAAAAGATCTTCAGATTATGTTTGATGAAGTGGATCTTGACCAGAATGGTATGATCGATTTTGGAGAGTTTCTAATAATGATGAAAAAATACGAAATACATATCGCTAAAGAAGATGAAATGCGGCGCATGTTTAACATGTTTGATGTCAGAGGTCAAGGTTTGTGTAGTTGTTTAATTTATTTGTAAATAATACTCTAACGGTAACAATATTCTATTTCTATTTATTAGTAAAATTGATTCCAAAAATCTATTTATCTGACATAGGCAAGATGAAAAGCTTGAGTTCGTTCGGAAAAATATTCCCATGATATTGTTCTAAATGATTACTTTCCTGAAATACCTCAAAATAAGGTTCAAGAGGTCGATTTGTTAAATTTTTTTTAAACAATTTTTTTAAAAAAAATTGTAGCAATAAACTTTTTGGCCCAGATAATTTTTCTTAGATTTTTGAATCATTATGATAAACAATATGAAAAATAAATATGTATATAAAATATTTCCTGTCACCTCAGCCAGTTGGTCTGTGTCGTTTTAACTGACAAGAATCACGTGTTCAAGTCGAGCAAAGAAACATTTAAATTTGGAACAATGTAAAACTATATATTGATGTCACAGCTACAATTTTAGTGTTAGCTTCAATTACAAAAGAAGGCACTGAGGATGAATGATCTGATCTAGATCGAAAACGTCACGTTATAACCCTGTATAAATTTTGACGACACTTTTTAAAAAAGTTTTAATTATATGTTTGATACCTAAATAAACATGTAAAGTGTTTTACTTCTGTATAAGTTTTTTAAACGATCCTATACAGCCAACTACTGGGATTTTTCCAATAATTTTTTTTAAATATTATTTTTTTTAAATCGTCAAGTGCCTAAAGTCAAGTTTAAACCTTCTTCAATACATCCCGATGAAAATTATGTGCTTATTTTATTTCAAAACATTCTTTTTTAACTATTAATGAAGCGCGTGTGGCAAAGCGGGCTCTTATTTGTTCAATGAGCATTCAAATTAGCAAGAATTTGTGAGATAGATCGTGCTTCTCTCTCTTATACACGCCGCATCTCTGCGCCCGACTTGTCATAAGTGCTTTATAATTTATAAAACATTAAAAAACAATGTTCTAAAATTAAATAAGCGCAAAATACCGATCAGCAAATGATAGAACAAGGTTTGAACCGTAAATTTTGGTCCTGGGTGAATTTAAAAATAATATTTTTACCTGTGTTTTGTAGCATGATCTTTTCCCTTTAAGTATGGAATATTTAAATATATGAAAAAATAAAAGAATTTATTTGATACGCCCCTGGCTGGTATCCATCAACGATCTGAAGTTTGTTTACTTAAGGACCGCTGGCTAATACGTCACAGAGACCTGACTTGTTTATCTAAGTGTAGTGATATGTAGTTTTAAACGCATTTTAATTTCAATAGGTTCTCAACAAAGGCAGAAATCCAGATTGACTGCGAAGTAAAAACTAGTATGGGGAGATACAGATAAGTTTTGACAACCGAGGTTAGTGTGCAGTCGAGTATAGTGTGGCGGTAGAAGTGAAAAGAATAATTTGGGGTATGAACGGGAAAACATGGTTTTGGCAGAAAGTTTTTAAAATCAGAAAATTTTCGTTTAATTCCATGAGTTTTGGTTAGAAGGAGGTGATTTAATCCCAAAATGCTATTTGGTAGTCTTTATAAAATGACATAATCACCGGTGTGTTGCTGTATTCCGCGCCAAGGGATTTTGATAACAGCGTTTCTGGGGCTAAGTGAGCCTACATGGTTTTATGAAAAATGGGCAGCCGACTTTAACCCATATTGTTGTCATCCAGGATAACCGGAAGCCCAGTTATGGTATTTGTCCAGTTTTCATTTTGTGTCTCCCATTGGTCGGATCTGATAGTTTGAAGTTTGTGTGGAACAATGTTTTTTAGTTAAATGTAAGGTAACAAACTTTTTTAATAACTTAAAAAGAAACATTCAGCCAGTGGTATCAGCTAATTGTCATATTTTAGTTTCGTTTAAATAAAATTAACTTTTGATAAATAATTAATAATTCAGAAAGTTTGTAAGTTTATTTCGACATATGACAGTTAGTATATCGTTTCTGTCATTTGATATATAAACATAGTTTTAATTCTGTTTTGTTAGAAGGTCCAATTCAATGTAGGGTTTGTTGATCAATTTAGATATTTTTATTTTCTAATAACACTTTGTGTGAAATAAAAATAAATATGTAATGTGTCTTTTTAAACCATAAGTTTAAAATTTTTTTTAAAGATATTCATCATTAAATTTTTTTAGAAAAGAAAAACCTTTTTTCTAAGTACCAAGAGGATTCTTTTAAACGGCTTTCTATTTTAAATAGTTTAAGAATCTTCTCATGTAGTGTTGCCCAGGGGATATCTGTACGTATCATTTAATTTCTTTTTTGTGGTTAGTCCTCCCCAAATAAAAGAATCCTTATCCACGACTCAGCTCTCCAACCAAAACACGAGTAGCCACCCGCAAACGTTTCAATTTATTTGCTTACTCTATCCTCAAGCTCAGTAATTGTTTAGTCCCCCCTTTTAACCCCCTATAAGGAAATTACAAATTGTTCCACTTTTTGAGCCTTGTAAATAGTAATTTTTGATTTTTTCAATTTTTGAATTCTTTATAACCCGAAAACGATCAAGTTTATAAAAAAATACAAGAGACCTATATATTTTGTTTGGAATGATCCAAAAAATAAAAAAAAATTGTACACGCTGAAAAAATTTATTGACACAATTTGTTTAACCTTCGGAGTACCAAGATTATTTGACTTACTTAGATTACCATGATGGGTCAAGCGTGACCCATTCTCATTTTATTTATAAGGATGTTTTAAATAGTCAGTATTGTTATACAGTATCTTTAATTTAACAAAAAACAAAGAAACAAAATAATTATAATACTAAATTTTTGTATTTAAATTTTTAAGATGGTTCACCATCCTGGTCTTTTTGGCAAGAGTTGCATTTAATTTTGACAATATGTACTTCTTCGCGTTTTGAATGAGTATTACAAATAAATCTTTTACACATGTCACACCGTTTTGAATATTTATTGTCACTACCCCTACAAGAATAACAACGACCTCGTTTTGTTGCAGATTGCGGCACTTCTATTTGCTTTTTTACACTAACACCGGTGGTCTCTATTGCAGCGATTACGGATTTATGGTATCCGGTGGGTTCTTCTTGTATTGCTTCCGCTCTTCGTTTTATATTGGGTGAGGTTAATTGTTTTCCAAGCTCCTCCAGAAATAGTTTTCTGCGATGTTTTATATTTACTTGGTTATTCCATTCAGGATTTTTCGTATTCCATAGAACGAAAGCATTGTAGCACGCAATATCCAAAAAGTTGAAAAATATACGTAAGGGCCATCTTCTTGTTGCTCTTTTACATGTGTACTCTCGAATCAATTTATCTAAAATATCGACTCCACTTTTGGTTTTGTTGTAATCCAAAATAATCCTTGGTTTAAACTTTTGGTTTTCATCAGAAATTTCATGTTCATTGTGTAAGGTCGATAACAATACAACTAACTTGTTAGGCTTGGTTACATATAAAACTAAGGTAATGTTTTTAGGGAACAAAAATTTTGAAGAATACAGTGAGCGATCTGTCATTTCAAGCAATGATTTGGGTAAACTCTTCCTATTTTTTCTGATAGTATCCAAAAGAGTTAAATTTTTGGATAAGAGTTCTTCAGATAAAGCAATGTCGGTAAAAAAATTATCAGTTGTAATATTTCGACCAGACCTATACCAATGTTCTGCAAGTGTTTTGACAACTCTTGGGCCTTGGTTACGTTCACATTGATCACCAATCTTTCCAGTATATATCTCAAAGTTACAGCAATAAAAATTTTCAGCGTCACATAGGGTCCAAGCCTTTATACCATATTTCTTCGGTTTACTTGGTATATAAATCCGAAATGGACAACGTCCCCTAAAATCAATAAGCTGCTCGTCGATAGTACCAAAAGCAGATGGTTCATATGATTCCCTACAATTTTGGGCAAATAGATCAGCGATTTCTCGAATAGGAGCTAATTTATCTCGTTTTCTTCTTTCTGCTGTCGTATCCAAATTATCAAAGCGAATATACTTCAAAATACTTAAAAATCTATTCCGGCTTAGAGATGCTTTATAAATAGGACGCGTAAATGCATTATTTGTATTGGACCATAAATTCTGCACTTTCTCATGGGACTCTCTGAACCTTCCACATAATATAAGTATACCAAAGAAAGCACGCAGTTCGACTAGATCAACTTCAATCCAATCCTTCATGTTTTCCTCGTTCTTACTGTTATACGCAGCTATGAACTCAATAGCTCTCTTATTGGTATACTCGAGAATCATTGACATAATACTATCAGAAAAAAATAAATTAAAGGCATCCATGCATGTCTCAATATTTTGACTTTTCTTAGTTAGACCTACGTTTTTCTGTAATAAATTACATGCCAATGTCTTGCCCTTTTTTGGAGCTAAATAACGCCATGTTCGTCCTTCGCACAAAACATCAGATACGTTAGATCTTTCACTATCTATATTTTCAGAAGTTGTCGCTAAAACTTCCTCGTTCTCGAGTTCAGTAATTGATAAATTACCTTCATGTGCTTCTGGCTCACAACCGTCATTATCACTCACTTCACTATTGCTTTCATCAAGCTCTGCAAGGCCATCTTCTTCACTATCTGATAGGAGTAAGGCATACAACTCAGCTTCACCCAAAGGTTTATTCTTTTTCCACATTTTGATATAATACTGCACACTTCAAGATCGATGCTTGATTTAAATTTATAAACAAACGTGAAATACCGCTTTACACCAAAGTTGGACCTCTCGTCTCGGACTTTCTTGTAGAATATGCCTAGTAAACACTACATTTACTTCCAAGGTTAACTTCTATCGACTAATATTTCTACAAACATAATCATTTGGCCTTGAATACGTTCACTGGTAAACAGAGATGGCTGCGTTTTACGTGTACCTATAAACATATTGAAAAATCCTTCGAAATCCCAAGAACGGGTCAGGTCTGACCCGGCATCATAGATTTTACGTAGAGGAAAAACTGTAATTTGCATGTTCACGAATGATACACGAAAAAATAGATTGAAACAGATAAGGAGCACTTACGATCAATAGGATTTGTAAAAAAATTATTTCAGGAAATATTAAGAAATAAGTGAATTTCGGGTCACGCTTGACCCAGTCTTGGTACTCCGAAGGTTAAAAAAACCTTTTGAACCTTAGTTTGCGGTATCTTATATAAGTTATTATGACAAACATGTTTTTTGAATGAATGCGAGTTTTTTGCCTTGTCTGTTATGGTCAACTAATTAATGATTAACTTGTAAAACACATTTGAACAGTTTTATTTGTATATTTATTATATTTGTAGTTGAAGTATTTAGAGAATTCTGACAACATGACTCACGTTCTCGATATGTATGTGTTCCTGACTGCCGTTATAATGGACATAATAATAAAATGTAAATATTAATATGATAATTTTAAGCATCATTTAATTTCAATTAGAGTCTGACGACTCTTGATATACACATACAATATGCACAAAAAAGTTAAATATACTATAGGCTTAAATAAGCCTAGAAGTGAAGGTTGTTTCTCAGATGCTTTCGGTAGAGTCTGGCATAAAGAACTTATTTACAAAATGAGAGACTCTGATTAATTTGGAACAATGACAAGACTAATCTCTTCGTACTAGAGCAACCGGAGCTTTAGAGTTCGAATAGGACAAGTTCTGTCCGAACCTGGAACCCTGGAGGCGTGAGTGCTAAAGGAAGCGGTCCTGTCAACTCTGGTGTACACAATATACACCGCCGACGTTTCAAGAATATTAGGAACTTTATTAAGCCTTTATACCGATAACAGAGTAATAGGTCAAATACCAAAATGCAGATATAGCAACCTGTAAACAGCGTTAAATAACATAAAGGATGGAGTAGTAAATGGAAAATCGCCTTAAACTCAGAAAAAACGAAAGCGGTGCTATTAAAAAGATGAAAAAATCAGAGGAACAACCCCATTCAGTGGAAAAACGAAGCAAATACCTGAGAGTCATTATACATAAAGGTATAACCTTCAAAAAACACTTAGATGCCACACTACCAAAAACCTACATGGCAAAAACATCAATAAGAGGACTCGCAGGTAGAAAAACCAGACTAAGAACTAAAACAAAAATAAGGCTAATAAACTGTATTATTCTACAAATACTAACATATGCATCTCTTTCATTTGGACACATCTGTAATACAACAAAGCATAGAATACAAGCGACACATAACAGCAGCCTAAGAGAAGTAGTGAACGTACCCTACGTAGCAGAACGATTTTTACTCAGGAAAATGAAACAAGTTATGGTGACCGGAATAATGAAGGAAAAAGCCAGGATAAAATTCCCTGAACGGAATATTCATCCAAGTTCCATACTGCGAGAGACAATGAGATATGACGTCTTCCACCGATGGAAGCACAAACGTGCGAACCGACAAATAGTGGAATAAGATAAAAATAAATCCCGGTGTGAAAAATAAATAAATAAATATACAAGACTGAAAATAAAATAAATAAGAAATAAAGGATGCTAATTCGTAACTCTAACAACGTGGAAAAATGCAACACTGAGTAGGACCCAGTTAAAACGATTTTTATATGTCTTAAAGACTTTTTATTTCAAGATATCCTACAAAAAAATCACAAAAAACGGCTTTAGCCACCAAAAGAATAAAAAAAATACTAACAAAAACCAGGGCAAACCAACAAAAAGGCTTTAGCTCCAAGTCAGTGAACTGGGTCTAGCCCAAGCAAACAGTTTTAGTTACGCGGACAAATCACTAAAGGATTAGAGTATTAAGTTAAAGTTCTTTGACCCAGGACTACTACGTGAAGAGTATTTGACGGATAGCGTACACCTATTACGCATCAGAGTGCTATAGGGAAAAAAGAAATGGTGTGGATCATTGAAGCGCGGTAGAGTGATTCCTCTTTTACACGAATTAAAACCACTTGCTTAAAGGAATTGTTACACTCGAACGTATTTCTAAGGAATAAACAAGTCTCATAGGCTGAGTTGAATCAAATTGCTAAATTGGTTGCTGTTTGGCAGATAACCAAGACAAACCACTATTAAGTGTGAAAAAGAAACTATACACTTGGAAGAAGTATGTAGAAATAACTTTTGCAAATAAAAGGCAGAATACCACTGAGGATAGAGAATGCCAAACAGGACTCCTGATTACCATCAAATAAGGTAACATTAGCTATTAAAAAAGCTAAAGATGGTAAAGCTCTAGGGCCTGACAAAATTTGGGACAAATTACTAAAACTTATGGATTAACAGAAGACAAAATGGAAAACATAGCAGAATATATTAAAAATGTGCGAAGAACAAGTGTCGTGAACACAATTTGGACTCCGCGATGTCTTAGGCATCTGAGAGGCTTTAGTCGTTATACAAGTGCTTCCGCAGGGCTGCAGATATGTCAAAGCAGCATGCTTAGATGATAGAGACTTAATAATCATATATAGTTTATATTACAACCTAACTGCCAACATTAAAGTAGACGAACAGTTAACAGAGGCAATCTCCACAGATAGAGAAGTGAGACGTAGGTACATTCTGTCCCTAAACATATCTTCGAGCAATCACTGGGTAAATTACAGGCGCAGTAGTTTCTGTAGATAGCTTACTAGAGCTTACTTGAGACTTGATCTCAATACTAAAAAAAAACAATGTACACGTTAGTCAGTAAGAGCAAAATATTTAATACATAGCTTTTGTACGTACGAACAACCAATGGACCAGGTAAAAAGCTGCACATACCTTGATGTTAATATAAACAGCCAACGAGAACACTCTACTGAAATAAAACAACGTATAGGAAAATCAAGATCAACGTTCGTAAAGATGAAGTCTTTGTTCTTAAGTCACGATTTACAATTTACTGCCACAGTCTCTATCATTAGATGGTATGTATTTTCTACGTTATTGTATAAAGTAGAGGACTGGACACTTTTTGAAGTTTCTTTAAGAAAGTATAGTATATAAGAAAGGCTTCGAATAGTTGTGTTACGGACGTATCTTAAGAATTTCATAGATACATCTCAATGTATATAACACAATCAAAAAGAACAAATTTGAATATATTGGCCATATTGTGAGGAATGTACAGAGATATGGCTTGTTGCAACTCATTCTTCAGGGTTAGATATGGAAAGAGAAGACTAAGGAGCAGAAGAACAATATCCTGGCTTCAAAACCTGAAAAAGTAGTTTAATACGTCTATAATCGGACTCACAAGGAAACTAAGTTCCTGTATACTATATATCATAAAAAATTTACTTAAAAATCCTTAATAAAAGGTATACGAGGTGTTTTTTAAGTAAGTACTGTTTTGGAATTAAAAAAAGACGTGCAAAGATATGGCAATAGTTTTATTTTTACATGAAAGCCTGTACCTTAATCTACTTTTCTACATAATTTCCGTGACTATTGAGGCACTTGTCATAACGTGGCACCAGTTTTTGAATATCCTCCTGATAAAATTCTGCCGCCTGACTTGTTAACCACTGCATCACAAATGTTTTGACTTCGTTATCGTCTTGAAGGCGCTGACCGCCCAGGTGTTTCTTCAAGTGCTGGAACAAATGATAGTCGCTGGGCGCCAAATCAGGGCTGTATGGAGGATGATCTAGAGTTTCCCATTTAAATGATTTGATGAGATCTTTGGTCTGATTAGCCACATGTGGACGGGCATTGTCATGCAGCGAAACGATACCCTTGCCTCGTCTTTTGTTCTGGATTGCACGACGCAGATTTTTCAATGTCTCACAATAAGACGCTGCATTGATTGTCTCATTACGAGGCAGAAACTCCACTAGCAGTACTTCTTTTCTGTCCCAAAAAACTGTACACATGATTTTCCGGGCAGAAATTGTTTGCTTAAACTTCACTCTTTTGGGTGATGATGAATGTCGCCATTCCATGGATTGTTGTTTCGATTCTGGTGTGACGTAGGTCACCCACGTTTCGTCACCAGTAACAATTTGGTCTTAAAAATCTTCACCTTCACTGTGGTACCGCTCAAGGAAAGTCAATGCACTACCTAAACGTTGGGTTTTGTGAAAATCCGTCAACATTTTTGGTACCCAACGTGAACACAATTTCCGATAATTCAAGTTCTCGGTAACAATGCGATACAAAACACTACGAGAATACTAAGGAAAGCAGTCGGACAATGATGAAATTGTAAAGCGTCTGTTTTCTCTCACCTTTTCGTCCACTTTCTGCACCAAATTTTCATTAACGACCGAAGGACGCCCACTCTGTTCTTCATCATGCACATTTGTGCGGCTATCTTTAAATGCTTTTACCCATTTCCTTACCATTCCATTACTCATAATGTTTTGTCTGTAAACGTCAACGATCTCACGATGAATATCGATCGGTTTTATGCCTCTAGCACTAAGAAATCGTATAACAGCCCGTACTTCACAATCAGCGTGACTCACGATTATTGGAGGCATCTTAAAGGCTGGAGTAAACAAGTATACAATGAATAATCAGACTGTAATGGCGTCAGTGCGTAGACAAGAGATGTAGGTAACCAGCGCTCATGCGCGGAACGCCGACCGTAGCGCTGCGGCGGCAGAATCGCAAAACGGTACTTACTTAAAAAACATGCCTCGTATAATTAAAACTCCCTATCACGCTACATCACAGAACGTTTTCGGAAATAATATTCCAATGTTATCAATGCGATGCCATATTCAATTCCTGTTGTAACTTAAACATCCTACTATATAAGATCAAATAATGTAACTTTAATTCAATTTAACAACATTTAACGGGATTTTCCCCAAGTATTTAGTGGCTCAAAACATGAAAATCTAGATACACTGATGATGGAATATTAACTCCAAAAACGTTCTGTGATGTAGCCCGATAGGGTGTTTTAATTATATACCTTCTATAAAGGATTTTTAAATAATCTTTTTATAATCGGACTATTTTGAATAGCTGCAAGCAAAGTTAGGATAGCCATGCTGTTGGCAATACGAAAAGGATAGTCACTATAAGAATAATAAGAAGACTCTTGATTTGAATGATCATACAAATAAAACGACTTTAAATATCTATTGGGCCAGTTCTCAGCACTCCAAACATCCATGTTCTTTACCCTATAATGCGCGATTTTTTGTATTGTAATAAAAAAAATATTTTTAATTGCATTAAGGTATAAAGTTATGCCTAAAAATAGTAAAAAAATCTAGCTTTTAAAAAAACATTAATTTTTTGAAAAATCTTGTTGTATCATATAATATACATAGCGGAAATTTTTACAAAACAAATTTTAATAGATTATTGATAAGTATAATATCTTATAATAAATAAATATCTAAATTGAATGGAATTTATGAAAACAATTATTATTTTTGTTCAGGCAAAGATATAGTCCACATTATGAACATTGAATATACGAAAAAGAAGTACAATTTGGCATCTTGCATCTCTGTCTTGTGTTTTTGTACAATGACCAGTGTGAGTGACCATCAAGCCTTACGTCTCTTGGAGGAACATACGTTGTTGTTGCTGACCTTTTCTTTTTTTTGCTATTTCTTTTTCAAGATCTGATGGCCTTTCTCTCTTCAGTAAACAAATACTTCCAACGTTGCATAAGCAATATGTCACTTCAGCCCGAAATTCGGCAAGTTTCATACATTTCTCTACCTTCTTTTCTCTGGAATATCGACGGTAAAGAAGCCACGAATTTACAAGCGTCATATCAAGAAGATAATAGAATAACCTCATATACCACTTTTTTATTTAATTTTGATTTTGTAGCGACAAATCAGGCTATCCATTAGGTCCACCGATCCCATATGTTTGTTATATTGCTGAACTAACTTAGGGCATTCAATGTTGATTTTTTGCTTTCTTTTTCTACCAAACCTTTCAACATTTCCTTTTGACAATTCTCCAGCATATGTTGACAACAAACAAACAGTTTTTTTGTCTCTCCAGGCCACTGACAATATTTCCAAGCTTTCAAAGTCACACACATACTCAACTGAAGTCCCACGATCCATTTTTTTTGCTTCATCTTCTAATGGTAACTCATAGTTTGGAATACGGTTTCGTCTAACAGTGCCTAGGGAATATATACCTTTGTTAGCAAAATAATGGAGTAGAGGCAATGAAGTATAATAATAATTCTGATTTTCCGGGATAATCCTAGATAATCTGACAACTACATTGGCACTTGCTCCTAGGTTTGGTTCATTTATCCAACGATTCCTTCTATCGTTTTCTGTACCAGTGTATATTTCAAAATTGTAAGAATATCCACTAACACTGCATAAAATGAAAAGTTTGTATCCGCACTTGTGGGGTTTAGCAGGCATGTATTGTTTAATATAGTGCCTTCCTTTTGTGGCGCACATTTGCTCATCTACTGAAAGCTTTTGTTCCAATGGTATACTTTGGAATTTGTTATTTAAATGATCGACAAGAGACCGTAATTTATGAAGACGATCTTGATCCTCATCATTTTGATCCCAACTCGTATTGTCGTTGAAATATATACATTTCCTGATAAATTTAAATCTTTTCTCACTCATTACGTTTTTTACTTGCGGATAGCCTAGGGAATTGGACTAATAACTTTGACAATTAGGCATGTGAACAAGGGACATATAGATGCAAATTCCTAGGTATTGATTTATATCTACGGTGGTCAGTCCAGCAGGTTTACTCGAATTCTTTTGATTAACATATGGATTGGACTCTGATACAATTTTTTCGATCAACTCATTGTCAAAAAAGTACTTGAAAAAAGCTTAGGGTGTTGACAAATCTATTAAAGCATTAGAAATGTTGACATATCCTCTAAAAGTCTGCGCAAATTCATCAATTGATAGGTTTTTTTTCTTTCACAATGCATTTTTGATTCGAGTAGTGATTGGTTCAACCTCCACATCAACATCGACGATAGTTGACTCCTCAATAGGTTCTATTTGTTGGTCTGAAAACTCTGTGACAGTAACCCCATCTTCAAACTCTACTGGTAAGCTTTGAATATCAATATTGTCATCAGGATGATGACGGGATTTAAGTTGTTCTTATCTCTAAAACATTCTCCAGAGTCGCTATTGTCCAAATCGTCATCACTGTTCCAAAAAATTGCTTCCAACTCCTCTAATTCACGCTCCGACAAAGCTCTTTTACTATCCATAATGACTTTGTAAAAACGCAATGTATCAGATCTGATACAACCGTAAAAAGAGGCGAATTTTGAAGAAATTACTTGTAAAAATATAAATTGGTTTGATCTATATTTATATTACCACAAAGTTCATACAGCCAAAATAAAAGAATTACGAAAAAACGAATAAAAAACAACCACAATCTGAAGAGCTATAACACGTGCTCAATGCGAATAGACACTTGAAAAACAACTAACTAAATTTACGTGCAAACTAAAACGATTGCGGAATATGCAACCTTATTTTATAGTACGTAAGGACGTATCAGATTTTCAGAACTCACTTCAGACTCAAGAAAGTTTTTTAGTCATAGTGCCCTACACGTATTGAGGAGCTAATGTAGCCATACATCGTTTCAGGACAATACACACTAGGGATTTTCAACTGTTACTTACTGCTAAGCTCAAAAAAAAACTCAAAAAGGAAAATAGCTCACAATGGAATGCACCAGGGTCTTCCATCTCTGAATGAAGATAATTTTAAACTGCTCTAAGTTTTATTTGAAACGGACTACCCGTATTTCAATAAATAAACGTTCAATAAAAAAAAGCAAAGTTTTATATGTATATAAAGAGAAAAAAAAAATATTTAGTTAATGCTTGTCACATCTATTCATCATTAAATATTAAGAATAAAAAATTATCAATAGTATCAAAGTACTGTCCAAATTCAATATAACTTAAGTTTATTAAATATTGTATAAGTAATTAAGTCTAGTTTTGTAGTTGACAATAACTACTTTTTTAAAATGGAATGGGGAAATACCTGTGTACTGCGCAAATATTACTCAATCTCAAATTAAGGGTCCTCAAATGACCAGGAATTTAAACTTTGTTAAAATCTAAAAAGAAATCCTGTTGCACCGAACAATATTGTGGGTCGAGATTTGGAAAATAAAAAATAAGATTAATAAATAGTATAATTCTTCCTATACTAACATATGCATCTCTCGCATGGAGACGCATATGCAATACATCAAAAAAGAAAATACAAGCGGCACATAACAACAGCCTAAGAGAAGCAGTCAACGTACCGAGATACGTAGCAGAAAGAGTCCTCTTTAGAGAACTACAACAAATCAGAGTGACCGACACAATGAAAGAAAAAGCTAGGATAAAGTTCGCGGAGATAGAGAACCACCCCAGCCACATATTGCGAGAGATATTGAGGTACGACGCTTTCCACAGATGGAAGCACAAAAGACCCAAACAACAAATAGTAGAATAAAATCATAATACTAGGGAGAAAATCAACAATCACACCAGAGAGAAAACCAAACACCAGAGAGAAAACACTTCAAAAAACAACAACAACGCACAATGAAGATAGTTCGTAGCTCATAACCCTCGTGAACAATCGCAACGTACAGCGTGGACCCAGTAAATTTTATGTAGATAATTTATTATATTAATATGCACTAATTCTGATTTTATGTTTCAGGCATCCTACAGAAAAAATCCAAAAAACAACAAAAAACGGCTTCGGCCACCAAAAAAATCAAAAAAACTACTAACAAAAACCGGCGCAAGCCACAAAAAAATATTAACAAAAACCACTAAAAACTCAGGTATGTAGGGCCCAACCCCTTGAGCACCAAGTCGCCGAACTGAGCCTAGCTCAGAGCGGAGACTTGAGGCCCAAGTAAGCAATTTTAGTTCTCGAAAAAGCCACATTAAGATAACAGGAATATAGCGACAATGCGCTGTCCTGAGTTTTGAATTCGGTTAGGAAACCATGTTGGGGTTTTATTACCCAGGATCTCCACATGAAGAGCATTGGAGCGCGATGAAGTGACTCCTGTTTTTACTCGAGTTAATACACCTCGCTTCAATGAATTGTTACACCCGAACGTAATTCTTAGGGGTGAAAATTTCTCACAGGCTGGGTTTAATTAAATTGCTTGCTTGCTTGCTTTGGCAAATAACCAGTCGAAATTAAGAACATTATTGGCGGCAAATATTGATCGATTACTAGCTGAAATTACAACTATAACTAGCAGCTTAGATTTGTCAAGTTTCCAGTCGTAATTAATACCCTGTAAGTAGTAACAATAAGATACCTTATGGGCAAAAATCGAGAAATACAAAAATAAAAAAGAGGTAATATATAAGACAATTATAAACTTTTGTATTCAATTTAAAATAAGAGGTATCTCGACAAACACAGGTGGTGGACAAACAGTGACGGTCGTGGTTGCATCTTTAGAGGCAGACAGAAAAATGATGCAAACTTGGCTTGTATTAGTGCAGTCATTGAAGCATTATTTCTCCAAATTTTTTTACTGTGAACCGAATTGCATACAATTTTGGAAATAGGTTCATCTTACCCTTAACTTTAAAAGTGAAAATGATTTGAACTCCGCAACCAACCTGGGGGTGGTTGCCACTCCTTCTCGAAGGTGAATTTTTTTTTCAAAATATCCTCGGATATCGATATATAGCCTAATTTTAAGCAAAAAATTATCTATACAGTTTTTCTAAAAATCCAATACCTTTCAAGTTATTGGCAATTGAAAATTCGCAATTTTTTCACGTTTTTCACGTTTTTTTTTGCAAATATCTCCAAAAATATACGTTTTATCGAAAATTTTATAAAAAACGAAATTGTAGCAGGTAAAAAAATAAACAATTTGGTTTATAAAGTATTCTAAGTGCAATATTAAGCTAAATATTAAAGATCGAAGCCGTTTTTTATTTTGTCTGAAATTTAATCGATGTGGCCAATGTCATCTAGCGGCGAGCAGATTCAATGCATTTTAGGCATTCTAATAAAATATTGTTTTGTAGCGCTTGAAATAAGCTTTAAAATGAGCACTATTAGAAATCGTTTCCACGTAAAATAAGTGACCTGTATTGCAAATAAGAGAAGCATCTAATGTTTTTTCTTTTAAATCAATGGGTTTCATAAGTGCCATTTCCACCAAAATTAAAATTAATCGTATTCCGCCTAAAATTAACTTTATTATGAAGAGTTTGATAGATTGTATCAGTTTGGGTGCTTCAGGACACATATTTTTCAAAAAAGTCACGATTAAAAAAAAATTCAAATTTTTAAAAAAATCACCTTTTTTTCATAATATTTCAAAAATGACGACAGATACGTATAAAAGTGCACGGATAAAAAATGTAGGTATCTTTTTGACAAACAATTTTGATTTCTGTTTTTTTCTGTCAACCAAAAATTGACGGAGATATTATTGTTTAAAGAGCGCGAGGCAGCGCAATCACAGCCTCTCTTAAGCTCTTTAACCATTCACCGTTTTAGAAAAAGGTTTTTTACTATATAATGCAATAAAGGATGTTGTAGCCCTCTTAATTACCATTACAATGGTTTTTTATAAATTCTATCATATCTATCTATCATATTTTTTTTCTACTTAGTAACTGAAAATTTCGGAGTGTGAATATTTGGAGCAATGTGAAAGTACGCAGTATAATAGAGACCCAAAACTATTGTAATGTGTATATGTGACAGCGACTCCGACATTGAGTCATGAAAAATATTATATTTTAATAATAATAGTACAATTTTATATAATTTGTAAATATTTTATTCAATAAATGGCAATTTTTTACTCTAAATTAAATTATTTTTATATATTATATGTAATCATATAATTTACTGTTTTAATTTAGGAGCAGTTTTAAGGGTAGAAAAGCTTAATATTATTATAATCATTTTCGAGAGTATGGAATAATATTTAAATCCTTTTCATTTCATCAAAAAAAAAATTTAAAATTTTTATCAAGGGGTAGTTTCCAAGGGTTGAAAAGAGCAGAGGTGCAAAATTTCGGGCCAATGCCTTTTAAATGCAATCATTTTTTTCGAATCCTGAGAAAACTGACTTAAATCTTGAGGATCCTAAGGAATTTAAGGATCCTGAGATCCTTAAAAAACTAATAAGTATGTTTAAAAAATTTTAACGCAGAATGGAAGATTACATTATCGCCGAGGGCCGAAAGTCCCTTAGAATAAAAAAAAAGTTTTTTTGAATGAGATATTTAAAATTAAAAGTCACACTAAATTTTCTCTTTTTTTTCACCCCTTTAACTTATTAAAATAAACATTATGGAAGTTTTCAGGGACTTTCGGCCCTTAGTAATAACTAATAATGTATTCTTTCATTCTGCGTTTAAATTTTTCAAAAATACTTATTAGTTTTTTAAGGATTCGAAAAACATGAATGCATTTAAAAAGCATTGGCCCGAAATTTTGCGCCTACGCTCTTAAGAATTTGATAATTATTATAGAGAACATAAAATATTACTTACTCTATACTTACATCTTTTTATGTCATACCAAAGTATTTTTATGTGATTTTTTTAATTTAGGGGTTGTTTGTAAGGGTTGTAAGATTTTCAGTGGGTTGAAAATGATTTTAATATGAGGTAATTGTGTTAGAAAACACTTTACAATTTCACCACTTACTATTAGACATGTTTTCTAGCGATAAAATGGCTCAATGTCAATTTTTCCATTAGGGGGTTATTCACACCCCTTAAAAATAATAGACGGAGTTCAGATGATTTTCACTTTTGAAGTTAAGGGTAAGATGAGCCTAATACCAAAATTTCATGCAAATCGGTTCACAGTAAAAAAATTCGGAGGTAAGACCGTATTTTTCGCTTCAATGACTGCACTATATACTTAGAAAAAAAAATTTTTTAATAATTTTTAGGATTATATTCGATAAAGGTTAAATTCAGACTGGGGTGGTCGAAAGATAGTGGTACTCATCGTGACATCTTGAAGATTATTATTTAGAATATGTCAAAGGAAATATCTAGAGCTAACGGAATTTTTTTATTATTGTAAAAATATGTAAAGTGGTTATTAAAAAGGATTGTGAGAAACGACCACACAGAAATAATTGGGATGTCTCACAAAATTGGAAAAGTATTTGGAAAAACATGAAAGCGTTTACTGATTAAATTTGACCAGAAATTTAAGGTCTACGAAACAAATATAAGAATTTTCGATTAATATTCACAGTATGTTCTTTTCCTACTTTTTGGCCATTTTTTCTCGCACTTCATTCATAAAGTATAGTACGTAAAGTTTATTTTACACTCGTTTGAATTAATAAACTGGCTCAGTCGTTGCCATAAGTTTATTAGACACTTCACTATTACACCTATATAATAGTATATTTTTTAAAATAAAGGCTTTTGTTTAAAAAGTAATTAAAATTTTAGGTCAAATAACTGCAGCGGATCTTAAGGTGGCCCTAAGCAAGATAGGAGAACCTGCAACTGATGCTGAAGTTGAGGGAATGATGCTCGAAGCTGGAGTTGAAAAGGATGAATATATTACTTTTTCTCATTTTAAAGAATTATGCAAAAGGCTTTCCTTAATCTAATAATAGCTAAATTTAAAATAAAACATTAAATTTAAAAACTTGTCTCAATAGAGATTTTAATTCACTGTTTTGTTTTTAAGAAATAAAAAAAACTTACAGAAATAGAAATTAACAAATCACCAGGAAGAGGTTGTTATACAATCAAAGTGATTAAAAGTAGTAAGAAAGTTACAAGAGAAGTTCTGCATATCTTAATAAACAATACAGTTATTTACAAACAACATTGTTGCAATAAAGCAATCACGCTATTATTGTTTAGAAAAGAAGAAAAAGGGGAACTAAAAGACTATAGACCGATCATGTTACTTTCTGTTACGAATAAACTACTAACTAAAATAATAACCAACAGACTAACTGTTAGCTAATTTGATATCTACCAAACCAAGGATGAAGCTGGGTACTGTACAAGTGTTCACCTATTTGAAGTAGAGACTATTGTAGTAACTTTGCCCTTCCCATGCGACGGGGATCTAAACAATTATTGTCATCTACAGTCAGTCATTCAATTTTTAAAATAATAAACTTTTTGCATATAATCCAAGTAAATACAAAGTATGATCTGGTGCACTTCTGATCTGACATGTTTTTTTACATATATATATATATATATATATATATATATATATATATATATATATATATATATATATATTGTTATGCTTTGTAAAATTAAAATAATATTGGTTTGCTCTTAATATATTTCAAATTATAAAATATAATAATTCAAAATATTTCAACTGGTAAACTATGAAAGATATTTCAAAGAAATGAAAGTCCATTATCTTTGGATTACTTGTAGTAAACAAAATTTAAGATATGCATAAATTATTTTCTTTGTAAAATATATTTGAGTGAACGTAGTAAATTGAACAATACGACCGGGTTTTCCAAATGGATTTGTACAGTGAATAAAGACAATAGGGTAGAATTTAGAAATTATATTTCTCCGTTAGTTTTTAAGAATTTGTAGAAAGGATTAACATGTTAATAGTTTTTAGGAAAGTTATAATTGTAGTTAATGTTGTTGTTTGTTATCTAAATGGGGATAAATATGACGAACTTTGATTGGCAAAGAGTAAAAAAAAGTGGGAGAGATAGATGAATGAGAGTTTAGCTAGATTTTAGAGGAAAAAAAGATCATCAGTTTTTTTCCAAGGGTGCAAGGCGAACAGTCGTAGTTCTTTGGCGGTTCCCAAGTGATAGTAAGCATTAGAAGTGAATGTTTGTGTGTTTTCGTGGACTAAGTGTATCCTGACGGAAGCTGATCCAGTAAAATATTGTAAGTCATACTTTTCTGCTTATATATTCCAAGAGTCACTGTTCAGACCGGAACGAGACATTCAGTTTATCGAGAGGAGAAGAAGTTTATCTTTTGAACGATACGTGCATCTGAAGGAGATCATTGAAGACGAGAGGCTCGCAATAATTTGTTGTAAGATTGCTGATTACCTAGGGAATTGTTAAGAATAGATAGTGTAGGCTACAAGGAACAAGGATTTGGACAACTCATCATCAGAGAGATAGTTTTTTTTTATTCGTCAGTTTTTCCTTTATCAACAAAGTTTTTTTTAATTGCTTCAGAAAAGATAAGAATATTTATCAGGAGATATAGAACAACAATTTTGATTTGAAATTTTAATTTATATAGTATATAACATTAATTTTTGAAGGTTCACGTACGTAGAACAAAATTTTGATAATCATTGTATGAGATATTTTATATTTAAGATATTTGAGTGTGAATTATTTCAATATATATAATTTTGTATCATATATGTTTATTATTCCGGTATTCCTCAGACCTTACCTATCATATGTAAAGCATAGATATTGAAGCACGAATATAACCCTGAGATAAGAGAATTAAATAGTGTGATAAAATCATAATTGCATCATTTAAATAAGTTTAATTAATTAATTAGCTAATTAATTGCTTGGCGCATCTCTGACTTTTAATATCACATTTATATATATACATATATATATATATATATATATATATATATATATATATATATATATATATATATATATATATATGAATATAATATATGAATATATTATATATATATATATATATATATATATATATATATTATGATCACTGTGATAAGTATTAATAATAACCGGTAAATATTAATAATAACCGTAGTAGTTGGTCAATGTGATTAATAATGCCTTTATAATTAAATATAAATCAAATATACAAATATTTGATTAGTATTAGTCGTTTTCTAATAATTTCCCATATTTAATTTTTGGCATTTATTGTGGCAATATAATCTTGGCATAATTCTCTTCAATAAATGAAGCGTATCACATTTACTCAAAGATTAATGAGCTAATCAAATATGCGTACATCATTTAATAGATTGCAGCCGTATTCAAAGAGATACTGAGGTAATCCATTTGGGAGCAACTAGCCGATAGTAGCGCGACTTGTCATGATATACTTACTATCTATTAGTGATTTATTGTGATTTCGATGTGCCTTGACCGCTTCACGTTGATTACGTAGCAATGTTGGAATCGAGCATTTGTTTCTTTCCCTGATTACCTCCACTTCTCGATTTAATTTAATCAATTTTCTTTTTATAGGACAGGGCGTGCAGGAAATAATTACTGAATGTTCAAATTAACTAAAATACCAATTCTTGTAATATATCGTCGCCTCAAAGCAACAGTAGGATATGTAAAATAATGTAGTTGCGAGAAAAACGCATTTGAAAGTTTTACGAAACTTCAGTAATTAACAACTTTTTTATATTTGAATGGATTTACGTGGAATTTTGTTTGAGTACCTAACTTTACATGTGTCAAATAACAATTTATATTAATCAATAAAAAAATGAAAATTAATTGGAATAAAAGTTAGTTGTCCTACTGTTGCCCTCAAAGATAATCTGTTTTTTAACGTAATCCGTAAATTTCTGTTATATACACTTATATTGCACTAAAGTTTTGTTTAAAATTTTACACATTTCAATACAAAAAACAAAACAATTTTGTCGTTCAAACATGTTATTACATAAATAATAACATGAACATATTTATTTTTCAAAAAGTTAAAAATTTGACAAGATAATAACAATATAAAATGAAAAAATCATCAGATTCGGTAATGGTAATAGCGGATACTGAAAGTTGTGAAAGTACAAATTTATTGCATTTTAATAAATCAGCCCAAAATTTCTAAGGGGGAATTTATCATGAATTTAACTTACCTTTTTCCTGAGCTTGATAAATTCCAGATACAACTCAGAATCAGTGTTATTTTTGTTCGCTAAATACACTAAATACTGACTTCTAAATACCCATAATTTGTACAATTTAAATTGGCCGAATTATTCATTTTTACTCTTTAACATACACATTTTAACATCAATGTAATAGACCTATTGTTTAAGATTACTGAAGATAAAATTGTGACCGCAAGCTGGATAGTATAAACAAAGACATAATCGCAACTGAGCAATAAGTACATGGCAACAGTAGGATATGTGCGTAAGATAACTTAGTGTTGCATTAATATTGATGAGTAAAATGGGTAAATGACAAAATATAATGGTATGATATGCATGTGGTCTTAGTGTTGCATTATAAAATTTGGGCTAAAAGAAATTAAGCTACACAAGGATATGTAATATTATGAAAAAAAAACGGGTGTGGCAATCCAGTGGGACTGCCGGTAGAAGTTATACTTCTATACATGCGTTCGTCGTTACAAATTTATATGGGAGTCAATCTGCACAATCATTACATATATAATGCTATAAGTAAGAGAGAGCAGAAAGAGAAAAAGAATTAGGTATACAGGTATATGGTGCATCGTTTGCTTCATATAAACATTTGACGTGTAATAGGAGTATAGTAAGTAAATAAAGGAATGAATCAATATTTTGATGAACATATATATTTTTATTCTCATATATATATATATATATATATATATATATATATATATATATATATATATATATATATATATATAAGGAATTGAATTAAAAAAAAAATTACACGTACTCTGCAGTAGAATTCATTGTTTATTTTGTTATTAATATAAAAATACAATACAATACACTGCAACATAATTCAATATAATAATACAATACAAATTAAAATGCAATATTCATAAGTATTTAAAAATGACAATATACATAACTTACTTACGCATATGATTAATTTACCATGATAACAATATTAAATAAAAAAAATTATTGTTTGCTGATACAACTGTCAATTTATCTGACATTGACACATACAATATTTAATTGTTGTATTTAATTTATAATTTAACATGCCTAACGAGGTTTGTTACTCCCGTGCAAATTTTCGATTCACTCACGTGAAAATTTCCAAAGTCGAACGAGTGTATTCGCTCCGTGCGTGACCATGGTAGGGGTACCTTGAAACGATGCCAGCGTGCGTAGCGGCGAAATATGACAAAATTGGAGTCTTTTTACGCATAAATTTTATCAAAAATGTGTGCAAATACATGTTGCGTATTTAATTGTGCTAATAATAGCAAAAAAAGTAAGTGTAGTTTTTATAGGTTCCCAAAGATTACATATAAATTACAGAAAAGAAAAGGATGGATCCGTGCTATTAATATGAAAAAGTAAATATCACATAACATCATTTTTATGCAATTAAAATAGGAAATATTTAAATAGTTTACCTTAAATGATATTTTATAAGGCTTCAAGCTAACTGCAGAGTGCCTGATGACTTTAGCTTTTATATCATAACTTTTACTATTACTGTTTTTATTTATATGCTCTTTCACGTGAAAAACTTGATTTGTCAGTACTAGATTTTTCCCTTTCTTCTCCGTTTGCGGTTAAAAAGATATATTATGATGAATTTTGAGAAACCCAGTTTTTAATACTACATTTATTTTGTACATAAACTGAAAAAATAAAATTAAAAAGTTAATTATTAATAATTGTAATTTTCGCCTGTATTTAACAATGTCAAACATATGTCATATGTTTAACCTGAAAATTGGTAGGTCTAAACCTGTCAGATGAAGGTGGTAGGTGTCGCGTCAGTCACGCACGAAGCGAATAGAAGTATAACTTCAAAAATCAACAACTCGGATTATGTTGTAAATTTTCATTTTATTTTAAAATTTAGCATTTTTGCGTATATTACATATATTTAATATGATGAACGTTGGGTTTTTAAATATTTCAAAAATAAAAAAGTAAATTTATAGTGGGATGCGAACTCACATACACCAGCGTATGAATCAAACACGTAAAACATTGGCCAGTTAGACATGACACAAACGTATTTCAAAATTGACAGTTCTCGGTCATACAGTGATTTATTGAGATTATTATTTAAAAAAGACTAAAGTAATTATGAACATTTAATAAATAATACAAAACATATCAAATAAATAATAATAATAATAAATATTATATTATATATACATATATGTAATACTATATATATATATATATATATATATATATATATATATATATATATATATATATATATATATATATATAATATTAAATATAAATTCAAAGAGAACATTTTTATTCTCGAGAGAGGAAGAGAGAGAAAATATATCTTCTGTCTCTCTCGTCTCATTATCTTACATATGTAATAATTTCACCGATTCACTCCCATACAAATTTTTAACGTGGAGCGCGCGTATAGAAGTATAACTTCAAAAGTATATCACTTTTTATCTATCCTAGTGTTACACTCAACAGAAGGGTTTATTTCGAATCATTTGACATGAATATCACAAAAGTAATTTTTTTTACATATCCTACTGTTGCTTTGAGGCAACGATATGGACACATTTTAAAAATTTCATCTGAACACCTTTTAATTTATAATAACATGTTTGGCTTTCGTTAAAAATCCATGAAATATATAAGCAAAATAAAAGTGTATGCGGAGGTATACACTTTTTAATTTTTTTTAGTTTTTGCCCATCTCTAACGTTACTTCGCGTTAATAAATTAATAAAACGTTATTGATAAAAGAATCCAATAAAAATTTGTACTCTCAATTGTATAATTACTATAGTCAGGCGAATAATAAGTTAAATTAGTCATCCAAAATCACCTGCTTTAAGTGGTAAAATATAGCCGAAATCTCGTGCCCATCATGAATTCTCGGAAATTTTGAATTTGATCATTGGCGGCGCGTAACAAAATATGTTTTCTTGTTTGCTGGTCACTTACCATTGTAATAATAGAAGATTAACTTCTGTTTACAATAATATACACTACATTAGATCTAGTTTATAAAATAAGTTTTCGATCACATTAATGTGCTAACTGAGCTTATGAGCGGAAGTCGACTATATACCTATAAAGATGTAAAATACTCAAATTTGTATATTATTTTTAATTTAAAAGGATATTAAATTATGTAGTATCTTAATAGAAAGAGTACTGACAACTAGAGATGCTTCTTTCGTCTGTATGTACATAATGTCTTCTAGCAACATGCCAAAACATGTTTATTTGGAAGAAGTTATACATCAAGTCGTGCATGAATCATATATTTACAAATACAATATTCTCTAACATCGATTTTACTTATTGCGTTAAAGGCAGTAAATAGAACGAAACGCAGTTATCAAGATTCGAAGTTTATTTCTAGGAAAAATTTAATTCTCTTAAGTGTCAAATAATCAAGTTATTTTCTTTAATAGTGGAATTAATCAATGTATAAAAATTATGTCTAAATGTGTTAATATAGCTAAATAAAAACATAATAGATGAATCAACAGCTGAATCAGCAGATTGCTACAACTACGGAATAAAGTAAATACTTTTATTTTACAAGCGTCAATAAACAACTGAAAATTCTGAAAAATTGGAATATAAAGTAAACGCTTAATTTGCATGATATAAAACAAAAATAATATCACAGCCCAACAAAATGAAAAAAAAAAATGCTACTTTTTTTAAATGTGTTAAACGATAGCATCGAAAAAAGCTGGGAAAAACTCATAAATAACATAATTAACGCAGCAACAGAATCACTTCAAGAGAGAAATGTCACATATCTAAAAAGAAAACCCTATGGTTTAAAGAGAAATTGAAGACAAAATGTGAAGAAAAGAAAAACGCCTTTTTACAATACAGAACACAATAAAAACAACAGACATACAACCACTATAAACGAAATAAACTGAATAAAATTATAACACTAGCAAAAGAACAACAAGGTTTTAAGTTGGGAAGATCATGCACCCACGCTATATTTATAATGAGTGCAAGAGAAATCATTAGAATACAATAAATTGGCATGTATATGTTTCGTAGACCTTAAGAAGGCATCTGATGGGGTCAAATTAAGACACGTTGTCCACTTAGTGCACGCAGTAGAGATACCTTTAGAAATAATCAAAACGATCGAAAATATCTACCAAAACAACACAATAAAAGTAAAAGTAGAAGAAGAAGTAACTAACACTATTGAAGTTGGCAATTGAATAAGACAGTGAGATTCCCTGGGTCCTCCATTTTTTAACCTGAATAGGGTAACGGGTACAGTGAACGGTCATTTAAGGAATTGCCAATTGAACTAACATTGTAAATTGGTATCTTTTAAAGTGACATATTTTGTAAGGGTGTTTTAATGGCAATGAAACATCAAATTTTATAAAAACTTAGGTTATTTTAATTAGAAATAATAATGTATATCAAAAATTAACAGAAATTTGAAAACTTGCAGAACCACACAGTTATTGGCCATAAAACATAGTTATTGGCATATAGAATTACAGCCATTGGCCATTCACAAAATTCCAATTTTGTGAAATGCTTGAAATATCTTATCTTGGACCAAACTATGCTAAAAAAGCCTAAATTATAATAAGTATTTTAATTTAAAGTAGGTACAGCAATTGGCCGGTAGGCTATTCATTATAACACGGAAATATTTAGGATACAGTGCTTGGCCACACAAATTTACCGCCAAAAATTCATAACCTTACTATTAAAACCACTGATAATATAAGATGTACCTCACTAAATCGCCATAAAACATTAATATACCCAGATACATAATACTATTAGCCAAGTTAACTCCCTTCGTGAATAGCCTTTCTTCAGTTAAATCAAAAGATATTGAAATTTTACCGTCGAGCTGATAGAAATTTTATTGACCATTGATTTTACGCGTAACCGACATGCAGAATCGACGGTTGCTTCAAGCGCTGCTTCTAAGAGAACGGTTCATTCTGCACACAAAATGCTTATAAACATTTTTGTTTAAAATTATCTCAGCTACATTTTTTATTTGGAATATTTTTTTCTCCGGTGTACAAATCGTTGGTGAATAGATTTTTTACTTTTTTACAGGGGGAAGTCCGGGGTTAAAAGTGGTAAACTTTTTTGCATCTTTTTAGGGTCCCAAAATTAATATAATTAGCAAAATTCTGCGTGTTCGTATGATTTTTAGAGGTTAAGTGGCATTTTCGTCTCTGACAACTGGAGTGTACATAAAGATGACTATGACTGTTACACTAACAACTTTGACGTTTTAATAAATTAGTATTTATGGTGTTATTTTAAATCACAGTGGATCGTATATCGGAAACAAAACGAATATAGATTTTTTACTATATTAGAATATGGTGATATCTGCAGAAGTCAACAAGAAACGTGTAATATCTTTAATAAATTTATATCCTATCGGAAATTCCATAACAACATCAACTGCCAGCAAATTAACAAAAAACTTTAACGAAACTGATTCAGTAAACGATTTATTAAAATCGTAAAGAATATTTAAATTAAACAACTTTATTCATCTAAATGCATTATTTTAGCGAAAATAACGTAAATGTAGCAAATAATTCCGAAACCCTGGCATTTAGGTATGCGACAACATTATACGAAAAATAATCACAATTTTCTAATGACTTCAAAAGTCAAAGGATGTGTAGGACATATTTAAAATAAGAAAGTTCATAGGACCTCAAAAAAAAACAAAAGATCTGACAGCGATGTAAATACCACCATAATATTGGCCGCATCACAAGACCCGTAGGGGAAAGTGGTCTACATTCAGGTCCCTTAAGCTAGCGGGGACACATGAGCGGAATCCAATTTAACCTACGTAATATTTTTTCACCAATTTTTCACTAATTTATTACCACCCTAATAATTTTTCACCACCAAACCAACCTTAAGGGGAGCGATTCTGCTGGCTTAAGGTTCAAGCTAGCAGAATTCAAAAAAAAAACTTTTTGTTGATGGCATATTTTTTCACCAATTTTTCACTAATTTATTACCACCCTAATAATTTTTCACCACCAAACCCCCCTTAATGGGAGCGATTCTGCTGGCTTAAGGTTCAAGCTAGCAGAATTCAAAAAAAAAAACTTTTTGTTGATGGCATATTTTTTCACCAATTTTTCACTAATTTATTACCACCCTAATAATTTTTCACCACCAAACCACCCTTAATGGGAGCGATTCTGCTGGCTTAAGGATTAAGCTAGCAGAATTCAAAAAAAAAAACTTTTTGTTGATGGCATATTTTTTCACTAATTTTTCACTAATTTATTACCACCCTAATAATTTTTCACCACCAAACCACCCTTAATGGGAACGATTCTGCTGGCTTAAGGTTCAAGCTAGCAGAATTCAGAAAAAAAACTTTTTGTTGGTGGCATATTTTTTCACTAATTTTTCACTAATTTATTACCACCCTAATAATTTTTCACCACCAAACCACCCTTAATGGGAGCGATTCTGCTGGCTTAAGGTTTAAGCTAGCAGAATTAAAAAAAAAAAAAACTTTTTGTTGATGGCATATTTTTTCACCCATTTTTCACTAATTTATTACCACCCTAATATTTTTTCACCATCAACCCACCCTTAAGGGAAGCGATTCTGCTGGCTTACGGTTCAAGCTAGCAGAATTAAAAAAAATATTTATGATCTACCACAGTGTTCTGCTAGGTTTTTACGAATTTATTACAACTTTAGTAATTTTTCACCCCTTACTACCCCTTTAACAAAAATTAAATAAATTTGTTTTTTCAAAAATACTTGAATACATTTACACGGTGTGTGTGTGTGCGAGTGTGTGTGTGTGTGTGTGAAAAACACTTCTGTTGTAATAATTGGTATATTTAATTAAAAATTACTACTTACCTATTACTTATTAATTACTTACTAAAAGTACTACAAATTTCACTGGGCTGATAAGTCCGAAAACGTTTTGAACTTAATCCTTTAGGATTTTTAAAATTTAATTAAATATACCAATCACAACAGTGTTTTACTTCAATGTTCGAGTTTTTTAACTATATGATATACAGCCAACTCACGGGAATGATCCCTTTTTAAGTTGTAAAATTTTGTTAAAAAATAGGTAGTGTACAAAACAACAATATTGCAATGTTTAGCATATAAAAAAGTTGGTGAAGTTGGTGTTTGTGTAAATTCTAGCATTTAAAGATGTAAACTACTTTCCTTATTTGAATTTCTAGTATTTATGGGAATTATCTTCCACACTGACACATACGGATTTCAAGCTTGGAGGGTTATTGGAAAACAGATCCACTAAAATCTTTTATAGACTATAAAAAGTTATAGACTTTTTATAATAAAATGACTGCTCTGCGTTATCCAGTAAAATAATTATCGCTAGATGAATCGATGGTACCGTGGAAAGTTAGACTTAGTTTTAAACAATATACTAAACAAAAGACATAAAAGACGATATCAAGGTTAGAATTAATTCGTAAATTAATTTATAAAAAAGCAAAGAAAGACGGAATATCGCACGCGAACATTTACCTATAAATAATTGCTAATAAATCGGACAAACGCGAAACGAAAACGAAAAGATGCAGAGTATGTCCTATCCTAAAAATAAGAAAAAACCCAATTTATGAGTGTGTGGATTGTGCCGAGAAACCAGATATCTCCGTGGGCGATTCTTTCAAATATTTTCATAAACAAAATAAATAGTTAATATTTTTTTGTAATAACCTTTAATTTTTACCTATATTCAACTGACAATGAATGAAAAATCGACAAAGAATTAAAATACTAATATCTTTAAATTTTTAAAATGCTGCTAATATAAATTTATTTTACTACGAAAATAATCTATATCAGCTGTTCTGACCAACCGGTAATTTCGGTCTCATTTGAATATACCTACTTAAAATGTTTTGCAATATAAATTCTTTATGTTATACACCTAATCTTAAAATTATGTTTTGACCAATCGTTAATACTCTTCTTATTTAAATAAGATTAAAATTATTAAATACCTAAATTATTTTTCAAATTTTCATCTACCTAATGAATGCAAATCTTTTAACAATAGGGTGCAATAGGTGCCCACGATCCCGACGACCCTCCTTTACAATCAGATAAATAATGTAATAGACGTAATAAAATTATTTCAATTTGAATATTTCTTACCTGGTAATTTATTCTGTGAAATATAAAAATTCCATTGTATTTACTAAAACTCAACTTGATTTCAGTTATTTTATATTCATAAAAAGGACTAACGATTCGATTTCGCTTAGCCATGTAATACGACTCGAATCAGAGTCAATTTTTTAAAACGGGTAAAATTTATAGTTTTTGGAATAAAGTGTTTTCATATTTTTAATATTTAAACATTGAAAAAATAAATATTAGTTAGTATAGAATATTTGAAAATGTTTTTTAATTAGGGTAGTTGAGAAAAACATGACTAGGCTGGTAAAAATATAGTAAAATTCTAGCAGAGCACTCTTGTGTTTTCAAAAAGATTTTTTATTCACCTAGCGTCAATGTGTATCTTGTTGAATGTTTCCCATTATCTAAAGCTTAGGGGGTCAAAAATTATAAGGGTGGATCAAATTTAGTAAAAACCAGGCAAGCAATTTATATTTTCAGTTACAAGTAGAATACAGTAAAATTATAAAAATAGATTTTTTATCACCTTAAATTTTAAGGTAGTAGAATTATTGACTCCTCATAGAGGGTAGTTGAAGGGTGAAAAATTACTAGGATGGTAATGTATTAGTACAAATCTAGCATAATACTGTAGTATCTCATATTTCCGAAAAGATTTGCTTTGCATTCAACCAGCGTAAATGTGTAGATGGTGGAATTGGTGAAGTTCGTTAACATTTAGTAAAAACTAACCAGAGAGTTTCTTATTTTACTTATAAATAGTATTTAGTAAAATTATAAAACAAAACTTTTTCACCTTTAATTTAAACATAGCAGAACTATTGACTTCCACTAAGGGTTAGTCGAGGGATAAAAAATTACTAAGTTGGTAATAAATTCGTAAAAACTTAGCAAAATACTGTGGTATATCATAAATAATTTTTTTTAATTACGCTGGCTCGAATATTAAGCTAGCAGGAATGTTTCCAAATAAGATTGGTTTAGAGATGGAAACTTATCAGGGTAAAAATACTTTTTTATGTCAGTTATAAGTAGAGGATAGTGAAATTGTAAAAAAAGATTTTTTTCACGTTAAATTTTAACCTAACAGAATTATTGACTTATCACAAGGGGTAGTTTATGTGTAAAAAATTACTAGGGTGGTAATAAATTAGTAAAAACTTAGCAGAATACTGAGGTATTTCAAAAATACGTTTTTTTCTTATTTTGCTGGTTCAAATATTCAGCTAGTAGGAAAGTATTCGAATAGGTTTATGGGAGCAAAATTATCAGGATGGTCAAAGTTTAGTATAAACTTAACAAAACACTTTTTTATTTCAGTTATAAGTAGTGGACAGTAAATTTGAAAAAAAAAAATTCTCCTTAAATTTTAATCTAACACAATTATTGACTTTTCACAAGGGGTAGTTGAGGGGTGAAAAATTACTAGAATGGTAATAAATTCGTAAAAACCTAGCAAAACACTGTGGTATATTATAAATATGTTTTTTAATTCTGCTGGCTTGAACCGCAAGCCAGCAGAACCGCAAGCCAGCAGAATGGCTCCCCTTAAGGGTGGTTTAATGGTGAAACAATATTAGGGTGGTAATAAATTAGTGAAAAATGGGTGAAAAATATGCCATCAACAAAATTTTTTTTTTTTGAATTCTGCCATCTTGAACCTTAAGCCAGAAGAACCGCTCCCATTAAGGGTGGTTTGGTGGTGAAAAATTATTAGGGTGGTAATAAATTAGTGAAAAATGGGTGAAACTATATGTCATCAACAAAAAGTTTTTTTTTTTGAATTCTGCTAGCTTGAACCTTAAGCCAGCAGAATCGCTCCTATTAAGGGGGGTTTGGTGGTGAAAAATTATTAGGGTGGTAATAAATTAGTGAAAAATGGGTGAAACTATATGTCATCAACAAAAAGTTTTTTTTTTGAATTCTGCTAGCTTGAACCTTAAGCCAGCAGAATCGCTCCCATTAAGGGGGGTTTGGTGGTGAAAAATTATTAGGGTGGTAATAAATTAGTGAAAAATTGGTGAAAAAATATGCCATCAACAAAAAGTTTTTTTTTGAGTTCTGCTAGCTTAAACCTTAAGCCAGCAGAATCGCTCCCATTAAGGGTGGTTTGGTGGTGAAAAATTATTAGGGTGGTAATAAATTAGTGAAAAATTAGTGAAAAAATATGCCATCAACAAAAAGTTTTTTTTTTGAATTCTGCTAGCTTGAACCTTAAGCCAGCAGAATCGCTCCCCTTAAGGTTGGTTTGGTGGTGAAAAATTATTAGGGTGGTAATAAATTAGTGAAAAATTGGTGAAAAAATATGCCATTAACAAAAAGATTTTTTATTTTATTATTCTGCTAGCTTGAACCTTAAGCCAGCAGAATCGCTCCCATTAAGGGTGGTTTGGTGGTGAAAAATTATTAAGGTGGTAATAAATTAGTGAAAAATGGGTGAAAAAATATGCCATCAACAAAAAGTTTCTTTTTTGAATTCTGCTAGCTTGAATCTTAAGCTAGCAGAATCGCTCCCCTTAAGGTTGGTTTGGTGGTGAAAAATTATTAGGGTGGTAATAAATTAGTGAAAAATGGGTGAAAAAATATTACGTAGGTTAAATTGGATTCCGCTCATGTGTCCCCGCTAGCTTAAGGGTCCTTCTACATTCGGCTACTCCCAATATATCCGATTTACGTTTGAATTAGGCGCCAACATCAACCCAAGCTGCTAGAAGAAACATCGTCCGGCCTTGGCAGTGTGTTAGCACGGACGAGTTTTAAGTGGTAGTTATATACCTTTTACTAAGAATTTGAAATAAAAAAATTTGTGATACGTGGTATACAGATAGCTACAGGAACTTAGTTTCCTAGTGGATTTTAATAAGTGGTATTTATTTTTTCGTCGTAATTTTTTACGTATATTAAAGGTAAGTTTTATGTGTTTAATTTTTTGCTTGATTTATAAGTTACTTTTGTTAATATATGTACCAATTGCCGTGCATATGATATAACATTTATTATTTTTGTAATGTTAGTAAAACATAACCTTCAAAATATTGACTAGTTTTGAAATTTTATTTAATATTATTTTTAGAGCACGTGGGGAATTTTCAGCTAACTGTTATGGGGAAGATTCAACTAGTAGCCGAATGTTCCCCACGTACATTTTGTAAATTGTTCTTTTTTATATCTAAGTAAGTAATAACTTCTGTTTACTAATTTGTTCCAGATGCCTAGGAATTACACAAAAAAAACCAATCGCTTTGACGTTAATGAAAATACCATGAAATTGGCCATAAAAGCCGTATTGACAGGGCGTTCGAGTCAATACAAGGCTGCCCAAGGGTATCAAGTTAAAAGACCAACCATACAGTCAAGAACTAAGGTCCTTTTAAATAAAAAAAAACAAAAGAAGAGATTTTGACTGTATGGAGATACAGCACGTCAAGTTTTTAGTTTGCATGAAGAGTTCGAGCTTGTAGATTACATAAAAACGTGTTCCAACTTAAACTACGGCCTAATCTATAAAGATATATGGAGACTGGCTTATGATTTTGCTAATGCTCTACCGAACTACCGCACCAAACAGTTATGAGTTTAATAAAATGGCAGGTTAGTGTGTTTCTTTTGTATATGTGTAAATTCAACTCGCTTCGCAAACCCGAAAATACAAGTATAAGTAGGTCGATGGCTTTTAATAAACCACTTATAGAAGATTTTTACCAAGTATACCAGTGTCTTGGAAAAAGTTTAAATCGGAACAGATCTGGAATCTGGACGAGACTGGCGTAACGACAGTTATGCCACCTGCTAAAGTTACTGCCCCAAAAGGCAAAAAACAAGTGGCTCTCATCTCTTTACAGGAGAGAAGTGAACTTGGGATGTTCGTAGGGATGATTAGTGCAAGCTGGTGGAGAGCAGTACCACCAGTCTTTGTGTATCCTAGAATTAGAAACCCTGAAGAATATTAAGGAGACGAATACCTAACATCTTCCATGGCGTTAGGGAATAACAAAGGATGGATGACGTCTGAACTTTTCCCAAACATACTAAAACACTTTGCGAATTTTGTTTAATGTTCTGTAAAAAGCAAGATACTTTTACTCTTGAACAACCACGAATCCCACATATCTGTAGAAGCCATTAAATTGTGTCGGGAAAAGGGGATCGTTTTATTATGTTTTCCTCCTTATACGACACATAGAACTCAGCCACTAGATGTTGCCGTATTTGGACCGTTTAAGTCCTATTTAGCTACAGCTCAGCATGACTGGCTACTTTCAAATCCTGCAAAAACCCTTACAATTCGACCAAAAATATAACCAGCTCGTTTAAAAATACTGGTCTGTGGCCAATAAATCGACTTGTATTCAGTGATACAGATTTTATGCCAAACGAGGTAACCGATAAACCATTAATGGAAAACAAAGACGTTAGTTCTATTGATACCATACAAAGTAAATTAAACACCGAAACAATTCCGCAAATTCCTTCGACGTCAAGCTGTCTAGTAAAAAAATTTATTAATAAAACACCTCCAGCCTCGCCTTAAGTTTTTCCCACATCGACTAACACACTGAGTCAAATTAGACCATATTCAAAGAAACAACTTGAAGAAAAGAAAAAACAAATAAATAAGAGAAAAGTACACTCAACAATATATACAGACACGCCGGAATACGAAAAAAGACAAAGTTTAGATGCAGAGAGGTAAAGGAAACTAAGTTTAAAACAGAATGAGGCATCAGTAAAAAAAGATTTGATTACAGTGGGTAGGAAAAGAAATATTTCTATGTCAAGCGAGTCTAGCACAAATAACCTCTTTCCAAGATTAAGATTACGAGGTGAAATTTCTGCACCGCAAAAATAATACAAACAGCTTCTTGTTTCCCCGTTGTCCAAGACATTGCAGCAGTAGCAAAAAAAAAGATATTGCAGCTATTTTGCTTTTTTCTTCCTCTCATGGTGTAACCGTTTCAAAAGATTTAAAAGAAACTCATTATATATTTCGATTATATTTTTTTTTAATAAAACTAATAGCCCCATCTATCTGTCAAGTACCTACCTGTAGCCGACTCAAGGATTCTTCTGTAATTCCCAAATATATCCGGTAGATGAGCATATTTTTCAACTTGTCACTCACGCCCAATTTCCAGATTCAGGCGCCATGATAGCGCTTCGCTCTTTTCTGTTAAGACCGTCCAACCGTTAAGACGTGTTTCCAAAGTGGGTCTCAATTCAGAGACCCTTATTGGAGAGGCTATAATGCTGATATTATATTTCTAATACTCGTCGCAAGATAGTATTGCTATGGAGTTATTCCAGATCATGGCCCAGTAGCAGTATCTTTTTATGGAATCCCTAACCCCTCTTATCTAGGATGGTGGTGATTTGATATAGTACGTAGCTGAATCAATGGTTTATTTGGTGACTGATTAAATAAGAAGAGAAACAGAGCAGATTAAGGTTGTACCAATTTTTATTATACCTACTTTCAAGACAACAGAAATGATTATGAACTCAGAAAAATGAAAATATAGTGAAGTGTTCTAATTTAATTTAAAGGTTTATTTTCTTCATTGTTCCTAGTTGATAAATAACTATATTATTTTTAATGTAAACAAATTTCGAAATTTGGGGTTAATATATATATACATTCATTTTCTTTATAACCAATTCTTAATTTAATACGATACAAAGATTTTTTGTTTATGATAATGTTAACATAAAATAATATTTTGGAATCCCTTTGGGATGACGTAACTTTTAATGTTTTCTTTTTGTTCAATACTAAGAAATAATAAAGAATAGTTTTCTTGTAAACTTTCAATAAATCTTAATTTTTTTTTGCTCTTCCCCTTCGAGGATAAACCGGGGGTGGCGTCCAATAATAAATAATAATTTCATATTATCTAATTGTGCTTGAATTTAAAATACGATATAGTTTCTATAACCCCGCCCTATTCTCTTCGACAACGAGCGATTCTGGCCTTGTATATATTATTGTAATACGGCAGTGTTACAATGGAACTGCAAGAATATCAAGTGTTTACAAATTTAATGTTAACTTTTCTGGTTTAAACGTAAGATAAAATCCATGTTTAATTAATTTTATAGGTAGGTACTTTTCTTTTGCTCATATTTACTTTTACTGTTTTTTTATATATAGCCGAATATGCCCCTTTATATGTACAAACTATCCCCTATATGGGGTAGTTTCGGCCAATTGTAAAAAAATTTAAAAATACAAAAATATGAGCCAACTTTATGTCTAGATTTTTTTTCTCTTTTAAAGCAAGTTCCTAATAAGTTACAGTTTCATAAAAAAATATTGTTTTCTGAATTATGTAACCAGTTTTTTCAAATTTGGCTTTTCGAGGCCAATATGACAAATCTGGACCACTTTCCCCTATACATCAAAATCTATAAACATCGTGTAAGCCGTTTTCGAGAAAATCACTGCACTAATATTGATAAAATCCACTTTTGCTGACATCATGCGTATTGTTTTACCTTGAAGTCTAAGAAGCGACTAAAAATAAAGTGGCGACTTTAACATTATAGAAACTAGCCCAATGCCATTTGACGAAGTTTTTTAAGAAAAATTTATGGCGGTTTCACAAAACAGACAAAAAAAGAATTGTTTTGATATCAAAAATCAATTTTTTGCACCAGTTCGATTTCACAATGACAATATTATTTTTTGACGTATTTTTTTTTTTTTTTATAAAGACAATTAATTAAATTATATTTTTAAAATCTACATCAGTTGTAGCAATATTGTACTTATTATTACTTAACATTAATATTCACTTTAAAATAAAAGTCAATATCGACCATGCCCTTTAAACGACAATTTTGTGTGAATCATGTAAAAATTAGAAGTGGAGCAAGGTTAAGTTCCGTTAATCCGTCACCGAGCACTTTGAAGCCACATAATCCCAGATTATCATGTTGAAGAGAAAAAGACTGATTTACGTCAAAATGCTTTTCCCAAAGGCAATGAAATATGAGCTGTGTAAGTTCGTCAATAGCATTATCATCTACAGGGTTTTAAAAATACTTCATTAATATAAATAAATATTAATTTCTTAATTTCATTTTATATCAAAATTTTATTTTAAAAAAAATTTAATTGTTCAATATTATTACTAATTTATTTTTTTTTAAATCATAATAAATAAATCATTGTTCATAGTTTTAAACATTTTATAACATTTTTTTTGAAAACAACAGGTACTTAATGCATTATAACCATCATGCATAATGACAGTATACAGGGAGAGTTTTATGTATAAAACGCCTCAATTTTCTCGAAAACGGTTTACACGATGTTTGTAGATTTTGGTGTGTTCGGGTCTTGTGATGCGGCCAATATTATGGTGGTATTTACATCGCTATAAGATCTTCTGTTTTTCGGAAATTATATGAACTTTTTTATTTTAAATATAATGTCCTACACATCCTTTGACTTTTGAAATCATTAGGAAATAGTGATTATTTTTCGTGTAGTATTGTCCTCTACATAAATATCATATTTTCGGAGTTATTGCTACATTTACATTATCTTCACCGAAGTTAAAATAATACATGTAGATGAATAAATACATTTAGATGAATAAGTTTGTTTAATTTAAACAATCTATAATAAATGATATCCTTATAATGTCTTCTGTCAATAAATTAGTAAAAATTTTAATGAAACTTTTGCATTAAAGGAATTATTCAAATTTTTTTCAAATCATATCGCTGAAAACTTACAGCAACTGAAAACAAATTTATATTAGAGGTACGTCAATATTTGAGTAGTAGACAAATTAGGAATTTTAGACATCAAGCAAAAGCGATTACAGCAGATTCATAAAATGTTGTCCGTTTACTTCAATACAAACAAACAATGTAATTTTTAAATTTTACAATATATTTTCCAACATCTTCAACTGCTCAATTTTTCTTATCTCTGTGGTAATACGATCTTTTAATTCATCCAACGAGGATTGTTACGTGACTAGTATCTACAATTATACCGATTTACGTTTACAATAATTAAAAAAAGTGGCCTTATGGCAAAACATAACATTACTTAAAAAATTTGAATTGTTTTGGTTCCATAATTTTTCCATCATTATGTCTGCAAACGCTGCATGTGCACGAAATCACCATTAGGTTTGAGAAATCTTAAGTTTCCTGCATATTTACCAGATAATGAAGTATGGATCGTCTTCTTACAGCACACAACCATCTTAAGCTTTCAGTTCATTTGATGCAGTTTTTCTATGCACTGATCTTAATAAATCGTTTACTGAACCAGTTTCTTTAAAGTTTTTTTTATTATTTTACTGTGCGTGTATCTTGTTATGGGATCTCCGATAGGATGTAAATTATTAAAGATATTTCACGTTTCTTGTTAACTTCTGCAGATATCACCATATTCTAATATCGTTAATCACAATTCGTTCTGTTTCAGACATATGATCCATTGCGATTTAATTAAACACCATAAATACCAATTAATTAAAACGTCAAAGTTGTTAGTGTAACAGTCATAGCCATCTTCATGTATACTTCAGTTGTCAGAGACAAAAATGCCACTGAACCTAAATTTTGCTGAGCATATTAATTTTGGGACCCTAAAAAAGATGCAAAAAGTTTACCACTTTTACCCCCGGGCTTCCCCCTAAAACCTCTCTGATAGGGTGTAAAAAAGTAAAAAAAAATCTATTTACCAAGAATCTGTACACCATAGAAAAAAATATTCCAAATAAAAAATGTAGCTGAGATAATTTTAAACAAAAATGTTTATAAGCATTTTTTGTGCAGAATGAACCGTTCTCTTAAAAACAACGCCTGAACCCACCGTCGATTTTGCACGACAGTTACGCGCAAAATCAATGTTCAATTAAATTTGTATCAGCTCGACGGTAAAAATTCGATATCTTTTGATTTAGGTGATCTATTGACAAAATTCAAGATGTGTTTTAAAGGTAAAGAGCTTAGCTTTTGTATACAGTTTTTGTATTTTGCCGCAAATAGATTCAAATTGTATACCGGCATTAAATAAATAAATGTGGCGCGATTTTTGCCATGTTTTATGATTCTCGTAAGATCAATAAAATTGATTATTTTTATTGGCCAGTATAGTAAAGTGTAATAAAATTTTCAATTTTAGAGATCAATACTTAAAATCTATGACATAAAATTTCGCATGAATAAAAAACGCAGAATTTAATGTTTTACATTACAAACGATCACACGTCACGGGAAATGCATTTAAGAAGAAGGTTTTGAGTGCACTTTGTTGCAGAAGTTTTGTACTTTTAAAAAACGTACTAGTGTAATTGAAAAATAAGTTGTAAATGTTTTAGATCGTTTTTTGTGTGGAAGTTTAAGTCCAGCGTTTTTTAAGTATATTTAAAATGCCTCACATTTGTTGCTAAAACTCAAAACTAAAATTTCATGCTATAGGTTTTTAAGGTTTGGCTCTAGTAATTAAAACTTCATAGCGGCTAGTCAATGAAAGAGATAAATTGTATTGATCTCTTGAGAATCATAAAAAATGGCAAAAATCGCGGTTTATTTATTTAACACCTGTATAAAATCTGAGTTTATTTGCTGCAAAATACAAAAAATGCATACGAAAGCTAAACTCTTTACCTTTAAAATGCATCTTGAATTTCTTGGTAAATCAATTTTTTTTTAAATTGATTTACAAAGAAGAAAAATTTAGAAAACATTCAAAACTTTTTTTTTAATTACACTAGTACGTTTTTCAAAAGTTCAAAACTTCTGCAATAAAGTGCACTCAAAACCGTTTTCTTAAATGCATTTCCCGTGACGATTGATCGTTTGTAATGTAAAACATTAAATTCTGCGTTTTTTATTCACACTTCAAATGCCTCATATTTTTTACCACAACTAAAAATTGAAATTTTATGTCATACGTTTTAAAGATTGATATCTAAAAATGGAAATTTTACTACAACTGGTCAATAAAAGTGATAAATGAAATTTTAAAATATTGAGTTGAAATCGAACGGGGCTTAAAACAAGCTCCACATAAATCAAGTTTTTAGATGTTAAAAAGCATCAAACTAATTACAGTTTTTACTTAAAAAGTGAATCTAAGTGATTTTTCTCACTACAAGTATAAAATCTGTGAGTACAAATATTTATTTAATCTAAATCATTAACATTTAAGTTAAATCCACGTAAACAAGGATCAATTTTGGTTATAAAGCAACAACTTTTTACTGCTACCGTTTATCTGTTGTGATATCGAGGGGACAAGACCGGACTAGGTTTTTGAGAATTATCGATGATAATAATTAAAAATGGATAATTTTCCGCCTCTTGGGGCCATTGAACAAGAACTGGAGCAAAGTTCATCAAATACAAATATGAAACAATCTTTTGCAACTGTCACAAATCAAAATGTACCTATTTCCAAAACATAAGCAATAGTTTTTCCTGCGCTGGAAAATACAAAGTTGGAAGACTATCTATTTGCAGTTGGTGATTTAATGCATCCAAAAAATATTTTCTTCTCCTATAGAATGTCAAATGGTCGAATTTGCATTTATCTAGCAAGCGAAGCTTTGGTTAACAATTTTCTACAAATTAACAAAGGAATAATAACTGTAAACCACCAAAAAATTCAGGCTCGTAAATTAATGTCACCGAATAAAAGATTATTGATATCGAATGTTTGTAATTCAATCCCACATTCAATTATTGAAAATGCACTTTCTTATTTGGGATTAACTTTGGTAACTCCAATAATTTTTTTAAAAATTGGTACATCAAATCCTAATTACAAACACATTTTCAGTTTCAGAAGGCATAGGTACTTTTATTCATCCCCCAGTCTCATCAATACCCGACTCAATAATTGTGAATTACGAAATAACATCATATCGTATATTTCTTTTAATTAAGGAGAATCTATGTACTAATTGCAGGCAAGCGGGACATTCGGCTGAAAATTGCCCACTTACTAAGGAAACCCAAACATCTCAAACACAAAATGCTGCTCCAACTACTTCAATTGATCCAATAGACAATGAATACATTCCCCTAACGCAAAACATATCTTCCTCGGCTCTAAAATATTAATATCATATCTCAAACACTATCGACTAAACCGGATATCCATATTTTACCATCTACTCATGTTACAGAAAGCACTGATTTTCAACAAATGTCCCACGATCCTCCCTCAAACAAACGAAATCGCTCTGAAATTATAACCCCTCCACCAAACGATACTCCAGTAAATAACCCCTTTCCAGACCCTAAATTAAAAAAACCAAAGTCTTCAATCAGAGACATAGGAACCAATAAAGTAACTGACGATATAAAAAATTCAGCTAGATGAATATATGAAGATACTTCAGTAAACCATTCAATATCTTATGAAATATTAGTAGATATACTAGAAAATGCTCATGGTTTCCCTGACCAAGTAAGCTTAATAAAAACTTATCCGAATGATTTAGAAAACCTATTAAAACATTTAAATCAACTACATGCAAATTTATCAAATAAGAAATCAAAAAATAGATGCACTGGACTTTGAAACAAAAAACTTAAATCCATACAATCAGAAACTAACACCGAATCCGATAATGAAAATGTAAAAGATATATTATAATGGATTTCTCAATTATCCAGTGGAAACTAAGAGGGTATTAAACTCGACTTGAGATATTACAACAAATGATTAAAAAACTTACTCCATCCATACTTTGTTTACAGGAAACTCATTTTAAAAACACTAAAGTTCATATTTTAAAACACTACATGCACACATAAAAATAGAGAAAATGTAGACCATGCTAGTAGCGTAGCAATTTACACTCATTCATCTATCGATGTAGACATTCTTCAAATCAATACACAACTTAAAGCGGTCGCAATTACTATCAAAGGGCCTTTAAAAATGAACATATGTAATATATACATTCCACCTACACAAAACCCAAGCAATATTGAAATTTTAGACTTGATTAAACAAATACCTTCACCTCGTCTAATAGCTGGAGATTTTAATGCACATAATAACATATGGGGATCAAAAATAATTACTCCATTAGGTCGTAGAATCGAAATAATGTTGGACAATTTTTAGTTAAACCTACTAAATGATGGAAGAAATACTAATTTTTTTGACATTTCTACTGGTAAATCCTCTGCCATAGACCTTTTAATATGTGATCCAGCATTATCAGCTACCCTATCTTGGGATGTACTTTTTGATTTAAATGATAATGACCACTTTCCGATTGTAATTAAAAATGCTGACAGTATACAATACCCTTGTAATATTCAAAAATGGAATATTAAAAATGCAAATTGGCAAGAGTATTATAATCTAGTTTTAAATGAAATGAATGCATTACATGAAATTTTACAATCAAATAATAATATTGATAGTCAAATTCAAAAGTTTTCCAATGTATTATTGAATGCCGCCGAAAAAGCCGTTGGTGAAATGAATTCTAAACAATTAAAATCGTCAGTCCCTTAGTGGAATTCTGAATGTTAAAAAGCTATTAAACTTTCAAAAATAGCATTAAACCGATTCAAAAAATATAATACACTTGAAAATAAATTAGAATTCAAACGACTAAAAGCACGAGCTAGATTTATAATTAAAATAAGTAAACGTGAATCATGGAAAAAGTTTGTTTCAGAATTAAATTCATCTACACCAATTAATAAAGTATGGCAAATGGTAAGAAATATTTTCGAGAAACACCCCAAACCACATTAACTTCTTAGAAGAAAAAATATACACTTACCCTTTACACCTAGCCAATATTCTAGCTAATAGTTTTGAAAGATTCTCAAGTGATGATGTTCTTCAGATTTTTTGACCAAAAAAGAAAGGGAGGAATCCAAAGGTATTGATATACCGCATGATGACCTTTCTTCTATAAATTATCCCATAACCATGGATGAATTAAATAACTCACTCAATAATACGAAAAACTCTTCTCCCGGTCCTGATAACATCCCTGCAATATTTCTTCAAAAAAATTTCTTCACCTGCTATTCGCCAATGACCCTATGAGGTTGGGACATAAATAAATAAATAAAAAAAAAGTGATAGATTAAATCATAAAAATTAGCAGAAATCATGCCAGATTTATTTATTTAACACCTGTATAAAATCTAATTTATTTGCGGCAAAATACAAAAAATGCATACGAAAGCTGAACTCTTTACCTTTAAAACGCATCTTGCATTTCTGGGTAAATCAATTTTTTTGCGTTTTTACCCCCTTGTGAGGGGGGGTTTTAAGGGGAAGCCCGAGGGTAAAAGTATTTAACTTTTTTGCATCTTTTTTGAGGTCCCAAAATTAATATTCTCTGGAAAATTCAGCTTGTTGGTCTGATTTTTAGGGGTTAACTCTCTGACGACTGGGCTAGTATTGTTTTATCTTCGGCGAATGTAAACTCCGAATTTATGGGATATAGGTGTAGGGTCGGCAGAGTTAGAAATGAGGAGATAGTTAAACGGCTAAACCAAATAACACAATTGATCAATATTGTTATGACTGACAATCTAGTGACAGCTGTTGGATTTTGGAATCAACGTTAAATCAGAAGTGTCAATGGATAAAAATTTTTATCGCCAGTATCGAATGTGCGCTAGGACAGTTAAGAGTCGGGGTCGATATTAGTTACTTAGTTTGGTATTTTATACATTTTTTTAAATCAAGTTTGAGTTTTTGATCCACATGTTTCAAGAAAAGCACAGTACAAATTGATGGGACATCTTAGTGGCTGAGCTTAGACGACTATTAGTTAAAAATGCCGAAAACTAGAGGTCAAAGCGATTTGCCGAAGGATTCTGGAGATGTTTGAGAAGATAACGCTTAGAACTTACAAAATTATTCATTACTAGCAGTGCTGCAGGGTCTGATGACTATATTACAAAAAAATTTAACGAGTAAGATGACAGAAAAAAAATATATTGCAAGAAAATGTAAAAAGTTAACCTGGCTGCTTTGCAAGAAAATCTGAATTTTATGAATGAAAACCAAGCCACAATTACGGAATAGTTAGGTGATCTAAAAAAGACATTTTTATCAAATTTGCCGGGCTCGAGACGAGGATACAAGAAATCAACTCATAACTCCGTGCAGAAGTCCATGAAACTACTGCACAACTGCATAGAGAAATACAAAAATCACTACTGAGATCACAATGCAACTTCTGACAGAAACACAAGAGGCTGTGAATGAGAATACAAATGCAAAGATGCAGGAATTGCAAATGTCAAAACAAAGAGTCAGGCAAATAGTGCAACTATTTCTCAATTCGCACATCATATGAAGAAAAGGCTACTACACTAGTAGCTTTCTTTCGAGGAGAAGTCCTGAATGTTTTTTAGACCACCTATGAGAAGCGCCAAAAGAACTGGCTATCCAGAGTGATGTAGATGGATTACGCGACGTCTAAATTTAGCAAGTTATGCGGATGGCTAGAAATAAAACACTAGGAGATGTGTTGGCTCATGCATTAGAAAACAAGGCAGCCAAAACCGCATTAGAATGTTATATAATAATTCACCAGGTTTAGACCACCAAAGATAATGAAAAATTTGGTGAACTTCCAACAATACTTAAGGTTTTTTCAAGCAAACAGTATATGGGAGATGAAACAGTCTTCCAACCAAACACCAAACTTAGATATTGGAAGTATGAAGAACTGGGTCATCATATAAATCAATATCAGTATAAGGTGTTTCATGAAAAAGAACGGACAGTAACCAACCGTAAGGAGTGACAGTTAGTGGACTTTTACAATGCTTCAGTAGCTAGAGTTTCACAACTTCAGCCCAAAAGGAAACGTCCTATGCTTTCTGGTAAGCTTAATGGAAAAATTTGACAAATAATTATTGATACTGGCGCAACTCACACTTTAGTCCATTCCCTTATGACATCTGTTTCGAAGATTCTTAACTGCGAGAGAAGATATTCTTTAACAACCGCTGATATCATTGATGATGTCATTGTTGGTCTAGACTTATTACTTTATCATAACGTTAACTTGGATGCAAATGTTCTTTAAATTAAAGATGAGGAAGGGGTATTGACGTCAACAGATTGTAGTAGAACACTATGCCGCATATATATTACAGAAGATGTTCTATTACCAGCCCGATTTGAGATCATAGTACCTGCTGTTGCGACACAAGAACGAGACCCACCGACTACTTTTCTACTACTTCTACTACTTCAGGATCTTTGAACTAACAGCTACCCAACATCTTCCAACTCCCTTAAGGTATCCTTCCAGAAAGAAATCTAGTAAGAATGCACGGCAACTCGTTTTGTGTCCAAATAATGAATCTTAAACATTACGATGTTCGATTAAAGAAAGGACTTTCAATGGGTACTCTTGAGGGTGTCACTGGTATCAGAAATTGTATTGTGCAATCACAAATATTTCCGATAGCTTCAAAATTAACTCCTCCATCAGCTCCTATATCAGAAATCTAGCATCAGAAGGATATCTGATCAGCATCAGAAGGACAAACTTAACAAACTGCTGAAAACTTCTGAAGGTGTATTTACCTTGATATCCAATTATTACGAGCGATTGAAGGTAACCCAATATCGAATACAAACTGGAAATGGATGAAGGCATAAAATCCAGTTGTCTTAATGAAAAAGAAGGATGTTTCTACTAGATTCTGTGTGGATTACAGGACATTAAATGATGTTTTGGTCAAGAATAGTTATCCATTGTCAAGTATTGATAGTTCAGTATTTGATAAATTTTTTTAATAAAGTTTGAGTTCGTGATACACATGTTTCAAGCACGGTACAATATAATAACGAGAGGCACATTGAAATACCTCGGTCACATTATGAGACACTTGAAAAACATAAACTTTTACATCTGATCATTCAGAAAAAAATCCAAGGTCAACGTGATCCTGACAGAAGAAAAATCTAAAAAAATGGTACGGAAAATGGACCACATCATTATTTAGAGCTGCTGTTAATAAAGACAGAGAATATGGTAGCCTACATGAAATCCAACGATAGATAACGGTCACCGAACTAAAAGAAAAAAAAGGTATAGGAGCATTAAAAAAAAAAAATTAGTATTTCTTAAGGAATTTAATAGATAAAAAATATACAGGGTGATATATTTGAAATAAATAAGTTATATTAGATTCCTAGAAAGAACGAAAAATCTGGCCGCAATGTCCTATCAACATAATATCGACTACAAGAGCCTTAAAACATAAAATCTATAAAAATAATTCGAGATAATTTAGGGGTTCCATATTAAAAACACTCTGTATATTCATTAATTCGTATTAATAACTTTATAGCTTGATCTTTATTTCACTTAATGTAGTTTTATTTTGGTAAATAATTGCATGTAAATAATTTCATATTAACAATATATTAAGAAAGTAAAATTCCAACCGTTACCGAAGGTTAATCCAGTAAATGGAACGAACCACCTCGATACACATCGATGATTTTATCCAAAGAAAAGAGTTTCCTTTCAAGTTTATCCAAAGAAAATTAACCAACAATATAAATTAATTTAAAAATGGAAGGCTATAAGTGTAGATAATATATGTACCGAACAAATCAAGCACTTCGGAACCTGTACTAAATCACGCAGCTATTCAACACATGTGTGAGAACAAAGAGGATAAGAAAGCCCTAACGGAAATTCTTAGTAATAGCTTCGGTGAAACTCTGAAGGGATCCAGCAGAACCAAGTAGTTGCAGAATAATCTTACTACTATGCCACTTGTTTAAGCCGTCTAAAAGAATGATAATGCAACGCGTCAAATAGACTATCGATTATAATCTAATCCTGCAGCATTCAGTCCCGAAATTTTACTGCACAAGCAAGTGCATTTATTGAGTACATAGAGAGTGACTATAAGCAAAAAGGAATTACGGATTTGATACTGGTTGATTTATCGGTGGCTTACGATAGCGTAAACCTCAAGGTACTCTTATCACAGATCTACAAAACCACTAGAAACATTAATCTAACAACGCTAATAATCATATATATATACTGCAGAAGAGGTGGTTTTTCTAGTTAAAGAGCAGGTAAAAACAAGTGAGTCAAGTTAGAAAGGCACTCTGCCAAAACAACTGTAGTGATAAGATATAATAAATTTTGTGGAAGTTTTAAAAACAAAGTTATAAATAATTACAATATTAAAACGTTTTTTTAAAACAAAGAGAACAGTAAAATTTGGCAAAAAAAATATTTATTTTAAATTATTGTTTAACAAATTATTCGGGTAAATGAACAATTTACAAAATATAAACCCCCAAATGCCCCAGGTACCCCAAATTAAAAAAAAAACATCAATTTTCGTTGATTAAAACCGGATATATTGCGACTTTTAGAAATTTGAATTTATTAATTACGTTTTTATTTTTAATATTAAAATCGTTACGCTTCTACACTCTTTATTTTTGGCGCTTGATCGATGGCTCTTTTTTAAATAAATCGGTTTAAAATTTTTTTTGTCCTAATTTGAACTTTTAATCTTTCATATGGTTCTTTTTAAATCTCTTATTGTTTATAAACAAATCTCCAGTACATTATTAAAAAGGGCTATCTCGGGTTTTAAGGCTTGTAGGACATTCATTTTGTTTATTTTTTTAATTCGTGTAAAAATGCCAACATAACTAATATAAACAAACTAGTTTCCTATTATTGTGTCTGAGTCATTTTAATTGTTTATACGCTTAAAATCACAGTACTTTTGCAAACCTATTTTATAATATTTAGCATAACCTTTTTAATCGATATATAAATTAATTTGATACAGTAAACCTTTTTCTTTTTTTTTATTTATTTACGCTGTAGCCACCAGAGTTATTAGCGACCTAAAAAATATAATACAGGTAAAGTTAGAAAAAATTACAATAATTGATACAGTCCTGAGTCTTTAAGATAACTTAATTGTGTTTTTAATGTTCATGTTTTTTCCTACGGCTTCCATTATATTATTTGGGATAGTGTGCTTCTTTCTTGCTGCTCTATATATGTTGCACTGAATTAGTATATGCTTCACAAAGAGTGTTATTTAACAATTTTCACACATTGGTGGCACAGTTCGCGTAAAGAGGTGTTTATGTGTAAAGTTCTGAGTCCTAGTCGCAAACGTGTTATTCTCACTTGGTCGTGTCTATTCGCTGTGGGTTGGAGCCACGGTTCCACTAACTGTTTCATTTCCTTGAGTTTTTTTTTTATTTAGAATTTCCGCATCAACCATTAAAGGTTATTAGCGGGTTTTGCAGATTTTATAGTTGTTATTAAATATACTAATTACAAATTGCGTATTAAATTACAAATAATAAATTACCAAATTACAAAATGATACATGTCCTTAAAGAATTTGATTGTATTTGATACATTACAGTTTAAAATATCTTTAAGTTTCTTTGCTTCTTCTTGTACGTTGTTGATGGCTCTTTTGTAGAAATAAAGAGGACATTCAATCAATATATGTTGAACAGTTATTAAACATTCACAATAGGAACATTCAGGTGGTAGTTCTTTTGTTATGAGATGCTGGTGACTTAACGCTGTATGTCCAATTCTTAGTCGGTTTGTAATCACCCGTTGCCTTCTGTTTTCTGGAAATTGTAGTTTAGTGCCAATCCTAGTTTTAACGTTGCCAATTTTTTACACAGTGCTCCTTGAGTTTATTTTGTGACGTACTCCACGTCAATCCACTCCAAGTCATCTAAAGAAACCTCATTAATAAGAATGGAGTCATGGCTGAAGGATGCTAAGCGGGCTAGTTCATCTGCTTCTTCATTTCCTTGTATACCTGAATGTGATGGAACAAACATGAAGTCAACAGTGATCTTATTATTATTTAGAATCTCTATTTCTGATTTGATATGTGAGGCAATTAGATTATTGGTATATAAACGTTTGATAGTGTGAAGTGAGCTTAGTGAATCGGATATTATGAGAGATGGGGACTGTTTCGACTCTTCTATGTGGATAAGTGCTTGTAATATTGCAAACAATTTTGCAGTGTATGACGAATTAATGGGATTGAATTTATATTTTAAATATGTATTTGGTATAAGGATGGCTGCACCAATACCGTCTGAAGATTTGGATGCGTCGTGTATATCTTATAGTGATTTTTCCATTTCTATTAAGAATGATTGTTTGATCAAATCTGTTATAGTCTCACGTTTTTTATATATAATAAGGTTAGTATTAATCTTGGGAATTGGTATTAACCAAGGTGGAGAAGTTAGGAAATTTGTTGGAGAATTTCAGGAAATTCAAGATATAGGTCATGAAGGTTTCTTCTAACTTTTTCGTAAAATGGTGGATCTAGTCTTGTTGTAAAGAAAGTGTCTTAAAATCAATTTGTGAACGTATTGGTATAAGTAGGGTGTTCTTTATTACTAGCTATTTTAGAAGCATATGAGAGAGAACGGTATTTCCATTGTAAACTTAGTGGTGGTTCTCCTGTTAAGCATTGTAAACTTTCAACTGGTGTCATTCGAAACGCACCTGTAGCTATTCGTAGAGCTGTGTTTTGAACAGTTTCTAATGTTTTTTTTTTCAATACTGATACTTTGCTTGATGAATAAACTGTCGCACCATAGTCGAGTTTGGATCTACCTAAAGATTTATATACATGTAATAGTGTTTTTTGATCTACTCCCCAGTTTTTGCTGGAAATAGTTTTCATAAAATTTAGTTCTGCTTGGCATAATTTTTTAAGTTTTTCTGTATGTTTTCTCCAGGAGAGCTTTTATTCGAAAACCATACCTAAAAATCTGATATTATTTGTGAAACGGAGGGTTTGATTATATATCTTCAGATGTGGAGTTAGAGTGTTATGTTTTCGTGTGAATAAAATACATTTAGTTTTTGTCGGTGAAAATTGTAATCCGAAAGTCATAGATCATAATTCTAACTGATTGATTGTTTGTTGTAAATATTTTTAAATAGATGTAGAGTTTTTTCCTTTGGCAAATAAAACTAAATCATCAGCGTATAATCTTCCTTTAACAATCGGGGAGCATTTTTGAAGTATATCGTTTTATGGCCATTAGAAAAAGGGTTGAGCTTATAACTGATCCTTGTGGTACTCCGTTCTCTTGAACTTTTTTATCTGAGTTAACGTTGTCTGATCGAACTATGAAGCTGCAAGATTCAAGAAAATTGAAAATAAATTTTAACATATTGCCTCTGATAGTCCAGAGGCAATATGTTATTGGCCTATCGCCAGACAGTATCATAAGCTTTATTAATATCAACAAAACTGCGATACAATCTTGCTTGTTTGCAAATGCTTCATGTATTCCTGACTCTAAGTCTACTAGGTTATCTATAGTGGATCTATTTCGCCTAAATCCGCTTTGATGTGGAATAAGGAGTTTTTGTTGTTCTAAATACCATCTCAGCCTTTTATTTACCGTTTTTTCTAACACTTTACATATAATATTGGTCGATATGACTCAGGTGATGTCAGGGATTTCTCAGGTTTAAAAAGTGGTAGTATTATTTCTTCGGACCAAGTTGATGGGAAAACCTGGTTACTCTAGATAAAATTATTAAGGTCTAGTAATCAATTTTTCCCATTGTCTGGTAGATGTAGTAGAAATACTAAGGATATACCGTCTGGTCCTGGGCTTCAATGTTTGGAAGAATTTAAGGCTTCTGCAAGTTTTATAAAAGAAAAAGGAACGTTAAGGTTGTGAATCTCATGTCCGTCGAATCTCAATATGTTTTTTCTACGTCGTTTTTATGTATTTTAAAATTATCAGTGTAATTTTTATCACTGGAATTTAATTCGTATTGGTCTGCTAACATATCTACGATTTCTTTTCTATCACTAATTATTTTTTTATTTTTTGCAAAAAAAAAGGAATCTTATATGGTTGGCTTGTGCCAGATATTTTCCTTATTTCCAAACTGTACTTATGCTTGAAGAGGTATTTAGAGATAAGATGAATTTCCTCCAGGATTCTTTTCTATTCTTTTTTAGAATGTATCTTGCCTCAGCTCTTCGTTTTTTGTAGTCCGTTATATTTTCGTCTGTTTTATGATGCTTTAGTCTATTGAAAGATTTCTTATACGCTCTTGTAGCTTGGCTGCATTCAGGTGTCAACCACGGAAGAGGTTTATGTTTCTTTAAAATTTTTGTTTTTCTTACATACGTCCCTGCGGATGCTGTAATGGTTTGTAAAAATGTACTTAAAAACTTGTCAATGTCATTTGATAATGTAAAGTTGGTTTGGTTAATGTCATGTTCGATCTGTTTGGTAAAATTAGTACAATCAGCATTTTTAATATTCCACTTTGAGATAGGCGATTCGATATTTGTGGTTTTCTGATGCGTTAAAGCAATTATAATGGGGTAGTGGTCACTACCATATATGTAGGGTACAACGTCCCATGTTAACGTAGTGGATAGAACTGGGTCACACAGAGAAATATCAATTGCCGATGATGTGCCATTATGTATGTTGAATCTGGTTGGCCTTTCGTCGTTAAGTAGATTCAGATTTTGGGATGTTATAATATCTTCTTTAATTCGCACTTTCGGGTTGAGTTTTATGGAACCTTACATCGGATTGTGGCAGTTAAGATCTCCAACGATAATTCTAGGTGAAGAAATTTGTTCCAAAATAACTGTTAAATCTTCTTGGGATATAGTTTGATTTGGTGGGATATACATATTACATATATAAATCTTTTGAGGTTTATTTATTGCAATAGTTATTAATTCAATATTATTTGAAGTCACTGGTAACTGTGTGCTCATGAATTTTTCATCCACGTAAATTGCTACTCCTCCACTGGCAATGTTTTGGTTTAATCTGTTATTATAAAAACATGAATAATTACGAAAGTTATATACATGGTTAAATTTTTGAAATTTGTTTCCTGTAGACAGATAATAGATGGGTGTGTTTCAGAGATAATATGTTTTAGTTTTTTAAAATGGGTGTAAAACCTATTTAAGTTCCATTAAAGCAGAGAAGTGAATGTAATTATTCTTTAGAGGAACTATTTACCGAAAAGTCGGAATCTTCTTCCGACAATGAAGTTTTCACTGCAGGGAGAAAACCTATGTGTTTGCCAAGTTTTCGTATTAATTTGGTGCTTTTGATTTTCATTCTTTTTTCGATGTAGTATGGATGTAATTCCGATAGAAACTTTATAAGTGCGTGAGAGTCTTCTGAGTACAATTTATATCTGATTATATCTTTTGATCCTTGTATATTTTCGAATAGATCCACTAGTTGATCGAAGTTTAACAATTGCTTTTCCCTTTCTACATATTCTCTAACTGGTTCTAGTAATGTTTGGAGATTTGGTATCTCATCTCTTAAGTTTTTGTCATCAGTTTTGGTTTTTCTCTTTAATTGAAGCTTGGGTTTTTCAAAGTTTTCTTCGGAGGGTGGCGTGATTGCATCTTCTAGGGTTCTTTTTCCAGTTGCTTTGTTCGAAGTTATCTGGGGTTCGTGAGAATTAATATGTGTATTTTTATTTGTAGGTAAGTGTTGACTTATTTCGGGTAAGGTTGATTTATGTTTTTGGGTATTAGAGGATGACTCAGACGATGTAGGTCTAGCGATTGTAGTGTTAACTAAAGAAGTGATCAAATGTATAGATGTATTTTGTAGTGAGCACTGTTGGGTTTGGTTTATTGATAAATTTGGGATTGCTACTCTTTGTAATGTGGTTTGAGAAGACGTAGTAACTGTGGAGGGAGTGTTATTTGAGATTGTGGGAGTATTTTGTAGATTATCTTATTAAGTATGATTTATTGATGAATTTTTTCTCATTTCTGTTTGCATTGCACTATCATTGTGAGGATGGTTAGAAGGTAAAATATTTGGACAATTAGTTGCCTGGTGTCTCATTAATTTGCATTTGAAACATGTTTTGTTTGGAACTATAAATATACGGTATGGTATTTGTTCTAACTCGATAATAAAAGATTCAGGTAGTACCAAGTTTTCTGGAAAAGGTGAAACGAAAATTTGTCTTCGGAAGCTTAGAATATGACTGAAGGCAGAATTGGTTGCTCCTATCCTTAGGTATGATATGTCTGAGAGAGGATTTAAACCTAGTTTTATTAATACGTCCATTATTAAGTTAGAGGGTATGCATGGACATGCATTGGACAGAAGTAAGCGGACTGATGGAGTTATTAATCTTCTCGCTTTTAGTATATTTCCATTTACTATTATCTTCTTTGTTTCTGCTACGAATTTATCTACTAGGTTTTTGAATGATAGATATATGCATATTCTACCATGTTGACATACAGGATGCGAAAATTATATTTTTTGGTTCTATATGCTGACTCAATCCTTCAAGATAGTCATTAATTGTACAATTCTCTAGAGTGTTAAATAGAATAGCTTGATATTTGTATGGGATTAACATACTACTTGGTTAACTAACTGCTTTTGAGTATGGTGCATTTTGTGGTAGCTGACTGGAAGATGACATCTTTTAAATGGATTTAAAATCCGACTAAAATCGGTGCTGTTTTACAGCTTTCGTTGTGATACCAGTTCATGGAAATTCGACAATACTTATAACTAATTGCAG